>NC_080634.1:100698480-101005177 GCF_027579445.1 Ammospiza nelsoni
GTGTGCTGAGAGCGGGGGCAGATATGAGAGTTGTCTTAAGGACAGCTTCTCAGTATGCCAACTGGATGCTCTTCCAAAGACATTGCTCATGAGCACGCATTGGACTGCACTTTGCTGGCAGGAGAAGGGAAAGGAGGAACATCACAAACCCTTCATCTCACGTGTGGGCCAGTGCTGAGCATGCAAGGATGTGCCCATGAAGGAGACAGAGAGGGATGTAATCATTGCACCTGTGTCTCTTTGTTCCAGCCTCATGTTCCTACATCTCTGCCAGGGAAAAGATTCACTTCCAACCACTCTGGCACAGCCTGGGCGGGGCAGTGCCGCAGTGACTCCTGAGGGCATGTCAGAACCTCAGGAATGGCAGAGCTCAGCTCCACTGACCTCCTGGGTGCATCCTGGTCTTCGTTTTCAAGAAACTTCAGCAGAAATTCAATCAATCAGGCGGGGACTTTATTTTTATTTAAAACTGCGATAGAGGAAAGGAGAAAACTCCACCAAGATCTTAATGTAGGATTATTTCCTGTATGCATCTCACCTATACTTTATACATATATATATTCCTTGTGAATAATTGCAGTCTAAAGAAGAAGGGATTGAGAAGTTTGTGATGGGTTTGTTAATTCTCAGATTCAGAGACCCCTATGGTCTAGGTGGGGATAACCTGTTTGGTGGGGGATGGACTTAACCCATAAGGTCTGTGAAGGCAGCTGTGCAACAGTGAAAAGTGCAAACCTAAGACTGGGATTTGCTGTTTGAAGTAAGATTTAGAAAGTAATGAGGAATGTAGGGTATTTGGGATCCTTGCTGGAGTGTGGAGGGAAACAGAGGCAGCTGAGAGCAAAAGCAGGGAGCCCCGGTGACCTGACAGATAAGTAGCTCTCCATGAGAGGCTTTTACATTTCCTTGTACAGTCACCTGCTACTCTCCCTCAGAGAGATGCTCCTGATCAGATCCACAATCTACCTACAAACCAGCCCTGCTGACTGAGAGGCAAATCTGCCCTGGCTCTGACACCTTCCAGCAGTGCCTTCAGTAGGGCTGATGTTGCTTAATTCAGATTCCAATTAAATGCAGTTTGTGTGTGAATGAGGATATAAAATCAGACACAAATTACTGAGTTCAGTTGCTCTCCACCATAGAAGAAGATATTTGAAAAGGTGTAAGGAAAATGGAGCTGTATTTATAGTACAACACTGCAACATTGTATAAAGTAATTAATTAGAACAGTTGAGAGATCATAAAATGTTTGTATTTTTTTCCTTTTTAAACTGACAAGCAGAAATCAGAAAGGAGCTGGTGTGAGTTAATTGAATGAAAATGAATTTTACAAAAGACAGTAACAACCTGCTTAAGTGTTACCATAACTTTTGATATTTAAATATATGATGCTTATCAGACAGCTTTGATTAGCCTTTAAGCGAAACTAAATTTTGTTTTAATCAAAGTTATAATGTTAACTGCTTATTTCACAGTTTGCTTGTGGTGTATTAGCAGTAATATTTTTATGTAATGTATAAAAAGATAGATTAAATGCTAACTAGAAGGATGATTATTATTTTAGAATTATTTATAATTTTATATAAATTATATATGATGAATAATTGTATTTATTAATAATGATGAAATATTATCTAGATTAATACCAATTAAGTATCATATAATTACCTCCCTTCTTGTAAACTGTAATTGAATGGTGATGTTCACTAATTCAATATTTAAAATAGTTTAATGCAACTTCTGATATAAGGGGTTTTTTTTGAATCTTCTCTTGCTTCCCAGCCACATATTTAGTGGAGTTTTAATATATAACTGTGTATTTGATACACTTTGTCAATGAAGGCAAAGTCAAGAATGATTTAGTGATAAAAGCAGTTTGTGGTTATCTGTGGGTGTGTGTTTGAAACTTTGGATTCATCTTTTCCTGTCTTCCAAGAAATTTCTCAGATCTTTATCTTTGCAATGGGTAATTTACCTGGATTTGAGGGCCAGACATACAGGGATGTTCCTTATCATATAATATTAGGAATGTTAGAGATACTTTCAATTCAAGCCTTGTAGGTAAAGACAGATGCCTTGCATCCTGAGCCTTTTTTTTTTCTGGGAAGTCAACATATAAGATAAGATATGATGTTCCTGGGGAAACCACATTAATTCTTGCAGCACTGCATGAAACACAGAATTACACATTACCCAGGGGTACTGACTCAGGACAGTACATGACAGAGACTTGTACCAAGGGAGCTCCTAAGACAAGGGCAGTATAGCCACCAGTAGGGAATGATGGCCATTTTCTCATTTTCTCCATCAGCAGGGAATGGTGTCCCCTACTTTAGGGGGCAGAGCATGCTGGCTGGCTGCATCTTTTGACAAGTCAACAGTTACAAATTGTATACTGGTTTGACCAGTAAGGATTTTGCATGTATTAGAAGAAAAGCAGGACTTCCATCCAGCTGAAAACTGTCTTTATTTTTTCTTCCCTTGCAGCATCAATATGTTAATTCAAATGTTGATTAAATTATCTTTTGTCTAAATTAGAGCAAGTTCAGGATGCCCACTAAGGGCAATGAAACCATCACCCCTTTTCCAAATAGGAAGCAGTCTGCTGTTCAGTGAATGCTCTTAAATCATCATTTAACCATCATTTCATGGCTTCATTGAGATGTGGGATTCCACCAGGACTAGCTCTGAATGCCTGCTTTGCAAATGAGGAAGCCTGGACCTTGGTGTCATCTCCCACCATGGATCTGTTGTGTCTCCTTCAGAAAGTCTTAAGCAACTGCAATGTATTCCCTGTGCTCCTGTAAACTCCTTTAGTTTGTTATCTCTTACAACTTGTCAGTCATGGCTAATGATGTAGTGGATGCAGTGGAAAATGGATGTCAGTCCTTGGAAGACCATCATTAAGCCATTAATTCAGGAGTGTGTCTCTCCTTTACATTCCCTATGAAGCTATATTAGAAATATAAAAATCTATTGTAAATGGGTAAGCATGAAAAGAGCTTTTACTGAGATTTTTATAGTTGCACTCGGAATTCAGTAATAAATGTGCCTTTTAAAGAAAAGCTTGTGGAACAATTTCAGTTTTGAGGTAAAGGGGCAGGGTGAGGATTAGCTATAAATGTGTGTGTTGTTTTACCACAAATTTAATCTCAAAAAGATGAGTAGATCATATTGCTCTGCAAGCAACCAAAGGGATGAAGGAATGAACTCTAGGACATAATTTTTAGAATAGTTGTTACTTCCCAATACCCTGCTAGGGGTGACTGAGAGTGAAGCAGGTGTGTGTTGGTTGTATTTGGAGGAATTCTTTGTAATGAAGCTAAGTGACACGATAGGTTAAGTACAATGAAATGACATGACACTCTCTCTTTCTCTTAATAAATAATAATTTATAAATGACAAGATAATTTAAAAGCTGTTTCCACACAATAGGAGATAACATGGTTCAAAATTGTTCATAAGAAGGAATATGTATTTTCCCATCATTTTTTACTAGTTTAGTTCATATATTTCTGTGATTTCAGGTAGTTAAAAGTCAAGCACTTTAAAGGAGTTCCTTTACTGAGCAAAAGTTTTGATAATTTTTTTAAAGGAGCCCTTAAACTGGCTATTTCAGGTTTTTTTAACGTCTCCACCCCCCATTAAATCACTGTTAGGTCTTCTATTTATTCTCACAGATTAAAAAGTTATGCTAAATTAAGGGGAAGATGGAGTTATGCTACGCTTGCTAAAATCTGGACTCCAGTGTAAACAGACATAATAAAATGACTACTTTAGGCCTCTTCATAGTTTTAAAAGTCTTTTACAAGAAACTATAATTGGCTGAGATGATTGCATTTTTTGCAGTCTTTAGAAAGAAACAGTGATGTTTCAGAAGTGCTGACTGAAAATAATACAGGGTTTTTCTTGCCTACTAATTTGTATCCTTGTATCGTTGGCTTTTTTCCTTACAATTTGCACAGCATGGTGTGTTCTGAGGCAATTATAACACCAATTCTAGAATAGCTTTCTCTCCTTGACTGGACATAATGCTGGAAAAAGGGAAACAGATTTTTCCTTTAACCCAAAGAAAATGAAGAAAGTTGCTTTTTAAAGAAAGCAACTAAACATACACAACATATGTTTGTGATTGAGAAAGAGCTACATAGCTCTGATCTGTGGAATATTTAGGCATTTGAATGTATTCAGATTTAAATAGGCAAATGTTTGTGTGTTACATTAACAAAGGAGTTAACATTCCCCTGGATTATCAGTATAGTCTCAACAATGTAAGGCATAGCACAGCAGTAAAACACATGCATGAAACACCTTTGGAGAAAACAGCCTTTTTACTCTCATCCATGACACTTCCCTTTTTCTCGTTTAAATTTTATCTTTAAAATTAGTGCATTAAAATTTCCAGCCAGCCCATGAAAGCAGTTAATAGAAATTATTCCATGAAAGCAAGTTTAACCCTACCTTTCCCCTGAAATTCCAGAGCAAATCCAAACTAATTATCCCAAAAATAAAACCAAAGCCATAATTTGTTCCTTTTCTGGCAGACAGTAGAAAATTAATATCTCAGTTGGGTACAGCACGGACCCTTTGGACAGCAGGGAGTCAGTAATTGTCATTGTATAATGGCCAGGTAGGCCCTTTTAACACAGGTTTTGATCAACACGTTAACATTCGTAGCAACTTTTCAGTATTTCTAGGGAGACTACAAGAAAGGTAGGGACAGACACTTCAGTGTGCCCTGTTGCAATAGGAAAAGGGTTTAAAAATTTAAAAGTTAAAAGGTTTTAAATTAAAAGATGGTCAATTTAGATTAGGGATAAAGAAGAAAAGGAGAGTAGTGAAACAGTGGAACAGGCTGCCCACAGGAACAGTAGATTCCTGCCCCATTCCTGGAAGTGTTGAATGTTGAGGGAACATCAGACTCCAAGGTGCACACTCTGCAAGTTCAGCAATTCAGATTTAGATAGAGCAGCTGCAAGGGGCTCTCTTGTGGCAAGTCCTTGCATACATAGCATTAAACTTGGCTAAGGACAATAATTATAGTCAGTATCTATGGAGAACAAAAGAAAATTGAAACTGCCATGATAATCTTTGGCAAGAACAGACTAAGATGGGGACTTTCCATCTACACGGGTACGAATGTGGACGATGAAATGATGAATGTGCCAGAAGAGATTCTGCCTCTGAAATAAGATTAGAACAGTTTAAAAAAGCAGTGGAATTACCTCCTCAATATGTTTACCTCTGATTTATCTCTACCTCTGTTTTGGAATTTGTAAAGCCCTAAATTAATTGTACTTTAGTTCACTGTTTATGCAATGTTTACACATTGTTTACACTTGTTTCAGTTGAGTCAGAACAATCTCAAAACAGTCTTGAGGGCAGAGCATGCTGTACCAGCGTTCAGCAAATGCTGCCATCTCTTTTTGCCATCTTAATGCAAAGATTGAACTTCACCCAACCTGTCAGACCAGCTTTATTCTCTTTGCTTGGCTAGAGCCAGTACAGCTTTACTGAGTTTTAGGGAATAAAACAATCCAGACTTTCTTCTGGAAGCTGTCAGCTATGCCCAGAAAATTTGCAGGTGTTCATGGTAAGCTGTGTATAATGCTGCAGATTGAGGGGTCCCATCTTTCAGCCATTCTTCCTCCCAGTTACACCAATATGAGAACTCTGCAAGAAATTGCCATTCTTTACTCCCACATTTCTCAAAATGATTACAAGAAGTCTGTGATACCCAATTATTCCCACATAGTGCCTTTTTTTTCATCTCTTCTTTAGACCTTTTGACCTACCTCTCCTGCAGGAAATTTTACAACCAACTTCCTAATGCTCTTGACAAATCTATTATTAAATAGACACTAATCAAATTGCAAATTACAAAAAGATGATATTATGTTCTATTAGTGGTTTCTAATGGAAATAAAAGCTACCACATAAAGCTAATAAAGGTCAGTTGACATATGGAGAATGGCAATTAAAGCCTTAATCAATCAGCAACTGTTACCATTTGCAGTTTGCAGACCCATTGCAATGAGCTCTACATACCTATGCAATATTCCAGATACTTTTGACTCTTTTTCACACCAAATAGTCCACTAGAATATTCTATACACCCCCTGACATTTTGCAGAGCAGTTTCTGCTACCAATTAAATTATAATTTTTAACAAGGCATTTGATGTTTTTTGGAATCTGGAAGACCTGTTTGACCTATGACATTTCAGCTCAGAGTAGGGGCTTGCTTTGCCACAGAGTAATCATCCACTTAGTCCTGTGCTTGGGCTGAGTGCACCCTGAGTGGGTTTGCAGCTGACCCCAAACTGAATGGGGCAGCTGACATTCCTAAAAATGATACACCATCCTGTGAGACCTTGGCAGGCTTAAGGAGTGAGAGCATGGGAACTTCATGAAGTTCAACAAGATTCTACAAATAAGTTGAGGAATCCCCAGTATCCATACTGGCTAAAGGATTAAAGAATTGATGAAGGCCCCCCAGAGAAGGACTTAGAGGTACTAGCAAAAGAAATATTAGTCATGAGCTGGCAATGTGTGCTTGCAGCCCAGAAAGCCAACCACACCTGCATGGCCAGCAGGCTGAGGGAGGGGGCTGTGTCCCTGTGCTCTGCTCTTGTGAGACCCCACCTGGAGCTGTGTGTCCAGCTCTGGGGTGCCCAGCACACCCCAGACATGAATCTGATGGAGCAGCTCCAGAGGAGGACCATGAAGATGATGCTCTGTACAGAAATGCTGAGAGAATTGGGGTTGCCTGGAAAAGAGAAGATCTGGGGAGATTTTCTGCAGTATACTAATATATAAAGAGGGGTTATAAGAATATACACAGGCCCTTTTTACCAGGTCCTTTATTATCAGGACAAGGGGGCAAAAGTTTTAAACTGGAAGAGGGTAGGTTTAGAAAAACTGTGCCCAGAAAAACTGTGGTTGTCCCATCACTGGAAGTGTTCCAGGCCAGGGAGAATGCAGCTTAGAATGATCTTGTAAAAAAAAGACTGTACCCATGGAAAGAGAGTGGACTAAATGATTTTTGAACATCCTTTTCAACCCAAAGTCTTCTCAGTTTCCATGACTCTAGACTTTCCACATGTGTTTGTATCTATTACTAAGGATAGGTATCATTTTAGTATTAAGGTAGCTGTACAGCAATAAAAATTATCTGAAAGACATAAACCCCTTTTATTTCATGAATATTGAATGTTAACATAGGTTAAAGTAAGCAACACAGCTAAAGACTTAACAGTTTAAAAGGTATGTTCATTATTATGAAGAAATGAGTTATAACTGATATTTTAAAAAGTGTTATTATGTCAAAAGAAGAAAATACTTTCTCAAAACTCAGAAAGTCTTTCTCAACTATGCATTACTCTGTAACTTCATGCCCACAACATAATTAAGATTTATTCTTCCAGATGTAATGAAGTGGAATAAGTTTTTTCTCCTTTATGGACTGACTCAAACACTTTTAGTTTCAGTGAGCTTTGACTGTTTCTTGCTGCTGTGTAAGAGCATGACAATCTGTTACACCTATGCTTCACAGCTGGATGGAGCTTACAAGAACCATACACAGTTCCTCTACTTTGATGATGACAGTTCAATCCTTTATCCTGAAAGCACCACATACCTGTCTGCACAGCACAGGGAGATTCTTCAGCAGTTGTGCTGTCAGTGCCTCTGGGATGTTCATAAAGAGTAAAACACTGAGACAGCAAATAATGGCATATGAGCAAAGGTTATACTTGGACTGGAGTTCTAAAACTAATGCAGATTGTGTCTTAAAAAACTGTACACAAAAAATAATCACTTCAACCCAATGAATCTTTACAACAGATACTTCTAGCGTTTAATCAAGTGTTTATGACTTTTGAGTCACAAAGATCTTTCCTATGCTTGAGGATGCCTAGAATAGTTTGATCTAAGGCAAGCAGAGAGGGTTATGTTGGTCTGCAAACTTGCTGTAAAACGAACAAAGACAAGTTGCAAGCCACTAATACTCCCTCTACCTGAGGAGAGACAGGCTTACTGGAAAAAGTGCTTCAACAGGGAGAAAGAACAAAAATATAAGCATGTATAAATGTGTAAGTTACAGATGTTTGAGTTCTTTGTAGAGCTCTCTGAACAACTTTCACTAGTGGCCATCCTGCACATGTGAAGCCTTTATTGTTTATACTTGATTAACTTTGTGCTTCTTCCTTTTAATCAAAACATGAGGCAGAAAGGGGATTGATGCTGCAACACACTGCAGTTGCAGCCCACTTCTACTTTGGAGGTAAGGATAGGAAAAAAAGAAGAAAAGTAGGGATCAGTTTTTTGTTGGCAGACCTTTGTGAGATGGGGAACAGAACTCTGGGCAGCCACATTATTTCGCCTAAATTCGTCCTTGTGGCTTCAGTCAGTCAGAATTGATATTGCTGTGTGCTGCTGTTGAAGTGCACAGCTGAGCAGCTGCTCCCTCTCAACACAAAGAAGGCTGCACTTCAGGACGTGTTCAAGTGATTCTGATTTTAAAGCTTTTTGGGGTTCTTCAGGCTAAAAGGCATTTTAACCACTTCTGCAGCTACTGGTGTACAGGGAACAGACAAAAAGTTCCCTGGAGTTGGTACAGATGAAACTTGAATTTAAATAGAACTTTGGTAGTTCTGGAGGTTTTTCATTCTTCTTTTAATCTGTGTTTAATCTATAGTCTGTAATGGCCAGGACTTATACATAATTCTCTTTAGGGCATGATCCTAGTGTAATTAGTGTCAAAACCTGACTTTAATTAATGAGTAGGATAAGGCTTCAGGGATGGCCATGCAGAAGAACTTCTCAGCCTAATGAATTGATTTCCATTTAATCGGCTATAAATATAATATCATTAATAATGAATTGGTTCATTGCAAGGATACCAGAAGACACTAGAAATGAGCAGATGTTACTTTTTTGCCTCAGAAGCAGGTTCAAAGGGTTGTTTCCCCATTGTGTTCTCTAACAATGTTGGCAGAATTTATAATGAACAATGTAGGCCTGTCTTGGGCAGAGATGAGGAGGCAGAGGTTTATAGCTGTGATGCCTCTACGTACAGTTAAAGCAAAGGTCCTGAAAACTGATCACTCATGCCACAGAAGAAACAGCTGAAGGATCTTCAGATATCCTTGCAGACACTGCATCTTCCTGAAAATCATCCCTGCAAAGGTAAGGAGTAGGTAAATAATGAAGAGATCATCAAAAGAACCAGCATTAAAAGTTTTGGTGACCAAAAGTATTTCTTTGATGAGGAGGCTGGAGCTGGCACCAAGCAGACAATTTCAACACTTTCATTGCCTGTAGGCTTCACTACTCTACACTGGGAAAGGGATTCAAAAAATGCCACACTGCCACCAGTATTCCTTTTTGGGAAATTAACATCCTTAATGCATTGCTCTCTAAAGGTCATTATTTTTCACACCTTAGTTTTCTTGTTTTGGTCTAACTATGTTAGACTATGCTCTTTCTAATCACACTCAAAAATCTGTAGATGTCTTCATTTGTGCACAGACTTCTAATTAGGAATGGAAAAGACCCCAAAACAACTGGATGGGAAAAAGTAAAAATTACCATTTTGATTCTCATACACATTCTGTGAGCAGCATCCAAACCTGATTCATCCTGTATTCTCTTGCAAATGAGCTATGTTTGAAAAGCTCAAGTTTTGGGAAGTTCAGAGGGCTGGAGCTTCCTGTTCCTAACACAGAGATGACAGAAACTTTGTTTTACATTTGCACAGCTCAAGGAATGCTCCAGTTACAGATGGGGAAGGATTATTTCCAGCCACTCTTATGAACTTTGTTTTCCAGATCAGTAGGAAGCCCAAGATACTTCACATAAGTGCTGATGTGGAGGTGTTTGCATATAAGCTTATTTTACAGGAGTCAGGAGCTGGTGCTGTGCTTTCACAGTGTAACACACCCATTGCCTCAGCAGTCCAGTAATGCTCTCTTGGCATCCTCCTTCATTACAAGTCTCAAAACAGATGCCCTTAGAATTGCATGTCCATATTCCTGATAATATCTTCCACATTTTCAAGCCTAAATCCTGGTCTCTTGTGTGGAAAGAACTAATTCTCTGAACTGCAGAAAAATACACAACCCCAGTGAATTCCTCTGGATATTGTAAGTGACTAACATTCATGAAAATCAGAACCTCTCATTCAGATGTTTTAAAAATAACCTAAGTATTTAATATCTAAGCATGCTTGTTCAAAAATGTCATTTAAATGTCTCTTTGTAGGCATTTTAGAGAAAAAAATATCAGTTTGATTTTTCAAACATGGTTTCCAAGTGAACCTATCTAAGCTGAGTGTGCAGTTCTGTACCAGAAAGAAAATGCACAAAGGTTTTAGCAAAGGTGAAAAAATATGCCTTTAAATATGGAAGTCCAATTAAATTCCCTGGGCTCCAGTTGCTTTTAACAACTGAGAAAAATAAGGAAGAAAAATAGGTTGATTTTCATGTATTAGTTTAGATTTAGAGAAGAAAAAAGAGGCATCCATCCAAGGTTCTACATTTCTGCTATCATTAAGCACACAATAAACACATTCTCACCACATTAAATAATCACTTCAACAGGAACTAAGCTGGCCAGCCGGCTACCTACAGGGAGTCCTGGGGGACAGATGAAGGAAAAATAAATACCTGTGAATACTCTGGGAAAACAGTAAATCTCCACTTTTCAGTAGCACAGCACTCCTGCTTCTAGCCAACATGAAGGGCAAAAAAGCTCAGTCAGTCTTATAAACTCATTATGATACAAGATGGAATATTCCCTGCCCTGATTATTTTGCCAAGTTAAGTGGACAGGGTTATTTTGGGTGGCAAAGAGAACTTTCTGCTTTGGAAAGAAAAAGAGAGCCTGGCTGATGATGCTAACAGATCAAAGGTGGGGGATGTGTGGATTCACTGAGCTGTGTAAAAATACCCCAGTATGCAGAACCAAGGGTGTTTACCAGACATCTGCTTCAGGACCCAAGAAGAGGATGTACACAAGCAACGGATTGCATTTTTTACTCACTTTTTGCATATGTGAGTAGGTTTTCAGGCATTATATCGTGCACCGAATGTATTCACAATACCATACAAAACAATGCAAATTAAATGTTTAGCTTACCAAAATGTGTTAATGATCTAAGGGTGCAATCTAATCTGTCTGGAACTAATTAGTGCTGAACACTGCAGCAGGAAGGCAGAAATGCCATGCACAGTTAAGTATGCAACTCTACTCTGCAGGGGAAAACTCTGCCTTGTCACAGAGCATGATCAATACATGTCCAAGGCACCAAGAGTGATGAGGTTTTTTGCAGCTGCAAAATACATCCTCACATTCTTCAATTTTTTGCTACTGAGATTGACATGCTTAGGTACATAATGTCAGGGAAATGCACCTTCAGTCTTCTGTGCAGTAAAGACACAAATCTATGGATTGGTTTTTTCTTTCTGGTCACAGTATTTTGAAACTGAAGAGTTTTACAAATAAACCTCTTAGTTTCCTTAGAAAGGAAATAATTACAGCTGTAGTAACAATTCTAAGCCTTATGAAGGAATTCTTCAAAGGTCCTATAATAACAAAAGAAAAAACCCAAACATTTTCATATATTTCTCTTTACATTTGTAAGTTTTATGAGAAACTGATAGGGTTTCATTATGGGAAGCAATTTTTGGATGTTAATTCTATGCTCATCTGTCTCCCCAAGCCCCTCAGACATTAATTAAACTTTTATAGCCATTCAAACTAACATCTAAACATTCCAACTCAGAGCTGCTTAAGTACAGCCTCAGGCTATATCTGGCCCAAATCCACCAGAATGGCTATGTGCCCAATCCTCTGTTCCAGCTATTGATTGTTCTTGACCCCTTTTCCCTTTACTTTTATCATCTATTATCTTAAGGGGGCTTATTCTGCCCTGGTTCTATTTTGTCCAATGACATAACAAGTTCTTATTTTTTTCTGTACCCCTCCCACCTGTGGCCAGCAAGTTTTCTTCCCAGTAACACATTCAGAGGCTTGAAATACCTTGACAGTTTGACTTTATTGAAGTTCCACAGCGGGTGATGGTGATGGTTGTTTGAGCTTGTGCTTCCAGATGGCATGAGATCAATACCTGGGATGTGACTCACAGCTAACTGGATATTTGGCCTTTGAAGTGAAGTGTTGCAGCTCCTTAGTAAGTGTTCCAAGCCTTACAGTTCTGAAGGGAGCTGCTGGCTGATATTTGGTGAGGGAGAGTTACAAAGTGTCAGAGCTGAAGAACATTTGGGCTGAGGTTTGCTGTCTGAGCTTTCAGCTCGTCCTCATCTCCCATCGTGTTTTATACTTCCAGCATCTAGGTGTGCCAGGACTTACACAGATGTCTCAGCTCCCATTAGCACCAGTGGAGTTTTAGAGAGTGATCCTGTGAATTTTGGTTTAAAAAACAGTTATTCAGACATCACTGAGCATGGGAGCAACATCTCCATTGCATTTATTTGGACCTTAGACAAGCAACACTTACCTGGGGATACCTATGTTGCAGACAGATAAAATTGTCAGCTTTTTTGCTCACAGATATGCAAATCTTCCAACACATGACAGTTTCATGAAAAATATTCCTAATTGGAAAACTGAGTGTTTTCCCATCCACAGAGTCTTCAACTCTTTGGGTAATGTTTTCTAGACATATGGTTAGCCGTGACGTTTTTTGCCAGTTGAATATTACAGAATCCTTCAGATTTAGTAACTCATTCAGAAAAATGTATAGCAGCAAAATAATATTACTCTCTGGGACAAAACCAAGTTTTATCAGTAACTAGTTCAGGTTTGTGAAAGAAAGCATACCACTTCATGTGAAAAGAAGACACTGTCTGGCCGCCAGTGGATTCCAACAGGAATGGCAAGGCTGTTATGATAGCCTTAGGAGTCATTTGTCAGAGTATTTCTGACTTTAGCAAGTATTAAGGAAAGGATTTTTCCATTTACATTGCTTTATTTTTGACTAGTTTTCTAAATTCTGTTTTAGATGTGGCAAAAGTGTTCCTTGCTTAGACGTTTCTCTTACAAAAAACCCCACCCTGTTTTCCTTACATATCAAAGTGTTTCTTTAACTGTAAATCCTTGATGACTGTATCCATGATGGTAGATTTCTGAGGAGGACATCAGCTCGCAGCAATATTTAACAGTGGGACCTCAGTCAGCTGCACTGTGAGGTGTGGCATCCCCCAACAGCATGAGGAGGCTGGGCCAGGGAGTGGGAAGCCCAGGGAAGAACAAGGTCTTTTGTCTGAAGGTCCAGCTGCTTTAACTCTGATAGAAAGACAAGTAAAATGTCTCTCTGCATTTTAGCAACTATATTTAGAGAAATACTTATGACTGCCATATAATAATAAGACTTAGGTATTTAGCAGTTACGGAGAATTAGGAATCCTGGCTGAAAATTTGGATTCCAATGGTTCAGTTTGTCTTTGCCCTTTTAAATCAGTCTAAATGCTTGCCAGCGGCTAACAAATACCTGGTACTTGGTACTGCAGGAGTGATACTCTGCTGAAGTTAACAATGGTAATTTTGATTGCTCTTCCAGTGTGTAACTATGCAATCATTACGCTTCATTAATCACATTCAATAGATGTGCAGTTCTATTTACTAGTTCAGGCTGGGAAACTTTCACAGTTCCCCTCTTCAGAGATTATTCCTATCCCCAAAAGCACTATAGGGTAATAGTACCCTTTTTAGTCTAGGCTCTTACCAAAGCAAGAAATCTTAAATTTATTGTTTTGTATTTACATTATCAGTTACTAGATGTGGCAAGCAAACACTCCAGTATTTTTTAGAACTTAATATTGCAAACTGTTTATACATAATGCTAATAGTTATGATTATGTTTATTGCTCAATCTGCATTCAGGAAAGCTTAAAGAAATGAGGAGAGAATGCTTTTGTGAGAAACCTGCTGTCCAAGTCTGTGAAACTTACTGCCTCTGGGCAGCTCTACTTAAAAGGCTTGTTCCTGAATCCTGTTTTCTAACCAAGAACAGGATATTCAATTTACAGTGTAAATGTGCTGGGGCAGAAAGAACTGATTATTAAGTTCAGTCTTCTCGATAGAAGGGAAGTAAAGAGATCTATTCCTACGAAATGCAATTTTTATGAGAGTTGATCATTAATTCTGGATCCTGACACTTTGCAGTTTTGATATATTAAAAAAGCTGTTAGATAGACCTGGCAAATCTCAAAGAAAACTAATTAAGAAAAAAAAATTATAATATTCTACTTGTTTCTGGTAAAGCTGCATGAAGTTATAAAGAGAATGCCAAAAGAATTTCCCCTCCCTTCTAATCCTTATTAATTTTTTCTGAAGATTAATTATGAAAAATCTACCAGAGAGTCATTAAGTGCCAAAAGAAATGGCATATATGTTAATATCTCTCTAGGAGCCATGGCTGTGGCTCCAGGAAATGAATTTATAATTCATGTGAATATAGTTAAAATTCCTTAGTGTTTGTTCCTGGATGTTACAGGACAGGCTCTAAATATCAGAACTTGCAAAAACTATGCAATAAATAAGATCAAGCTGTTCCTTGCACCAGAGAACTAGTATAGAAACTGAGTTTTTTTTCTCTGCTTTCTTCTGTCATCTTCATCTTACTTAAAATACCCAGCAAGAGTTCTGCCAATTGGGATGTAAAATGCCTTCTTGATTGTAGCATATAATTAAATCTTCCCTTTCAGCTTTTTCTCCACATCAGTTTATAAAGGATCTACTTGAATTTGAGGCAAAAAAAGACATCTGGCTTCATGGTTTTGTGTGGGCTGATCTAGTTATATTCCTTTTTTAAATATATATATTTGCACTGAGTCAAACCTAAAATAATGCACACTCCTTACCCACTGGAATATATTCCTACATACTGAGAGGTGAAATAAATTCTGCCACGATCACTGAAAATATGCCAGAGCCATTATTGCACATTGCGCTACTTTGGCCCATTACCAAAAAGATTGAAGTCCTACACAAACTGAGCCCCCTGCCAAACCCCAAACCAAATACCAAAAAAATTCAAGCACTCCAAAACCTTCTCTTTCAGGTCCAGCTTGTGACTTTAGTTAAAAAATTAAAACAGGTAAAAACTACTACTACAGCATGTTGTATGAGAAAGAGAGTTTTTAAAAACACCCTGCCTATTTTCCTAGAGCATCCCAGAAGTACAGGTTTCAAAGTACTGAAAACATTTTTGCTGGGTCAACATCATGACAGCCATGCATTTGCAGTGTCCTTGATAAGAGTCACAAGGCTGCTTTACAATGAAGCTCATTAAAAATGATCGATATTTAAAAATTTTTGAAAGAAGCGACAATCATATTTCTTTGATGTAGTTTTGCATGCTGAAAAAAACTGCAGTTTTAAAATAGTGGTGGAAAGTTTAAAACTCAAATGATATAATGAGAAAACTTCATGAGTTTTTAATGTCTAAAGAGGGCAAACAAAGCAGCTAATCCTGGTGGTGAAAGAAATCCATAAATCGTGGGTGGCGGAGCTGACAGGGTGAGCTGTAATGCAGCAGCACTCTGGGATGGAGGGGGGTCCCTCGCTGGCCATTGAGTTGCACCACTAACAGCAGCACTTGGAGTACTTGAGAGGGATCTGGCTTATCCTAAATCCATCTCCCACGGTGAAATAAAAAGAAATGAGAAGGTTTAACAGTGTGTTTCAAAGATGGTTGTGCTTTAAGTCTGTCAAACCTTGGTGAGCATCAGTCTGGACTATGTGAATTTTGTTGCTTGGTAAACCCTGGATTGGTTTTGCCAAGTGATAAACTGGATCTTCCAACAGCCTTTCTAAACTGTTGGGATTGGGATTGCAGTCCCTCCAATTATCAAGGTTGGCTCCTCTGCCTCGACTGTGCTGTACTCACAGCCACCTCTGTGCCACCTCTGTGGTGCAGCATCAGTTTATCCCATGGGGGATCTGCTAGGGTTGAGACACCTGAGGGATCCACTTGTGAGTACCTTGTAGCTGTGAGTATAGGCTTTGAACTGCTTTTGAGGGAGATAAGGAAGAAAGGTCTGTTGGGCAGCATTGTGTATGGTTCTTGATGATAAAGAACCATGTCAAACCCCAAAAAAGCTCTGAAAACAGCTTTGATGGGACCTGTTCATCACTCCAGCCATGGCAGCTGGCAGTGTTCCTGAGGGATGACACACCCCACAGGGAGCCCAGCAGTTCCCCTGACACCCCACTGGTGCTGCAACTTGTAGCAGGAGAGACTAATATAACAAACTCCGTACATACTCCAGGAGATCCCTTTGCCCAGGTACAAATCACTTTTTTTAGAGAAAGGTTAAAATTAATGCCTCCTTTACCAAATTTCTACCCTTATGCAGTTATTAGCAGCAGCAGAGTTGCAGTTGCTAGTTGCTAAATAAGCCCAGGTAAAACAGGCTGAATGATGGTCTCTTAAACTGGAGCACTTGCAAAAGCTACATGGCAGCTGCTGGGTGTGGGGCCATGCAAGAACATCAGCCTCTGGTGAGCCACGTGGCTTCACTTCTACCTAGCCTGTGCATTTTGGTCACTGGCAACACCAAATGGCACCACAGCTATGGTCAGAGCTTTGCCCCCTCAGTGATGGAGCTCTCCCAGCCTGGAAATGCAGAGCTCAAGCCACATCCACAACCCCAGACTCATGGGAACAGGAATTCCATACTGTTCCTGAGTGAAACTGCAGCTAAAAGAAAAGCTACTGTTTGCCATGGGGAGAGGTGAAGAATAAAGGATAAAGAGAGGCAAAAAAAATTAACTTATTGTCAAGCAGTAAGGTTAAATCAGTGACAACAGATGCATGTTCCTAGAGTAGTGCCATTCAGATGGGGCTGCAGCTGGACTCCCCTGCTGTGGCTGTGCCGTGCCATTCCATGCCATGCTAGTCCTCTGTTAGCCAAACAGTGAGCAGGTTGCAGAGCAAGCTGCTGGGCCACAGGGACACATTCCCCTTGCAGGGAGGGGACAGGGCTTGGGCAGGTTTGGAACTTCCTAAGGTGTGGAGCCAGGAGACATCCAGGGCATTTTGTAGGAAAGTCTCCCTAACTGACATGTTGATAGCAAATTAACCCCAATGAATTGCATGCACACAGCTTAAAATATCAGGGACAGAGGTAACAGAAACAAACACATCAGTTTTTATTTCAGTCTGTGCAAGGAGGAGAGCAGCATAAGGCATACTTACAAATGATTGTAAATTTAAGCACCTCCTGAATTTTTAAAATCTCCTCTGTCTCCTATCTTGAAGGTCATGTTAAGTGGAAAGCATTTCTGATCTCTTTATAGATTGCCACACAGAGTAAACCTTTAAATAAGCAAGTGTCTTGAGCACATGGAATGACCATATTTTGCAGAGTCTTGGACCTTTACCAAATGTATTCCTCAATCAGGTTGGGGTGCAGTTTATAAAGGCTAACACACTTTTAAGAAAGATTTGAAGTGACAGCTTTTCACATGCCCATTATCTGAGTGGTCTGAGCCCTCTCTCCTGCAGTGAGACTGACAGACTGCGTGCAGCAGGGAGGAGAATGAGCAGGGAAAACCCATGAGAGCTGTATTGCCAGTTCCATTCCATGTGTGCATACCTGGCTTTCCTCTATGAAGAAGGGATGGTTTCCTTTTAATCTATTACCACATTTTCAAAGGGTTTCTTTTCCGCTTGAAATGTGACTGTGAAAAAATGTCAAGTTTTGCGGAACAAATTCACTCTCTGTGTGGATCCAGTCACATCTGTTAACCACAGTGATGAAGCATTAGCTAGTTCTCAGCTGAAATGTTCTGGCCTTTGTCCAAAGTATTTTGGTTTTTAGCCTAAAAACAATAATGTTCAGTTCTAGTGTGTAGTTTTAAATAAAAAAAGAAGACATGTCCTCCATTTTTTTTTATTTTGGTAATGAAAGCAAATGCTTTTGGCCCTCAGTTTCCGCTCAGTGACAAATGCAATTTTTGTCAAAAGGTGGTTTCTGTAGAAAATTTTACCAAGCTTATAATGTATCAGCTCTACCTACAGTCAGCAAAGCAATGCAAGCTATCAAAGCTATTAAAAGGAAATTTTTTGGCTATTATGAGCTTTGGCATTAGTTACTAGTAAGTAATCCTTAGCTGAATAGCATGAGGAATGGGAAGAAGAGTCAGAAGCTGAGAAGCAGAATTGGCAAATGTCACAAGGAAGAACTCTAACAGGGAATTGCCAGTTTGGACACAGGGATGATCTTGTGAGGAGGCAGTATTTGTATTGCAGATGATGTTGTATGGCTCTCTACTTATCCAGAAGAAAATAAAGCCTACGAGGAATGGGCAGAGTGAAGTTCAACAGCTTACTCTTGTTTATTGTCTATGTCTGGCTGTCTTTTAGGGTGTTACTGCCACTAGTCAGTTGTCTCTGCATATTCATCCTGTCTCAGGTAGCCAGTTTTTCCTGTAGGAATGACAAGGAGCTATGAATATTCCCCATAAAATTCACAATTTCTCCCTTGGCATTTCAGTATGACTAATAAGATTTTTGCCATCAACTCTAATGAGCATAAGTTTTAGTGTAAGCATTTCCTGTGGACACATCTCCACTTAATCACCACACCAGACAAGCATGAAGCAAGCAGAAGAGTTCCTCACACAACAGATCTTGGCACCGATGCTTGGAGGAAGATTTATGTCTCCTCAGAGGACCCCTTAACAACCTGCAGATTTGAAGAAAAGGAACAGAAGAGATGATAGTACCTTTTGAACAGAAAGAAATATACTTCTCTGTGGAAGAATGATCTCATGGAAAGCAGTTAATATAGCATGTTCTGCTTCCAGCCCATATCTTATCAGCTCGGCAGATTGCAGATTGCCTGCAGACATCCTGTCTGGATGCCCTTGGGAACGTGGTAATTGTCTTATTGCATTCAAGCACACAGCATCCTGAAGTATGTGCCTCTGACCATGCTGGAGGGCAGGCTGAGAGGCTTGCTGGCCAAACAGTTCTACAGCTGTATGGATGCACCTGCTTCTGCAAATTAGGAGATACTGAGTTCTCATGCAGAATCTTGGGAGGGCTAACATGTATATCTGCTACTTATGGAAGGAAGAGAAATAAAATCAGATACAATGACACCAAAATACACAGAGGGTACCAGAAAAAGAAAACAGGTGTTAATAAGAACTAAGGAATACAGAAGGAACACGTGCTGGCTTGCAGTGGAGATGGAACAATGGTTAGGCAAAGAAGATACATAGGGTCTGTACAAGTCAATTTAGAGGTATCCTGTATTGGTAACTACTTTCCTGACACAGCAGATCTGCAAGAAGCAGCAGATCAAGGAGAAGAGTTCAAACACATTCTTTTTCAGCTGCTGCCATGATGAGGACTCATGGCATTAACACCCTGCCTTGGGGAGAAACCTGGATTGGACAGTGCAGGGCAGATACAGAGTTGGATTTGGGCACACTTAATTTCTGAATCATCTCTGGAAAGATAAGGAGAAGTAGGTTGGATTATCTGAAAATATTCCTAATACAGTTCAACAATTCAAAGTTTTAAGATAACTGATGATGTTGACATAAAGTTTTATAAGTAATTTTCTGCCAGTTTTTAAGCAATTCCATGTCATTAGAATAATACACTAGTAATTTATATAGTTTGCTCTAGCAAACAAGACTCAAGAAAAGATTTCACAGAGTGAGTTGTAAAATTGTCATTTGGAAACTAGGGAGCATCCAACATTTATTTCTCACTACAAAAGCAGCTTGTGTTCCTCTGATGTGTTTTGTATACTGGAGACATACTGGAGCTCTAACTTCTGAAGTGTTCTCTGCTCTGGGATTTCAGCTTCTGCCAAATTTCTAGCCATCTAATGGTTTTGGTTCATTGTCTTTACAACCAAATGAGACCCCAGGCATTTGCCATTGGCATCAGCAGGAGCATGGTCAGTCAAAACTGGATTATCATGGAAAGGAATACTAATTTGTATACTGATGCTGACTGACTTTGGTTTGACTTTGGATCAGAACTCTGGAAAAATATATACAGCTAGTGAAAGAAATTCAACATTATAATAAAGTCATTTGTTCACCAGCTGTTAAAAATAAATAGCTATACAAATTATGTGCCATAAAATAAGACTACTGTTATACATAAGAATGTGTCTCTTCCTTTGATGATTGTTCTTTGATTTCTGAAAAGGTGGTGAATATCCACATCCTTAGCAAAGCTTTATTTTTGCTGGTGATGTTTGTTAATTGTGTTTTTATGCAATACAGGTGTCATGAAAAATGCTTTTAGGTCTCCAGTAAAGAGTGGCTGTCATTCTTCTTCCTGTTAAACTTCTTGCAACTAGAAGAAGCAGCATGTAGTCGTATGTAGCACTCCCATCACATCCCAGAGAAATAAAGAAGTTTATCACCAAGGCAGCATTCACACTCTATTGAAAGCACACAAAACCTAATGGAAAATGTGAAATAAGATGAATGACATGTAAGTGAAAAGTTGCATTGTCTTGTTTTGATATGGAGAATTTAAAGCAGGATAAAAATAATGGTGCTGATCACTTACTTGGTGTCTTTTAATGAAATTCCTTGGAAGAAATCTTTATATATTCTACCTCTGTGAGATATGGCAGATGAGTATGTGTTTCCATTTTGTGGAGAAACAAATTCAAATTCACCAAAGTTGGGAGGTAGTGATCCAGCTGTGTATTGAAGCACTTGTGCAGATGTGCAACTGCAGAGCAAGACTCTTTGCTTTGATTCAGTATTCTCCTTCATCTTGTTTGGTTTCCAATACAAAATTTTTCGGTAAAGTGACTTTAATAAAGAGCCTTCTGTTTGAATTATTTGACAGTCATCTTTGATATTTAAGCTGTGATATGTAATTCTTCGTGATTTTTATTCGTATGCAAAATACTAAGTAGCGCAGCTGAAAAAGAGAAATTTTAAAAATAAAAACATCCCACTTTGCAACATTCAAGTACATGCTGATTTTTCCTTATCTGACTGCAAAAACTTTTCTATATCAAGAGCTGAAGGAAGATAGAAGAGGAGGCATTCATCAGTGAGCTTTATATACAGATCCAAACTTCCACTAGGCCTATGAAAAATGCAGTTTGATTGCAGGTTTATGCCTACTCTACTGTATGGGCCAGATCCATACAAGAACTTGTGTAATACTGAATAGAAATATTAAGTGGAGTCCCATAGATTGTTGGTCAGCCCTTGAACATCTGAGGCATGTAATAGATAAATGTGTTCCAAGGGAAAGTGTGAACTGTGAACTGCTCATCCTGAAAACAACATAGAAATGAGAAAATAATGAGTTGCAGGTGAAATGTGAATGGATTTCAATCAGATGTATAACTGGTTTGACACAAGGCTACTGTCATTTCACTCTGACATATTAGAAGTAATAAAAAGGTACTAGTGCAATCTGTAAGGAGTTCAAAGAGAAAGTGTTGCATGGAAAAACCTGACAGTAGTGTACATAGCATTACTGCTTGGGGAAAAACATACTGAAACTCAGATTTCTTCTCTCTCCTGTTCAAAGCACTCATTGCTTGTGAAGCCAAAACAGAGAATCTTGGTTTCACAGGCATTCAAGCAGATGCCAGGCTGCAATGATCTATGCTTGCTGTATGTACACACAGCATCAAGAGAAGGCAATGTTATTCAAATGAACCTCTGGTTTACTAGACGAATTTAATTATTTCTGGTTTGGTTTTGCCCCTAGGGGCTAGTTTTTGATGGAATAAATTCAATATTAGTACTTACATGACTTGCAGTATACAAGCAACACTGTTGAGAGCATTCCAAAAGCAGTGTTCAATTATAGCTCAGTGAAGTCAGTAAGGACAATGAGGTTACATCTGTTATTCACAACCTTCAGTGGAGAAAACTAGGTTGCACATAAACTGAATATATAAGGAATAAAAGAACATACTGAGATCAAGCATAGATAAAATTTTGACTGGATACCTACATCCTCAGATTAGTTTCTCCCCACAATAACTAATAACATTTTCTCAATAAGGAAGAGAGAAAGTTTATATACTGGGCAAAGTCTGTAATTCCAAACTTCTCACATCTAAGATTCTCACAGCCAGCCATTTTAGGGGGATTGATTTTTGGATGAAACCATTGCAAAAATTTTGTAAAGGAGATTTCTTTTCTGCATCCCACATTAAAGCTTCTCAAAATGCTAACTGCTTTCAAAAAATCATCTATATCAGCAGAAAACAGAGTGACGTACTTTGGGGTTTAACAGAGTGATTGGCAGTGATTCAGATAAGTCCTTGTAAAGTCATGAATCTCCAGTTAAAAAGAGCTAAAACATTGATGTGCTTTAGGGAAGATAAAACCAGTATTTATATACATGAGGTCTGCAAGAGAGCTCTACTTAGGCTAAAGAGCATTGAGGTCGGTGCTCACGTAGGTTTGCAGTCATACATCTTTACTGGCACATGCAGTTGCTAGTAATTAAAAAAGATTATGTTTCAGCTGCTGCTTTGCCCGAATAGCTTCCCAGGCAAGTGCAGGAATGAGTGGGAGAAGGAGGTGTGCAGCAGTGGGCTTTTAATGCTGGTGGGAGGTGGCAAAGCAACTGTGTGCCTGCATGTGTGGTTACCAAAAATAGTAGACAACCCGACTGAGCTAATATGAAAATGCTCTACTGAAGGGTTGGAGCATCAAGGAGGAAAAATGTTCTAAGAAGGTCCCCTTCTTCCTCCACAGAAGGTGCTGCCACATACAGATGCATGACAGAAAATGCTGACATTGTCTCTTGTTTGCTGTGGGATGTGAAAGAGATGAAAGAGATAAAATGAGAAATGTATTTCTTATCCTCCACCATGTTTTGTTACCATGAAGCATCTTCACATTTGGAGCACCATTTGTGTCTCAGGCAGTGACCAAAAGGCCATGTGGAAGAAGCACTGCCCAGTTAAAGCCAGCCAGTTTGTGTCCCCTGCACCACCAGCAGTGCCTTGATGAAGGAGTGCTCGTTGTTCTCTCAGTCACCTTGTAGATGGTTGTGGGAATGGTCAGTGAACTCATCCCTCCTACTTAGGACCACCTCCATCATGAAAATTCCATGGCAATTCTAACACTTCCTTTACACTAAAGAAGGCATAGGATGTAAAAATGGCATTAAAATTAAGGACTTGAGAATTAGCTACTCCATTAAAAGGCATATAGCGAGAAGTTAAATACTTGTCTAAGATACATTTTGCTAACGATGATTTCAATCTGATTTGAATTATATTCTGATTTGTAGATTGACCTGTCAAACTGACTGCCAAAATATCCTACACAGCCCTCCAACACAGTAAATATCTCCATTAACAAATCTGTTACTGAAATCTGCCTTCCTTGGAGTGGAGACTGACTTGGAAGTAAAGTTTCTCTTTCCCATTACTAATTTTTTTTTTGGTTGCAAGTGAATTGGCCCAAGAAACTTTTCAAAAACCCCTTACAAGTAATTTAATGAATGCAATTGTTTTGCTCATTACAGCCTTTGCTCTTTTCACCTTTGTCAGATATGGTTTTCCTCTTATTCCTTAATGTTGATTGTGGAATCTGCCATCCTGCTGGAAGGCTACCATTTGTGTGGATACCTTAGCTGCTATAAGCTTCATCTTATTTACAAAATAGAAATATGCATTTTCCTGGAAGACAGGAGGGTAGTGCTGAGTTGCATCACTCTAAATATGCATGAGTTTTGAAAATAATTTTTAATGCTTTATAACTTCCACAGGAGTCATTATACCAACATCTAAACAAGAATGATGCAAGGCTCATCAGAAATCCTTGACAGAAATTAGGTACAATAATAAATAAATAAGCATGGAGTATTGCTATGTCTGGATCAAGTGATCTTTAATTATGAAGATCTTTAATTTGTTGAAATTCCAAAGTCTAATTTCTATGTGTGCCACCTTTAGCCTGATTGCTTCTTGTGTGGTTATAGTTTGTCTGGGTTGTTCATTAGCCACTTTCAAAAGAGGAATGTTGCTTGTCACTGCTGATATAAGGTGACCTTTCTCAGGCTCCAAGCACAGCAATCAAAAAGGTGTGAACCTATGTGATACAGATCTGGATACCTGTTTTGGGTCCCCCAGCAGCTCAGTCACTGGAAACAGCCAGAAACCACTGAAAAGACAAACTGTGACTGCTCACAGCTTTATTTTGAACAGACCTGACCTGTCAGTCATTGGAAAACCATCTGTGAGCCGCTTAACCTTGATCATAATTTGTTTCTTCCAGTTTCTGAGGCAACTCTGTGCCAAAATATGTTGGGGTGGATATAAATCTTTTGGTGGTACATGACTTCTTGGGTCACAGTTCCAGCTTGCTTATGGCAGGTTGTCAGATTCTGTTTGCTCAAGGCAGTAAGGAATGTGTCTAAGTTAATTATTACCTGGGACTTCTGTATATCCAAGTTTCTAAAACAGAAAAATATTGTTAAACACTTCTGGCAGCACTGAGACTCCTCTCTTTTTCTCTTACATGTCCTGGATTGATTCCACCATGCATATTCACCATGAGTTGTATCTAATTCTGCATGTGGGATTACCTCATAGGATCTTATCTGGCAGGTGCAAGGTTGGAAAAATATAATTTAAATTTTTCCCCTGATTTTATATTTCTCTGTAACTAAGGAACATGTACAGCAATAGCGCTTATTGCAGCTCCATAACATACCTGAAAATCAATTTTCTTGTTTTAACAATCTGTTTACTGATTTTAAGATGATAAATAATAGCATATGAAGAATTCTTCTAAGGATGTCAAATGCTTTATATAGCTTTGTTGATATAACAAGAGTGCAGAAAAATTACTCGATTTAATGCAAACATCAATACATACCAGTCAAACATAAGCTGAATGTTAAACAAACACATTGCACTTCCAAATGGATCATAGATACAAGATTAGCACCACCACTTCTCTCCTCCAGCTCTGCCCACTCTTTTCAGTGAGACTGGGACATGCTCAAAGCTCCAGCACTGTCAGTCTGCCCCCAGTTACTCATTCCTGTTTTTCCACACCCCATTTCCTTTCACTAATGGCCAGCACTGGAGATGAGCTTGGAAGGAGAGAAGGAGCCCACTTTACAAGTGAGAAATACTGTATGAAAAATTCTGACAGGGGCTGTAATTATGATAAACAATGGGAAGAGAATTCTTGCTGAATACATTCAACATCATGGTCTACCTGAATTATGCTCAAAACCAGTGTGTAGATCATAATGTGTTAGGGTTTGGGAGGATGGGGGAGTGTTGGGCTTTTAAGAAAAGAGCCAGAACACTGCCAGAGCATGTTTTTCACATGATTGCTGGCAACCCTATACTTTCTAACATATAAAAGGTTTTCTCCAAAAGCTTCCTCCAAATCTCTTGAAGGCCAGAGTCAGTCACACCAGCAAATATAATTTTATGGAATACTTCATCAGGGGAGCAGTAGCAGTAGGCTGGCAGCTTGCTAGACCAGTGTAACACCAAAGTCCAGTCTACATCTTTCTTTCACGCCTCTGTAATACAGGTGGAAGCTCTGAGACACAGACCTTTACTTGAAGTCTTAAGTTCAGAGTTTCTCATCTAGCTTCTATTCTTCTTTGTTGTTCAAAAAGTATTGCCAGTCTGCAGTACCACACACCAAACAACTTAGATAGACAGTAAATGGAAAGAAACAGACACTTCTAGGCATTATTCATGTTAACTGTACAGCAGCAGCTGAATTAGGTCAGATGAATCACATCCCAGAAGCCGCTGTGGCAGCAAGCAGTGGGTGACCAGCAGAGACAGCCAACTGCACCATGGGCCTCTGGTGTCAGACGATGCGAGTCCTGTTTAGGAGGATTGTTGCCAAGAACAAATGAAGCTAGAGCATTAGCTGTTTTGTAGAAAAAAAATCACCCCTTTCATGCCCTTAAATAGGGTTTATAATGTTTTTATTTTTTTCCAAACTGAATTTGACTAACATGCTATTTAATAATTGCCCTATGGTGCTGCCACCATACTTGACCTTCTGATACTTAGAGACTTCTCTGTATTGAAATGCCATCAGACCTGAGGCACTGACATGATAGGCAAAGTTTTAATTTTTTAAAAATTCCTGTGAAGCAGTAGTTAATCTCCTGTCTAGCAGCACAGTCAAATTGGCAACTTATCAGCACTGTTCTGTGTATTCATTTATTTAGCAAAGCCTGCCTTTGGCTTTACAAAATAGTATTGACACCTTATCCTTAGAAACCATGTTGCAACCAGTGGACTGAAACCAATGTAGAGTAAAAATAAGTGCTGGCCTCACTGTAACCTAGAGCAGCCATGGAAATCAGGATGAGGCTTCACCTTGGCTCAGTTTAGTGGCTATTCCTTCTCTTATGATGTGATTCATTGGACTCAAACATATCTCTATAATGAGATGCATTACATCTACAGGTGTCTTATTCTTTAGTGATTTTGGAGTCTTAGGTGAGGGGATTAAATGTCTGCACTTTTTAAGATAGGTCTCATTCTTCCAGTTAAAATGGAAAACTGTTGTACATAACAGTGAGGTAAGAATTAATTTTGTTGTGAGTTCTAGGAGCACTGTTATTGTGGGTTTAGTTGATTTTTGTCTTTTTTTTTTAGTAGCATTGCATCTTTTCTAAGGTTATAGTCATGTTCATCTCAACAAAGTCAATCATATTAAAAGCAAATCCTGTACTGGAATTACCAGTTACATAACTTATGAAACCTTTTATTAAGGCCCAGTTGTTGTAGCTTCTACTATATATATATATTATCATTGCTCTACTGGTTTCAATGTGTGTGCATCAAATCATGCCAGATGAGCATCTGGCCCTAAATGTTCAGTACGTGACTCAAGATGCTTTTAAGAGTGTAGTGAGAGGAAAGGATCATGTTAAAGGCTAGTTCATTTCATCACTGGTTTGCTCACAAGAGATGCTCTGAGAAAAGCAAATAAAATACATCACTTTTTACCTCTCTAGTTCTTTCAATGCCCCTCTTGCTGGAATTTCAAAACAGGGAAGTCCAGAAAGGGGAAACTGCTGGTGCTGAAGGTTGGCTTCTGGGACCTATCTCATTTTGTATCATGTTATCACTGAAATGATATCATTAATTTCTTCTGAGTAATGAGTTTGACCCCAGTGTCTAATGGTACATGAATAACTTCTGCCACATCTTTCATAGTGTGGGCAGATACCAAGATTTCTCTACAAAATATTAGAGAATCTGAAAAATGAGTAATTAAAGATCCAGATAAATCACATGCAACTGGGAGAAAACACAAGAGCGAAAGTAAGCGATCAGATTATCTATTCAAGTGCACGTGAGGGAGTCATATGGGGTAAACTACCCACATCATCCCTCAAACTATTCCACAAATATTGCCTGAATAATCTTTCATATATGTAAACCTTTACTTCTCTTTTGGACATTTGGAAACTAATGCAGTCTGAGTAGCTGTGAAGGCTGTTGAATTAGTGGGATATCTCCAAAAACACTTGCAAGGCTTGAGAGGAAAACTTGCTATTTTAAAAAGTGGCTTCTGATTACAGAAGTCAGATTGGTGTCATCTTGTATCTAGATGAGTTTAAAGAAAGTGATCATCTGCGACTAACCCTTCAGGATGACACTCACTTTGAAAATACAGCCCCACATGTCTCAGGCTAAATACTGAATATCAGGAGCTCTGTTTGAACAAATGTCTCAACAAGTTGTCTGTTAACGATTTGCTCAATGCCAGAAATAAAATTAGTTTTAGAGCTAGGATCTGAATTCAGAAATGTGGCCTAACCCCATATTTATACTGCACTTGGAATTTTTCAGTGCCCTGGAGTTTTTTAACCCTTAGATCACATATTCAAACCACCCTTGAGAAAACAGCAATTACACTTGTTATAGGCCTGCTTAGCTGGAATCAAAGCTTACCTTAGGAAAAAATCCTGTCTGCTTTTTGTACAAGTGGAGATGTTGACCTCATCTTGTGATCCCAAAAGAAGGGCCCAAACACAAGTTTGCAAGTAGACCAGAGTGTTCAGCTGTCATGTAATAGACCCTGCAGACATCAGCATTTCAACAAGGCTGGTGGTGGAATGTGTTCAGCCTGAGAATTAAGACTCTGGGACCTTCCACTGGCACTTTTTTAATGGAAAGATACATAATGGTCTCCATTTCACTTCTCCACTGTGTGAAAATATGAGTGGCACAGTACAGTAAAAACCCACCAGGTTGTCAGCTTTGCTTTTACAGCAAGGCTCTGGAGCCTTGGAGTGGAATTCCCAAGTGTTTCTCAAGCCAATGCAGCCACTGCACAGAACTGATTCTGTTTTCTCTTGCTCTGCTTGGGGCCTGCATTGAAAGGTCCTTAGCCGTGGTCATTAGCCTTTAGCTGAAATGGTCTTTGTTAAGCTGTGGTCCCTTCCAACATTACAGAGATTCTGTAATCACCACTGCAGCAATGCCAGCAGTGTTTGTGATCCAGCCACCTGTACTTCTCTTCTGGAGTTTTTCACCTCACTAGGAGAGAAGGTACTTTGTGATTTGGCCAGCCTAGGTGAGAGCTGTGGGAAAGCAGGTGGGTCTGCCTTGTTGGAAATGGAGATGCCATTTAACTAACTGCTTTCAACACATCCATTTCCATGGTGGCTGCCTTTGATGGTAAAGACTCATACATCTGGTATACAGCTCTTGTTTTCCTTCTCTTCATCTACTTGGACGCAGCAGCTCCTGTCACCATTGCAGTCTGGGGGTAAGGGCTGGTGCACTTTCCCACAGCTTCCCACATGCCTGTCACCCCAGCCTCATTGTACAGTCTGTCCTTTTCCTTCCCTGAATGAAGCTGTGTCCAGTGCTGCACTCCTGGAGTGAGGGCACTGGGTGTCTGAAGAGAGGAAGGAGTGCTCCCATGGAAATTCTCAGCTGTCATCTGACTTTCACAGCTGAAGGATTTTTCATGCAAGATAACTGGGGAATAGGTTGGTATTCCTTCAGCAACTGTCTCAGCACCATTGTGTTTAAATTGCAGTGTGGATTGGTAAGGCAATGTTTTCTCTTTACTTGAAGAAATTGTGTTTCTTACAGGTGGTTTGTAAGATGCTTAAGTTCTGGAGCTGTAGGATCCTGTTAAAGACATAGTTTTCAAAAACTAGTGGCATCCTCCTTTGGAAATCAGAGGTCTTCAGCTCAGCAGAAGAAAACAGACATACACTCATTTGTTTTAGTGGACTGCTTTGTACTGTTTGTCCTGTGATATTTAACTGATAGAAAGTCTTTCTCTTGCTGTCATGTTTTTCTTTGCATAAGCAGAAGAAGGCTTTATTTCATTACAACCCCCAAAGTTATATTCTATTCCAAGAATCCCAGCCAATGAAAAGAAAACAAAGCACAGCTGTGCTTATCCCTCCTTACACCAGCAGACACTGACACATCATTAACATTAGGCTGGAATCACACATGATCCAGTCTGCATCAACATACATTCCTATATTTGTTGAGGTTAATCTCAAAGCTTGTTTCAAGGTGAAGCTTCCCAACAGTTTTCAAAATGGTCCTTAAATCATTACAGCCCAGACCACGGGACTGCAATTTTCCCATTGATCCTCCCGTGTCAGCAGCATCGACATGGATTGGCGTGCGGGAGCGTCACTGCCATGGAGCCCCCTCGTGTCCCCCATTGCCCCTGGTAGCTCTGAGCCAGCAGCAGTGTCCATGGCTCCATAGGCAGCCTGGAGAGGCTGGGGAAGGGGTGAGGCCGGGCAGCACACACAGAGGAGGGCTGTGTATGCTGTGTGTGTGGAGGGTGCTGCGAAGGAGGCACAGATTCACCAACCCAGACCGCCGTGCCCAGGACTCTGCCACCCGCTTCCATCAGCTTCAAACACAATGGATGTCTATGATAATCCCTTGGGAATCTTCACCGTGATTCAGTGAGTAAGCTAACACATCTGTTCTTCCCATTTCCAGCTAATGGGAATATAAATATTTAAATATATGCATACTTTGCAAGGGCAATATGGTTTTGAATACTCACACCTCTGTGCCCTTAATGGTAAGGCATGTTTTGAAATGACTTAGTTAAACACTGAAAATAGTTTGACCTTTGAATTAAACTAATCTAAGTAGCATTTCAACAAGCAGTAACACAGGCATTCTAGATAATTTATTGAAAATGCCATAGAACTGCAGTGAACTTCAGAAAGTGAAGAAAGGAATCAGGCATTTTCTTTCTGCAAGGAATGCTGACTCTCTCAGAAGTTTTAAGAATGTTTCAGTAAGCATGTATTTATGTCACAAAAGGATTTGAAAGATCCTGAAAGTAATGAAGCAAGCTCCCATTAAACTGCATGGTATGCTTGTCTTTGAATAATGAACTCATACTGTAGATAAATTATTCAAGATTTCACTGTATTGCATGTATATTGGGTCATAGCATAGGATATGATGTTTGTTTTAAGAGTGCCTCTCTGCATTTATTTGCTCAAAGAGGTTGTCCAGTACTTAGGAGGGCTGGGAGATGGTGTGCCTTAATTCTGCTCCCAGTTCCACCAAGGACAATTCTTCAGCTCCAACTTAGGTTGAAGGTTTTCTTGTTTGGTTGGTTTCATTTTGGTTTTCTTATGTTGCTGTTGTAATTGTTTGTTTTCTCTTTTTGAATCTTGGTATTTTTCATCTTTTTGGATGCAAAACTAGAATTTAATAAATAACAGTCTGTCAGGAGAGTTAAGTTTTGCACAATCCAAATCTTCAAGAATTGTAAAGGCTTGGACTCATCTGGTCCCTTTCTACTTGAATTGAATTGTCTCTTCCCATTGAACTGGACTGCAGCTGAAACAATTTTCTCTGGATCTTTCAGTAATGTAGGTTGTTTGTAAATGATTTAACTTGTTTAGCCTCTATTTAATTTTCCACAAATGGGGCAAAATAAAATAAGCCCAAAGACATCTGTAAATTTTCATTAACAATATGATTGTCAGATTTTTGTATCTATTCCTTCTGCATTGTTTGCTTTTTGTTACTGTTTTTTAAGTTTTAAATCTCTGCTGCAAATTTTTTTGAATAGGGACCTTGTCTTTGTAGGTCACAAATGAAAAAGTTAGCATATTCTGGAGCATATTAAAATAAATTCCAGAATTCTGAATAGTTTCTTTATGAACAAAACTCTGCCCTTCCTCCCCTCCATGAATCCCAAGGCAGATGGATCACTGCTATGGGGCCAGCTTGCTCCCTTGTTCTGGATGCAGCAGTTGAATGCAGGAATTGGGCAGACTTCAAAAAGAAAGAACAGAGACACAAAAAATAAAGAACTACATTCACAAATATTTTCCTTTCCCCACCTTCCCTACTCCAAAGACAAGAAAACAAACACCAAGATGGAATACAAACCCCCATAGTCTCGGGAGCAGCAGAGGATGTCTGCTCCAGCTCCACCTGCTCGGGGCAATGCTGCTGCTCCTGGTCTTCCAGAGCTCGGGACACTTTGCCTTTGAGGACTGCTGGGCTGCTGTGTAAAGCAAGGCAACCACTGCCAGTTTAATGGGGCATAGCAACTGAACTCCAGCAGGAGGACTTGCTGAATAAATTGATGGAAAGATAGGTTCATCTTTCCATACACTCCTTCACATTTCAGGGGGGCTTCAGGAAGTGTGTTTGCAAATTTGGACCCAAAGACTGTACAATGGCTGCTGTTTTTAAAGTTTATGTGCACTGAAGTTATGCTCAGCAGGCTTAGAACTGATAATTAATTTTTTTTTTCCAAGTGGAATTCTTTGAACATACTACATCAGAACAAAAGATGCTTGGAATGAGTGGGCAGAGCTTGTGCAGGCTCTACCATAGAGCCATGAGAAAGGCAGAACTCTCTATTATGCACATTCCCCTTAAAACATGAAGAAAGCTGGCAAGTCCTGAACAAGCATAAGGAATTTGAAAGCTTAAAAAGAATGGAAATATTCAGACTCAGTCATTACAGTCTCAGTTCTTTGATTATATGGACAAGAAGAGCTAGAGTGAATTAAATAAGGATTCTTGTATAGTCATCAAGCCTCTGTATTATCTGCTGCAGAATTCAGTCTGACACAGGCTGGGTTTTTTTTCCCAGGGCACTGAGCTATCCTCCAAAGTCAGTAACACAGTAATACAGCTCCCTACCTGCTTGTGGTATAGCCACAAATCTTGATCAGGCATATGCTCCTTGGTATATATGGCTGAGTCTTCATCTCTGTGAAAGCCATTTATCTCTATAAACAACTGTGCTTCATTGCATTCTGAATGGAGAGAAGCAAGAAAAATCACATCACACCAACAAACCCCCTCAAAAAACACAATTAAAAAAACTCCCAAGAAAGCCATATATCTAGCAACAGCTGGGCAGTGAGGGTTATGCCTGTATGTTGGGGTGTTCTCCTGATTCTGTTTCTGACACAGTCTTCCCTGAATGCCCATCTAGCTCACTATTAAATGGACTTGCTGGAGTTTAACCAGAGGAATCTGCTTACTGGAATACAGTATTTTGATTTCTGTGATTTGGCAGCAGTAAACATCTCCCCTATGCAGCTAGCTGTACAGTACTGTCCCCAGAGCACCACTCCTGACTCACAAAGCATCATAAGACCAGGTGTCCCACCATGGACAAGCCTGGAAGATGACAACATCTGGCAGTGATGGCCTGGGACAAATAAACACCCTTTTGGAGCCAATTCATATCAAACTCGACAGAATAGGCTAATTATGTAAAGGATTCCAAAACCAGTGATGTGTACTTCTCATTGTTAAACTTTCAAATTACAAAGAAGACAGGTATTTCCTGATTTGAATCTCTTTTTCTTTGTAACATTTAAGTCCTACCTTTCCAATAAAGAGGGAAAAATAATTTACTAGTTCTCATAGTGGTTCATCAAACGTACCAGTTTTATGTTTAACTGTGTACAGACAATGTGAGCAGCTAATGATGCTTGTTATCTCCACAGTCAGAATCTCTTCCTACACAAAGGATCTCCCTGGACCAAGACCACTCCTAAGTGATCCCAAGATGTGTTTGTGTTAGCAGTTTAGTACAGACCAGGAATGTACCCCGGAAGCAAATATTCTGTCCTGTTTACTGTACTTGCATTCTCAGTGTGAATGAAGGGGTGTTGGAGCACACAAACTGCATGTCCCTTTGCTGAATCAAGTAGATGGGATTCACTCAGTATCCTGTGTAGGGTCCAAATGAGAGATAGTCTGAAGTAATAACCCTAAAATGTGTACAGGTTGGCCCTCAGCTGCTGTGCTGCTGTGTACCCCCCATTTCACTCTACAGATCCACTCCAATCACACTGTGCTACTTGCCAATGCAGAGATGCCCTAGACTTCAAAAGGGGACAGTCAAACTGAGCCTGGCACTGAGCCAGATCAGCTATTAGCTTGCTGGCTTTTGCAGCAGTTTGCACTGAGATTATGAAGAGGTGCTGAGCAGGAAATCTATGACTGCAGTGTGGGTGGTGTCTAAAGCAGCTTTTAGCTTTGGGTTCGATGAGGGTGTCTGAAAGGGGGGTCTTAGTGACTTTTTTTTGCTTCTAGATAAGATGCGTTGTTCTCTCTTGGTTTGTTTTCTTTTCACACTATGCTCATCATCATTACGTGAAAGGTTGTGTCAGGATACAGCAAGTTCTAGCCCATGCCAACAAAAATGGCAGTAAAACCCACTGTCACAAGCTATCCACTTTGGAACAAACGCAAGGTAGAGCAAGTGGTACAAATATTCTGTCAGAGTGATCATCTGGATGATATAGCTGGATCTGTGACCTTCCTTGACTCACAGAGGATCTTTTTTGCTCAATAGGCCACTGAAATAGCTGACTTCTGGCTAGATTTAAATAAGCCACTTGTAAATAATTTTGTCATGTGTACTGGGAGGGAAAAAATCTGGCTAAAATTGATTTTGTTCCTGTACTTTCACAGCATTTTGCCACAAGCCCTCAGTATTGACAGTTTTCCCAGACCTACAGTGAATTCACAGTGGCTGCCCTAAATATCTCATGCCTGCTATTTTCTCTTTTCCTACAAGTTCATGTTGAATAAACATTGAAACCATTTCTGTCCTTGAAATATTTGCATACTGTGGTTAAGTCTCCAAAATGGCAAATGCATAAAATTGTTCTGTGATCAAATCTGTAAGTGATACTTTCCTAGGAAGGTACAGATGGGCATGACAAGCAGCTCACCATTAATCTGAGTTATGCTGTGTTTGAATCTACTGTGAAGCTTGCATTCATTTTAAACAGTGGAATATTGGGCTTATGGAATCCTTTGGTTCAGTCAGCTGTTCCAGTTGAGCTAAGAGCAGTGTAAGTGATTATGGCTATCAACTCACACTAGGCTATTGTCCTGTTTTTGTGGAAGGAGGGGTGCCCTCAGACATGGGGCACTGAGCTCTTTTTGGACAGGAGAACAGCGCTGGTCTTTGAGATGGTGACCCATGGCTGAAAGTAAAGGGTTATGGCAAATGGCACTCTCTTGAAAAAGGACTGACGGCCTTGGCAGAAAGTCACCTGGCAATGTGTTCAGTGTTGGCTCTGCTTTGAGCAGAAGGTTGGAAGAGAGACTTCCAGAAGTCCCTTCCACTCTGAATAACTCTGTGATGATGTTAACAGGACAGTGGAGAGGAAATATGCTAGAAGTAGCTTATGAAAAATAAGTTAATGTGACTCTCAGAAGTCACAGACCTTAAACACAAGCAAAATAGTGATGTTGATGAAATCAAGAGAGCTGCAGGCAATTACAGCACAAGCGTGAAAGATTCTATTAGGGAATCAGCTACATGGTTAAATTGGCAATAACACATTTGTCTCCCTCCTCTTTGATGTCCTTCCTTCCACCTTAATACCCAAACTTGCCAATGGCACAGTTTGTAGTGGTGAGTTCAGTCTTGACAAAGTTAATAAACTGAAAAGGCATTTTTTTGTTGTGTCATGAGATTGGCCAACTTTTTGTTGATCTTTCAAACTGGGAGACCCAACTGAAATACACCTTTCAGTGGTTCTGATGATTTAAATATTCTTAGCTGCAGAAGAGCATCCCCAGGTTGTTCAGTTTCAGTTTGCAATAAAATCTCAGTATCAGAATATCTCAGGCTTGCAAGGGTCTGCATGTGGTAGAGCAGAATTTATTGTGGGCTGAGACATCCTGGTGTTCAGCATAACAAACTAGAGCTCCCTCAGAACTCAGGGTAACTCTCCTCTGCAATCCACCATGAAAACATGGTCTTGTGCACCTCAATTCAATAGCAGGTAGAATTTTTTTGTAAATGGTTGTCTGGCACCTGCCATGAGTCAGCTTTGATAATGTGCCTTTTTGAGCACTGTTTTCAGAGGTACTCATTGCTTGTGTCTCCACTGACAGTGAGTCTGGAACAGAGGGCCCTTACCTGCGGCTTTGCTAATCAAGCATCTGTTTCTGGTGTTTGATAGCAGAATTGGTGGTCATTGCAGAGAGTTCTTCAGTATATTTCTGTGATTTCATGGTGTGTTTTACTGCAGAGCTGCTGAGAAAGGGAAATACTCATTTGCATGCTGCAAAGCATAGGCAAGGAGCCAGATCTGTGCTATTACAATATCTGATCTCTGTAAGGCAAACATCCTTTTGAAAGGAGCTAATGTTTCTGTCTATTCAATTCTGATTCACAGTTCAGCACTTTCCTCATTCAAACACCCTGGGGAAGAGTTAACTGTATTTTTCTCTCTCCTTTTATCTTTATTCCTGGATTAAGTGAAGAAATTATTGGTTCATGTTACAGCCCTTTTCTCCCCTTGCAGTAAGTCATCTGCAATACTTCTTGCTATGGGTGTGCTGCATGTCATGTATACCCTGTTCATGTCACACTGAAATAGTTAATTATTTGCATGACAAACATTCAGGCTTTATCCTATGAGTTGCCCCATAGGAGGCACATACTGTTAACTAATGCCTACATGCACATATCTTAGAATGAGCTTTCCATCAAAAGCAAAATATTGCTATAAAACATTTAATAACAAATGCTCTTGATTATTTTTCCCTTCTGTTTATGAAGAAAAATCATAATATTTAGTATAGTCATTAGTAGAATCTCAGCACTAATTTTTTATCTGCTGTTCACTTGCTGCCTATGCTTCACAAACACTTTCCAAAAATCAAATTATAAGAGTCACGAGCTGTAGTCTCTTCTTTCTGAGGGGACATGTCTGACTATTAAAAGAATCTTTAATTCTGTGAATACAAACCTTAAAATTATTTTTCTATAAATACCATGCAAAATGCAATTCATATTTATCACTTGTATTCCTGCCAGGAAATTTAATTGCTGTTCACAGAGAGCAAGTACGGAGAAACAAATTCATTTAAATATTTAAACATTTAAACATTTCCTATATGTGCTTTATTTGTGAAAAACAATTTGTGAAAAAACAATCCAAACAAAACAAGCCCACAAAACTCTTATAATAGGGAGCACTTTACATGTATTTATCAACACAAAGACTAGTCATGTCTTTTTCATCAGTCACTGTGCTTGTGCTTTCTCTAACACAGCAGTTGCCCTCTACCTACACCTGCAGTGTCCGTATGGACCCCTTGCCTTTCCAGATGAACAGGCACAGGAGCTGATTGTTCTTGAGGTGATCTTCCATGTAAAGTCTGGGGAGCATTTCAGAAGCCTCTCCCTGCTGAACCAACATTCCCAGCGTGCTGAAATGCTGAATAAATAACTTCCCTCCAAAATCAATGCATGCTATATACTGCTCCTTCATTTAAATAACATCTTTTTTATTCCAGGGCTTCGGGGTTAGAGTTCTGTAATGTGAAGGCAAGTTATCCCTGCATGGTTTCTGGCTTCAATCGCAGCCCAGGCTATTCAGGAATCTTTTTCTTCCAAATACTTCTGCCTGGTCCCACTGTGGCTTTGCTGACAAATTGTGTGCTCTGTGAGTGGCAGCCCACAGCAGCATCAGGTGTGAACTTTAGGCCTTTCCAGCCAGTCCTTCCTCCCAGGGAGTCAAAGGCCCTGCTGGTGCCCAGAGCCTTCCTGCTGCAAACCCCTCATGGGGTGGTACCTGCTGAGGGAGCACCATGCTCTGCCTGGGGAGGATGGGGGTAAGGAGGCTCTGGGCTGCCCAGCAAAGGCATCCCGGCCTGGGTGGGTTTGTCTGTCTGTCTGTCCTCTCGGCCAGGCCTTTCAGCACTGCTGAGGGCGCTGCACAACAGCTGTGCCTCACAAACTCAGCTTCCCAGGGTAGGAGCTTCCAGATTAAACTCTCCATCAGTTCTTTAATGGTGCTACAGCAAGAACCTTTTGCAGGAGGTACAGCTGCTTCTAAACACCCGTGGTTCATCAGATACAGGTTAGCAGAGACGTCAGAGTTTCCCAGCATGCCTGGGGTTTCACTGAGATCCTGTCATCAGTCCCTGGGATCTGAAGGGGAGCAAGAGGCTGCATTTCATTACATATTTGTATTTCAAATGAGACTTACTTTTCTTTTACCTCAACAGTACAGCATTAATGTTTTGTAAATGTTGATATATTGAAGCTGGAACAGCACAGCTCAATGGATGCTAATGAGCTTTAAACAAATGGAAAAGACATATGAGTGCTTGCCTAGTTCCAGCCTTGGCCAGCTGCACCAGGTAGCAGGGGAGGTTGCTTGTGGGATACAAATAAGTAGCATCAGTCCTCTCCAGAGAAATTGCTCAACATCTCTGCAGATACTGACACAGGAAAATATCTCTCCAGCTGTCAAACCTTCAGACTCCTACAAGAGGAAAAAATTGCTGTGGTTTGTTGTGACTACTTATCAGTTTAACTGGTTTATATAACCAAATATTTTACCCACATAGAAAATGATTTCAACAGTCAAATACAACAAAGAATTGAAAAAATTAGATGTGGCACTAGGAAAACTGTATCCTTTTCTGTAAAATCATAACCAAAGGCAGGGAGAAAAATCTCATGATTTTTTAATTTTGAAATTTGCTCTTTACTTATTTCTAAATAGTTATGATTGCTTTGAAAGGATACCTTAAAAATTAAGGAAGAAATGCAATTTTTTCCAGGACTTACAATTTTATTCCTTGCTGAAGGTTATAATTTTTTTCTGTGCAATTTATTGAGCTAGTCAGGAAGAGAATTTGAAAAAAAAAAAGTAAGCAGTATTGAGCAGTCAGTGTATTCCTGAGCATCTATATAGGAGGAAAGGTTTCTTATAAATTAGTATTCCTCAAATCTAAGAAGCTTTCGCTCTGATTCATATGGGTCAAAAATGTTCCTCTCATGAAAACAATTTAGAAATTCAAAGGTAATCCTATTCTAGGCTCTCTGCCATCCAGGTGCTTGTACCCAGCAGGAAAAAAAATATCTCTTTAATCCTCTTCTGTTTTTATAATTAGTTGTTTTTCCTCTTCCCAGCTGTTCTTCTGTTGAACACAAAAGTTACCACATCCAATTATACCTTTTTGTCCTTGCTTATAAAATCTTCATGTCTCCTTAGTTATATATTAACACAAGATTAATCACTTGATCAATCTCAGGCTTTTTTCTCATCTGGCACAGCGACAGCCACCAGCCATTTGGTGGCATGCTCTCAGGGTTTTTGTGCAGCCTATGCATGTGTGTGACTGCATGGGGGAAAAAAGAGGATGAGCTAGAGAGAAAGAAAGAGCAAGAACACCAGGATCACATTTAGCATGGTAAATGCCATGGCATTTTGGAGTGACCAGCTTCCACATGTGATCATCTAATAGCTTCTGATCCGTGTTGTTGTGCATTTCACTGTTTATGTAAGAGAGGCTGACAGGAAGGGCACTTCTTGGCAGTTAATGATCACTGTCATTGACCAAGCCAATCAGTCAGTAACTGGAAATATCTGACCTTTATGGCTTTCTTCCTTTGATGATTCTCTTTAATCATATATTTTTTTAACCTTTCCTGCTGGATCTAAAACTGTGTACTTTGATATTAATGTAATGTGCCATACTAGAATGAAAAGATTTTTCTTTCTCGGACTATTCCTGACAGTTATTGTAACCAAAGGGAAAGCAAGATTAGTTTCTGAAAGCTCCATCATATTTACACTTCTAGTATTTTCCTTTACCTCCCTTACCTTTGCTGGAGCTGCTATCACTTTGTACTGTCCACTGCATATTATCTTGAGAGTTCATCTCAGAAAAAGCCCTGAATTTGTCAATGATTGTTTGCTTAAGGTCTGCTACAATATGAGTATTTTAACCTAGGGGATTTAAAGGTTTCCAAAATTGAATTCTCTGACAAAAATACACTGTGTGATGAAGACTGTAGCCTTTCTTGGGAAAAGGATATTAAGATTTTAATTTACAGATTACTTGGGGTTTATTTGGTAAGCCATTGTGAGTTCAAATGTTGGCATGAACAGAAGTCAATTTACTAGAATGTATCATATTCATAATGTTCTGAAAAGAACTTAGCTTTCCAAGCCATCTTGTGAATAGTTGCATTTATTACAGCAAATACTTGTATACTTCTGGCCAGGGAGAAACATTGTGATTTATTTAGGCACATACGAATATGAAGCAGAACCTCAGATTTACAAAGTGTGTTATCATCTAACAATTTTCTTAAAAATCATGGCTAGTCAGTGAAGTGCTGAAGGCCATGTTTTTCTTGGTGGCCCTCGGTGAGCAGAGAGCTGGAATTGAGCAGGGGTGCTGCTGCTCTGACCTGCTGGAGCCTTGGAGTGATGGCTTTGCTCCCCATGGCTGAGGCTTGGAAACACATTGGCTGTGCAGCAGACGTGGGGCAAGTTCAACCCAGTGGCCAAATTGATTTCCATGGTCATATTTTGTTTTGTCTTCTGGTTAAGCCTATTTCATGTATAGCATAAAAGACACTGCAATACACAAGAAAAAGGGACCAGTCCAAGGGCACTGAACTGGACACTTTGCAAAGAGAAAGGAGCACAACTCCAATGATTTCAATGGCATTCCCATTAACATAGTGCCTCTAGCTGGAAAGATGCAAGGAGGTTAATGTTTGTTAATGTATTCTGGTCTTCTTTTGGTGAAGCTCAGAGACACTGTCCTGCCCAGTGTGAAATCTCTCTATTTGACTCATGTCATGGAAAAGGTTAGAGTTATTAGGAATCATACCTTTAAGCAATAGACTTTCTGTATTACAGCATTCTGGTAAGTTTGGACAATATTTGTAAAATGATATGAAAATTACTTCTTGGTTTTTTAAAATTATTGTTTGTGAAGCGTTTGTTGAAATTACTATGCTGCAGTGAATTGGTGAAAAATTACCTGTCCCTGAACACCTGAGATACTACAGTAATTGTCCATACCTAGAAAAATACAATATTGATATAGCACTCCATGAGCATTGTGTGGTTCTCATTTCTGGCACCAAGCAGCCAAAGAGCAAAATGAACTCATGTTCAAAATGCCAGGCCTCACCTCCATAACTTCACAAAACAAAGACCTGTATCTTGTCACCACATAGATCCCTGCCTTGTTTTGCTTGGTAACCCTATGCATCCCCTGACTGCACTGGTGACAATTATGATGATATTGTGAAGTGCCCTGACACCAGCTGCTGAAAGATGCCATCCCTGAGATGCTGCTAAATAACCCCACAAAGCCAGGCGCCCCCCTTGTGAGGGAGAGCAATTCGTGCTGTGCCTGGGAAAGGGGACACTGGGGAGTGAGCTCTGCTTTGCAACTCAGCTAATTAAACATTAATGAAGCCCTTTCAAAAGAGGGAGCTTTGCTTCACACATCTCAATGCCTAAATCCAATCTGTAAATGTTTGTTTTCCCCATTTTAGCTTTTTAATTTATTCCTCAATTTTGTAACCTCTGAAATGATAATAAAATGAACTAGATTTGAAATAGAAGTCTCCAAACAGTATTTTGGCAATCTGTTAGGAGCTGGAATACATATGGATTACTCTGTAAATCTAAATTATTGGCACTCAGGAGAGATTATTTCCATGTATTTTGTTTTATTGTGTAATATTTTGCAGCTACGGCTGCAGTGCTGTTATTAACTCGCAATAGTTCTAAACCCGGGTAGGTGATAAGATCATTTACTGTGTAAAATTCAGGCCTCCAAAGTGAGATGGTGCTAATCAGTTGAGCCACAGGAGTTCCAGCTGCTCACCCTCTCCAAAGATTTGACCCCTACTGTATTGGAAAAGTCTCAACAGAATTTTAGTTTGTAATTGGAAACAGTTGGTAGAATATATGTTTTTCTTGACTAGCTATAATAGAGATAAGATACCGAAAACATTATCACAGCACAGGATGATTTTAATTCATACAAAGAAATTTATGGCAGGAAAACAGTCTTTTCAGATGCAAAGATGGGTCTGCATATTGCAAACATGCTTTTAACATACTTTGGAAAGAAGTATTTTCTCCATTGAAGTTAATTCCTTTTCTCATTAATTACTTATGTATCTTTAAAAATAAGGCAACTCTCTATGTTAAATGACAGCTGTCCTTGGTGATAGATAATTTTGCAACTTGGGCATTCAGGAGATGGGGTATTGCCACAGTCACTCTTGGTCCTCAGGCAAGTGATTCTATTGGATTTCTTGCCTGTATAGTGAAATAAGTCGTCCCTCATAGCTAAGGTAGGATTTTCCTTCCTTTTTTTCTCTCTCTCCACATCCTTGCACTTTAGATGGATTTGAATTTATTTTCTTAGGAAAAAAAAACAAAACAATGCTTGCTCAAGAAGGACACAAACTGACTTAGCAGAAAAAAAGAAAAAATCTTGAGAATTGCAAAGTCTGGCACCAGTTTCCACAGGGAGGAGGAGAAGACGATGGATAGAGTCACTCTCAGATGGTCACTCACTGAAAACTGTGGAGATGTTTGTTCTGGGCAGTTGGAACCTGGCTGAGGGATGTCTTTCACCAGGGCCTTTCTGAGCCCAGCTCCAGACACCGTTGATGCAGGTGGTACTTACTGCTCACAGCTTCCCCAGCTGATCTGGGCTGGATGGAGCTTGAATCATGAAGGGCTATGGCATTTCAGAGTTGTACAAATGTAGATTGCCACTGTCACCACATACACAACAAACACCAGATTTCTTAGGTAGGTCAGTGACCAAGATGGAAGAAGACTTGCCCTTTCCAAGTCCTGCATTTAGCATGCAATAAAACCTCTTCCCCCAGACACTCAAAATATTTGATTTGAAAGTATAAAAATGTATTACTCTTGCTGTGTTATGTCTATTGGGGGCTCGTTTAATGCACTTTTACTGTCCTAGCCCAATTGATTCAGACATAACTGAAATAAAAATGTTATTTAGAGAAGCAGGTGAATGTTATGTAAAACCAGAAGAATGCCATTCAGAACTTCAGCTCATACTAACCTACACAAAAATGCTGGAGGCAGTGTTCAGCTTATTTTCTCAAACTATCACTTATGGCTTATGTTTCAGACCTTAAGTTAATGACAGCAGTTAATTCAAATTAGAACAGCCATTTGGAGGTGAAGTGGTCCTAAACCAGGACAACTTCTCACCATTAATACATCTTATGCTAGCAGAACATGTGATGGAGGAACTTCTCCCTTCAAACAGTAAGCATTTGTATTTGTTTGATATGTTTACAGACTGATGTTAGTAGTTCTTTTTATAAGAAAAATTAAAAAAAATAAAAATAACATGAATTGCAATTGAAGAGCAAGTGGCCTTAGCAAGAATACAGGAAAACAGCACAGGGCACTTTCACATACAACAACAAAGAATGACTTGTCCAAGCATCCTGTCAGCTCTTCAAAATGAAATTAATATGATCAGACATCCATGCACATGATTAGGCATCCATGCACACTGTGGTCTGTGTTCTTTGCACATTTTTCTCAGTCTCATCCAGTGAGCAGCTTGCTCAATAAAGCCCAAAGGAAAAAAATCCAAACTATAAATTTTTCTTATGCTTTTGATAAAGGTGTTAGATTATCTACATTAACATTTGCAGCAACATCACACCAGTTTGAGATCTTGTCAGAGCTTACAAAAGTAGCTGAGCCAGGTCTTATTGGAAGGGAGATGGCAAACGTCCAGCAGCTCCCAGGTGCTGCAGAGTTCAGCAGCAATTAAAGATGTGCCACTCTGCCTCTGAGCCAAGACCATGATGTAAAAACTCAGAACAAAGCTATGAAGATCCTGTCAGCTTTTGGAAACCATGTAAAAGTGAAGTTCAGGCTACATGTGGTCATTAAAAATCCCTTCAAGCAGTTGGAAAATATCGTGCAATGCCTCCTTTATCCTGGACAGGTGCGACTCAGGTTTAGTTCCTCATCTGGCAGCTGATGCTCCCTCTGTGGTCTCACTTTATGGACAGGGCTGGTGGATGGGAGCTCTGCTTCATGCATGGCTTTCATTCTCTGCATGCCCACTGTGAGTGTGTGCTCTTCAGCTTTCAGCTTGCCTGAGAATTCCATCAATGAGAGCAAGTGTTAAAGTCAACATGAGGAAATTGGGTAACCTCATTACTTGAGAAGCATTGTCACACAGGAGTTTTGGGGAATATTCTAAACATTTACATGTAAAACCTGCTTACTGTTCCACTCAACCACTTCAGGACTGACTACCTCTTACAGTTAAGACCTTTAGTGTTTTCCAGAGATCTTTCAGAATATTTGAAGTTTACCATGCTCTGGAGCATGCCAACATTCCTACCCCCTGCAGGCTGGACTGAAGGTCAAACAGAATCACAGAAATATCTAAGTTGGAAAAGAACTGTACAATCATTGAGTCCAACTCTTAATCCAGCACTGCCATGTCCACCACTAAATCATGTCCCTTAGTGCCACATGTACTTTCTAATACCTCCAGGGGTGGTGACCAACCACTTCCCTGGGCAGGCTATTCCAATGCCTGGCCACCATTTCTGTAAAGGAAGTTTTCCTGATACCCAACCTGAACGTCCCCTACTGCAACCTGATGCCATTTCCTCTCATCCTGTCACTTGTTATCTGGGAGAAGAGACTGACCCCTGCTTCACTACAATCTCCTTTCAGGCAGTTGCGGGGGTCCCCCTGAGGCTCCTTTTCTCCAGGCTAAGCTTCCTCAGTGTTCCTGTTAGGACTGGTGCTCCAGACCTGTCCCCAGCTCCTTTGCCCTACTTTGGACGTGCTCCATCATATCAGCACCTTTCTTGTAGTGAGGGGCCCAGAACTGAATACTGGCTCCAAGGTGTGGCCTCACCAGAGCTGAGTGCAGTGGGATGATCACTGTCCCAGTCCTGCTGCCCACACCATTTCTGACTCAAGCCATGATGGTAGAACACCATAAACAATTTGCATTGACATACAAAACTACTCAGTATCCACAGTCACAGAAACGAAGTATCTTTTATCTCCTGACTGCCAAACTAGATAACTGAATAATGTAGTTCTGCAGCTACAGCATGGAAAGTGAAAGGTGTGAATGGTAAATGCCCTCAGGTCTCTAAATTACCTAAAACATTCCTTCAGTATCTGTAAGATGGTTTGGTCTCACCAACTGCATTACAACTTACACTGTGGTTCCAGTTGAAAAACTGGGGTTTGGCATTTCCCAGTGAAAATATAGCCCCAATTTTGTTCTCCTCCTGGATTTTGCATAATAAATAAAGCTGCCACTGGTTTCCGAATATATATATATAAAAAATGCTGATTCAGAGCTCAAGGTCAGTCTATGTCAGAGAGACAAAAAGGAGACCTTTATGGCTACATTGTTGGGGAAAAATGTTTAAAATAACATCTCTTCAAAGCTACACAACTATTTTAGGCATGTGGTGTGATTCTTGGGGTTGTCCTGTGCAGGGTTAGGAGTTAGATTTCAATGATTCTTGGGTCACTTCCAGCTTATGGTATTCTAAGATTCTATGATTTTAGAAGCTACAAAAAAATTGAGGTCAAGCAGTCAGCAAAGTGAGAAGTCCCGAAATAATTGGATAAAATAAAAAGGAACAAAAATTTGGACTATAATACAATTTTTTTTCCCTAAGTTATTTTGAAATTGGTGTGGAACAAATTGCTACCTGCACTCCTTTCAGTCATAAGAATAATAAACCCATAAATAAATACAAAACTGAAGTAGAGCACTGCTTTCCACACCTCCTGCCCTTGATCCCTGCAAGTACCAGGAATCACTCTAGTTGTCTTTCACATGGTCCGATTAAAAGGTTTTTGAAATTCTATTTCACAGCCTTTGTGTTTTGAAAATGTTGTTATCCTCAGTTCTTTTCAATAGACAAAAACAGAGGTCTCCAGAGAACCATTCATCTCATTTTAAGATAGGCATCTAAGTCAGGTCAGCAAATAGTGTTCTGAAGATGATTCTATTAACTATAAAGGGAGAGTAGACTCAGATATCCAACTTTTAGAAGTCTGTAATTAGACAAGATGATTTTCCACTCATCAAGCTACTTTTAGACAACTTTTTTTCCTCTTAAAATATAAATCTCAACTTTTTAAATGAGACAAATACACTACACCCTTACTAATTTTAGAGCCCTGCACATAGTAAGAGGGACTTTATTTTTCTGCACTCTAGACAAACTTTCAAGCCTTTCCTACTTCCCCCACTTGAAAGGCCAGCATACTAGAGGGACATTGCTCTCTCTGCATTTCTAGGTGTAATTCAACTCAAAGTGTTTGAAAACTCGTGAAAAATGTACTTGTCACATTTTCAGCTCAGGTTCAGAGACTTCCAGTTCATGTATGATTCAAAGGATCATCTAAATATTAGGATGCCTGTCCAAACTAAAATGAAATTCCAGATACTTGAGATTCACCTGTCATTGAAGATAATGTTCCATAAAGAAAGCCCCAATTATTCCACTAGCAATGAAATGCTGAGAATAACAGTAGTAAAAATGGCACTTTCTGAATTTACAATGATGCAAAGCTATGAGCTACCAGGAAGATGAACAAGGAATGTGGGAGACATTTTCCATTATTCATACTAGGAGCTGTACTGTACTCCTTGCTGTGAACATACCCATCCTGTACAGCCTGCCCAGAGTCAGATACTGTCCACCCCAAACAATTGCATGTGTCAGTTCAAATTGCTCATTGAACGGTGACACCTCACTCATTTCATGCTCCTCACCCTTTTCTCTGTATCATTCCTTTGTTGTGACCCTTTCTGTCAGAGATGTTAGTTTTAGAGCCAGCATGAGATTAACTGCATAATGCTCCCCTTTCAAGCCTGCCTTTGCTTTATCTCCATCCAGCTGAGCTGGACCCCGGGATGCACCGAGCCCCCCCGGGAATGCTGCAGCTCCCTGTTTGCATAACAGCTCACTCCTTTCTAACATGACCACAATAAGAAGACGGGCCACATTGTTTCCAGAAATAAAACAGATTAATTCTAAACCTACTGCAGAACCAGGATAATAATTCCTTTTTTTTTTAGCCATGTGTTTAACCATTTCTGAGGAGTCTAAAATAGCTAGACATTTGTGTGTGTGCTATTCTCGTTTAAGGAACAATCCTCATCTGGGTTTACCAGGGATTTATGTTTTCCACCCCCAGTTTAACAAAATACATTCAGAAAAAAAAAATCAAAATCAGAAGACTGCATCACTATTTGCTAGTCTCCTCAAAATAAACATATTTAGAATTTTCCCTCAGTCCATCCACTGTTTCTCCAGCCAACTATTACTCAGAGATATGTTTACCTTCTTTCAAGGAACAGTTATTACTACATTTTTCCATGAAAGCCTATATCTGCTCTCTGCTGATTAACCAGCTAATTGACAGCTTTTATGAAGTGGGGGTTTTTTTCAAGTTTTTCCCCTGCATGTTTATTCTCTGCACAAGGCATTGATTTTCTCATGTTTCCTCTATGCCAGGCAGTTCTGACTTCTTCCCTTCAAGCTACGCTGTAATAAAACAGGAGAAATGCTGCAGTATTCTCTCCTCAAAAAAGAATAAGATTTTAACATGGGTGGTATTTACAAATAAAATTCACCTCTCTTAACTTTATGCCTCTATAAACTAAGTTTCTAATAATTTAAGTCATTGCTAACTGGCCATTTACATTCTCTACAGTCCTCAGACAGAAGCTTCCAGAGGGTAATTTATCCCCTGCTAAGATGGGTGCTCAGGGCAGGCACCTGCAGGAGATACTGGCTCCTATCTCATCCATTAAATAAACACAGCACCTTAATGATCTGGCAAAAACAAGACATGTATGGTTTGGCAGAGTCAAGTTGCAGGAGGTGAGATTTGCCCAGTGTCTGAATAACTTTAGGAACTTCTAGTCTTAAAAAACCCCAAACCAGCAGTTTTCATATAATCTGAAATAACTTTCAAGTGAAATGAGTGGTGCTGGATCACTTATCACAGTTTAACATGGAAATTAAAGCAATCACGGAGAAATGTCTTCCAGGTGATTACAAAATTTTCCCCCCCATTTCTGTGCTCTTTTGGAAAGATAATAGGAGTTTTGATTGTGCATCACCCAAGGATACCCTGCCTGTATACCTAAGAAAGATATATTTATTACAGTGATACAATGTTGATAAGTACTGCTTAATATCCATGTCTTGCTGTGGAGGAAGCAAAGAAGAAGAGTTATTTTATCTCACTCTTAAATATACTTCAACATATAAATTATATCCTTTCTTGAATAAATTTAAATACATCAACTTTCCCAAAGTTTGAAACTGCAAGCATTCTAAAGCAATTTTTCACATGATATATGTAAAGATATCAAAACTATCTGATATTTATCTATGATAAATATCAGTTCACCTACAAATAGCATCCTGCTGAACCTATGTTGAACAAGAAAGTATCAGTAGATTTGGGACTTAAAGCTCCTAAGTAACCTGGTAAGCTTATCTTAAACATTTTGCAGAATAATATAGACTTGCACAGATGAGAAGTATGTGAGGTGGGTTGAGTGATTTTTATTTGCCATATGCATTTACTGCACTGGGTCTTGATGAAGTCTTTCCTGTGCCCCTCACTGTAGACCCAAAGCAGGTGTTGCAAACCCAAAAGCCTCCTGAAACAGCAGGATCTCCCTCATCCCATGCCTGCCTGTGATGTTGTCAAGGCATTTCCTAATCTCCATCCCTGCTGCCTTTTGACAAGTGTATGCAAGATTAGAACTAAGAGAAGGAAAATATCTTCTAAGTAATATTAGTGGGGGGAACTTTTGCACTATGTGACAAAAGGGAACTCTACTTTCAGGCCAGCAAGCAAGGAATAGAGGAGTTTTAGCATGTAAACTTTTCAAAAGTTTAATTTGCTTTTGAAAATTGAATTGCTGTAGCACAATATGGAAATCTTGAGGGAACTCTTGGTCTTTTACTGAAATAAGCTGTGGCTTTTGACAGTGATCTGTATATAGATTATGGCATGAAAAAAACTATTGGGAATTAATCTGATACTATGAGGGGAATCAGATGGGACTCAACAGGACAAGAGATGGTTCCAGTTGTCTCTCCAAAATGGCTTCTGCATTTTTTAACTTGCGATAAGCTCTTTTTAAAGTTAGTGCTTTATCCCCAGGAAAACTAAATTGTCAGGAAACCTGAATTTATGATGAGCCAATGTCAAGATCATGTAGTCTCAGCCCATTGTAACCATGTTTGTTATCCCTAAGTAGCAATTCAGCCTTTCTGCTATTCAGAAATAAATGAGCACTTTTATCTGCTTGTGTGCAGAATTTATGAAGCATACAGGAAAAGTCCCAGGTCACAACATTATTTACTTAGTGCTGCAAGGGGAGTTCTCTGGCAGCAAAGAAGAGCTGTGATATGACATGTTCTTAATATTTCTCTCTACCCAGCCTTGTTATGTGCCCTGCAGTACTATGAGAGAAACTCTCATACCCGTTCTGGGAAATAAGCACATCTGGGTGCCTCCTTAGAGAGCCTGTACATTAATACCCACAGCATGGGGAACAAATAGGAGGAATTAGGGCTATGATCTCATTGGAATCACAGGAATGTGGTAGGATTCTTCCCACAACTGGAGAATTATGATGGATGGAGACAGACTTTTTGGAAAGGGTGGCAAAAAAGGGTGAATTATGCTGTATGTGAGGGAGCAGCAGAGATGAATGGAGCTCTGCTGTGGGATAGGTGGTAAAAGGGCTGAGAGCCTGTGTGTCAGGATAGGGGACAAACTGACATAGGTGATATTGTGGGTGTCTGCTACAAACTGCCTGGTCAGAAAGAAGTGGATAAAGTCTTCTTCAGAGAACTGGAAAAAGCCTTGTGTTCACTGGCCCTGGTCCTCATGGGGAATTAGAATCATGGTGGTATATTCTGGTGTGCTTTGACTGAATAGATAATGATGGAGCTGCTTTGCTCATGTCATACTTACAAACAAGGAAGGGCCATTTGGGAATCTGGGGCTGCCAGCACCCTTGGTTGCAGTGATTATGATGACTGGAGCTCAGAAGATGGAGTGGAGGGAACAAGGCAAAATTAGGATTATAAACCTGGACTACAGCAGAGGAGTGATGGCTTAAACAGCTGGAACAGAGTCTAGACAGAGTTAAGGGATAAGAGTTAAGTTAGATAAAGAGTTAAGTTCAATAAAAGGATATTTATTGAAGGGCCTTCAAAGGCCACCCCCTGGCAGTACCAGAGCCACAGCTTTGGCTCTGCCCAGGTGGCTCCAAGATGGAAGCAAAAAAGAGGGCTTGGTCACAAGATCTCAAATTTTATAAGTTTTGGTCCATTAACATATTGGAGCTAATTGTCCAATTACAGCTCCAGCCCGTGAAGTCCCATCCTTGTTATTTTTCTCTCTTCAGTCCACATTGTTTATACTCTTGGGCCTGAGATCTGGATCCAGCTGTGCTTAGGTCCCTGGCTAGAGAAGGCACTGTTGTGTCTACCTACTCTGTGAAGAGAGCTAATTATCCCCTCATATGAAACCCAGACCCACACACCAAAGCAGCCTAAAATCAAAAAGAAGAAAAAAGAAAAAAGAATTAGAAAGCTAAAACCCAAGGTATCAGGAGATTTTGGCCTTTTTCAGAGATCTGCTTGGAAGAATGCCATGCAATATGTCCCTGAAAAAAGAGAGGTCAGGGATAGCTGGTTCATTATCAAGGATCACTTTCTCCATCCTCAGGGGTGGTCCATACTAATGAGCAGGAAATCAAGCAGAAGCAATAGGAGGCCTGCATGGATAAACAAGGAGCTCCTGACTCAACTCAGACATTAAAAGGAAACATACAGGAGGGGAAGCAGGGATTTCAATGACATTTATGGGAAAACTCAACAAACATCAACAGTCTCAGTTTCCTAAAGAAAACTTGGTAGGGGACAGGACAAGGAATTCTAGTTACAGAGAGCAGGAAAAACAATGCAGTCTATGCATTTCATATGGCACTACCTACAGATCTGAGCAGGTTTAATTTTAACTTGGGACCTATCTGAGAGAGAGTAACTTTTACAGAATAAGAGACTTATCATCCATTGGGACAAAAAATGATCTGTGTTGCTGGTATTTGAGATGATGTCTCATAATTTTCCCAGTGCCTTCATATGGCTATTGAAAGGAAAGAGTGATTGATGTAGAACTGGAGGGTCTTCATATCTTTGGCAAGTAAGACAAAGCAGGCCATCAGCCCTCTGATTGCATTTCATACAGTGGATATTTTCCAGCTCAGTGCTTAACCATTAACTTCTCAAGGTAAAATGACTACTCAGCGCAGTGAATATATTGAACATTGTAGAAAGACACAGGAACCTTTGAATGGGCCAGAGTGGGTCATCCATCACTCCAGCCAATGGTGTGTCTATTCCAAATCCTGTCTGCCTGATATTTAGCTGGAAGGAGTCCATGAGCCAGGTGGTAAATAAGTTGGCTGTGCACAAACACAAATCAAAGGTGGTGTGAAGGCAGAGGTGATGGAATAATGGTAAACAGCATCTGAAAAAGTTTCAAAAATTTGCATTACTAAGTCTGCATTCTCAAAGCGCTCATTTTTTCCCCCACTTTTTTTTAATATAGAACTTAATGTCTACCACTTCACTGATGCCTGGGGCCAGAAATCCATGGAGAGAATCTGGTACTCAAAATGCAGAAACCTATCTTCATTTTGCAAAGTTTATGACCAGACACAGTGAAAAATAGCAAATACAGTCAATAAAAAAATACATATACTTTAGCACTTCCCTGATCTGCAAGGAAAATTTATGAGCTTCAGTTTAAAAGATGGTGTAGAAAAATTTCTTGGACTATAAAACTTTAAAAAGAGGATTGTTTATATGTTCCTTGAAGAGATAACCACTTCTGCTTCATAGAAATATATATACCTATATATACACACACAATGATTTATGAAGGTGATATAGTTAGGGAGCATTACAGTAAGGAGCAGTGATCAATGCACCACAAAGACATAAAGTTATGTGCTAATGGGTTTTTGATGTTGCTGGAAAAAAAACCAGGAGTGATAATATTAGCCAGATGATTCAAAAATGTATTAAAAATAACACTAATGAAAGGTCAAACATTGCAAAAGGAACATTGCAAAGCTCTTGGAAAGACTTCTGGGACTCTCAAGGCCTCAGATGACTCTTGGGGATTATCATGAAGTCTTACCCATCCTTGAGAATGTGAAATGAGTAAAATAGCTTTGCTGCCCACATTCACAGTATATTTTTAAGGTCAGGTAGAATCAGAAAATGTTAGAGGACCACAGAAACACTCCCTTCAAAACAGACTTAAGAGCTTCCCAACTTCAAAACTGCTATTAGCAGCAACACTCACCATGCTGCAAATCACAATTCCATCCACTGCATTCCTTACTTTCAGATGTACTGTGTCCAGAACTAGTAGATAAATTCCTCTCATAGCCAGATATTTAGACTTCCCAAAACTAATAAATTGAGGTCTGCAGTGTACATCTAATGTGCTCAATGCTCTTATGATTTTTTTCAGTAGCAAATTCACATAAAGCCTCACACCTTTCAACCACTCCCATTAAATTATTAAGTCTTTAGAGATCTACATGTGATACCGACTAATGCCAGAATTTATCAAACTTTGAACCAACAAAGGAATTAATTGGAATTGCAGTCTTCACACTAAAAATAATCCAAACCCTAGCTAAACAGCACGATCCTAGAGTAATAGAGAACTATTGTGTAGTGAGTATGATCATATCCCTGCTACAGCAATTTTATTACAGTCTTCCTTTAGATGGCATTTGTTTGAATTATTTGACAGTAAATATGAAGAGGGATAAGGGGCTGAAAGTATTCATAAAGTCTTTTCTTGCAATATTACTCACAATATTACTCTCCTCTGATGTCTGTCTTTATCTGGTGAATTTAAAATTTCACTTTTTATATTATTTTATTTAATTTATAGAAAGCTATTTGATACACTAAAATATAACAAAAATTCTCAATATTACAATACTAAGCTTAAATTTAAAGGATATTTTAATTTTAGTGTTTTTAAACCACATTGGTCTAAAACAAATATGCAACGAGACATCTGTCTAATCATCTTAGAGTTACAGAGAGAAAAAATAAAAATAATCCCAGTGACTCCAACTGCTTTTCTTACACACTATCCTATCATTTGAAGAAAAATAATGAAACTATACATAAAGCTGGTTTTAATGGGATTTTGGAAATTTTTTGTTCTTACTAAGGCAATTGACTAGAAAAGCCAACTCCTGAAAATGTGCATTGTTCAGTAAATTTTTATTTGATTCATAGTAGGATGGTGTGAAAAATATCAGCCATGGAAAATAACAGTCAGAGTCTACAGAGATCTTATTACAATGTCAAAACAAGACATCTTTCATGTAAATTATGCTATCAGCAAAATATAAATTCTGACCATAGAAGTGAACGGAGAAACTCTTAATCAATTAGTATAGAATATAGATTTTTTTTTTTGTCTCTGTTGTATCAGCATATAACTTTAATAAATGCTACTTCTAGCCTTAAATTGGCATGCAGTTACCAGTCCACTGCTTCTGGAACAAATAAGCTCCACAAGATTACCCATAATGTTTGAAATTCAGCCTGGGTATTTCAGGAGGCAAACTGACTTGGATCCTTCACCTCAAAAGTCTTATATTTATTCCTGCAAGTTGCAGAACAATTCAAAGTAATCAGGGTGATAAAAGCAGTGAAATCTCATTTTCCTGAAAGCTTTTACTGTTCTTATTGCAGTGTGTTAGTCTGGTGTTCTTAGTCCAGTGTGTTTTGCAGTTAATTGTAAATTGGAAGGTTTTCAGGTGGATGCTAAGAATGTCTGAATGTGCCCTTTTAGGTGAACCTTTTAAACACCAAATACACAATTAATGCATACAAACTCATAAAAGCTGCAGGCTAAATGACTGAAGTCACAAAATCAATTATAGAATAATAGCAATTTTTTTTCCTTTTAAAAAACTTATGGCCTACTGTCACCCTTTCCATTTAAGACTTAGACCAACACCCTTAATACCTCAAAGCCATCATGATTAAAAAACAGATTTTTCAAAATCTGTTTCATATTGCCTCCTCAATCTGCTGAGCTTCTGTCCACCTCAGTGACCTAAAATTTCTGACTGACAGATTCCAAACCCTGCAGAGTGATCACTTATGATTTCATACGAATAACTTAGAACTAGAAACAGATATTGTACTTCAAATAGGGTGTAAAATTCTGTAAAATGTTTGTGTCTAGTTCTGGCAACTTGTAAGATACAATGGCTATATGCCTGCATTGCTCTGATGGGGAGACAAAATATTTTTGTATTTTGGAGGGCTTTACACTTGTATGAATATCATTTTCCCTTTCATTCTAAGGACTATGCCTTGTAACTAGGCAACCACGCTATAGTGCATTATAGTATAATATTTTTTAATTCTCTAAAAATGATATAGTTATTTGTCCACATTGCTCTCTAAATTTTTCTATAATGCTGCATAAACAGACAAATCATGGGTTTGTGCCTTTGCACTTTATTGCCTTTAATAATTATATTTACCTATATTGTGGGGGATCTTCAGAGCTTATTTCTGCCTTCATTCCTTGTTAGCAATTACCAGTCATTCCTTTTTCCACTCTGTGGGAGCGGATCCAAACCAAAAATATGATCAATTGTTCCTCTGTCCCAATGATTCTTTTGTGCAGGACTCTGTGGTGCTCAGCTTGGCCATTACTCCTTCTCATCTGCAAGGTCATGACTGTTTTAAGCTCTCTTGGCACCAGCGAGCACCACAACTCTTAACTCGGTGATTTCTCATCTAAGCAGTACTAAGGGCTTTGAGTTTTCCCACTCAAAGTGGGACAAAATGATGATTTAAGTGAGAATTTCTGTACCATATTTATTGCAAAAGATAAAGATACTGTCGGGCTTCTAATAACAGAATTTGTATCTGTTCCTCTACATTATGAATTTTACATTATGAAGCAGTAAACCAAAAATTGCAGAGGATTAATCAGTAGCAGAGGACAGCAAGATTTTGCAGTCTCTTGTGGGAAGAGCAGAGTGGGATGAACCTGGATATATAGAATCAACATGGTATGAATGTAATATTACACTTACCTCTGGCATTGCTGTCTCTTCCTTGTCTTGGACCAATATTAATCCCCCAAAGCTAAGACCAAGAAGCCTCCACTGAGAAGTATGGCTGCCCACTTTGATAGATGGTCTTGGGATGAGTATGACTTCAACTTTGCACTGTGCACCCTTATGCAAAAAGCTTGATTAAATTCAAAGTGTTATTTTTGACATTAAAAAATCCTTAAATGGACAGTTATTTAAACCCTGGTGACATGACTCTTAATTACAAGAGAATCAAGATTATACCAAATTACATTGAAATACAATACACAGTTTGTGGTGGATATTTAGCTTTGGGCTTCAGAGTTCATATACATCCTCTTTTGAGCACAGGGATGGGATTGTGTGCCACAATATAAAAAAAAATAAAACTATTAGAGAATGTCCAAAGGAGGGCAACAAAGATGGTGAGGGGCCTTGAAGGGAAGCTGTGTGAGGAGCAGCTGAGGGCACTTGGTCTGTTCAGCCTGGAGGAGACTGAGGGGAGGCTTCATGCAGTTACAATCTCCTTGTGAGGGGAAGAGGAGGGGCAGACACTCATCTCTGCTCTCTGGTGACCAGCGACAGCTGACCCAAGGGAATGGCCTGAAGTTGTATCAGGGAGGTTTAGGTTGGATATCAGGAAAAGGTTCTTTACCCAGAGGGTGGTTGAAAACTGGAAAGGGCTCCCCGGGGAAGTGGTCACAGCATCAACCGTGACACAGCTCAATAAGCTTTTGGCCAATACTGCTGGACACATGTGACTCTTGAAGATGGTCCTGCACAGGGCCAGGAGTTGGACTTGATGATCTTTGTGGGTCCCATTCCAACCCAGCATATTTTGTGATTTAGTATAACTATTTCTTTTAACACAGCTGACAGAACCACAGATCTCTGTTCCTTTCTCTTTACTCTGGTGAATGGTGCAAGCTTACCTTGACACAAACACCACCTGAGATATCCAATTCAGGAGCACAAGCAGTGGTGCAGAGATGAAACCCCACCTCTAAATTCTCCCACTCCTCCCCCTAAAAAACCAAAACACAAGCTGAACAACCAGTCAGACCTTAAATGGACAGAATTGCCTCAGAAAATGCTTGCAGTCAGTCTCCACTGACTTCACGGGGAGACCACTCAGAAGTTGTAAGGTGACTTTCAGGTAAGCAGAGTTTGTTCTCTCAAATGCAAATGTCTAAGCAGGAAGTTGATGGGTGTAGTCATGACCCCTACAGTGTGGTTCCATTAATCTTCCTGCTTCAATGGCTTATTGACAATTTGGACACTCATCTGGCGGAGACATAGGAGAAGTGGGCCTGGAGGACAGCCAGCATTATGGAGTTGACCTGATGGATAACCAGAATAATTATTCAAGTGGATGGTCTGATACAGCTAAATATGTATTTTTAATTTTATGTGTTTCAAAACTTCCAATATCCTGACATGTTTTCAAACTGTGCTAAGCCAGAAGAGTCTTGAGGAATTGTTACACCAGATGTTGTGCATCTCTCTCCTAGATGTGTTTCTTGACACAGTCTGAAAAGACTGGGTTCTCAATGACTGCGGCTGGCTTGGCTTGGAATTTCATGGGCATCTGATTTATTTCCCCTCAGTGTATGTTGTGCTTTTTTAAGAGGGACCTCCTGGAGGAAGGGGAGGTTGTTTCTTCCCCAAGGGACACTGAGTGTGCTCAAAGAGAGAAGGTTCAGGAGACTGCAGGATGCACAGAGAAGGTAAGCTATAGAAAGGGGTCTGGACATCATGTGTGGTTTGGTTTAGAAGACAAAAACAAAGATGACAGAGCAGGCCAGCAGGCTTGGAGGTAAAGGGAGGAATTTCTAGAGGACTAGAGCAGACAAAGCAGAATTTCTATCCAATCAGAAATCTGTAAAGTTAGCTGCAATCATGGACTACCCTTCAAAACACACTGGATTTGTAAAAATTCTGTAGAGAATTCAATTTCTCTTTATGTCTTCTTTGTCTCCTTTTTAAAAAGATAAGATTTTAGGTTTCAGTTTTCATTCAGACGAAACTTTTATTTCTGAGTAATGTAATGCAGATATGCAATAACCTAACTTTGAAAGAATCATCCAGGGGGAAAAAGTGCTTTGGCACATTGTAAACAAATAATTGTACTAATCTCAGCAGAGAAATACAAGAAGCCTTTAATAGGACATTTATATCATCTTAAAACCACTCATAAGGTACTCACTGGACTGATTTAAATCTACAGTCACAAAAGTATTTCATGGAACATAAAGTGAGCAGCCCCTTTCCTCACCTCTTTCTTACTGCTCCACTGGAAGTAAAAGGAAAAATCTCATATAGCTCTGTGCTCCTTGCTGCATGAAGCCAGCAAGCTTCCTGACAGTTTCACTGATATTATTCTGGCTGCTAAGCTCCAACATAGCTCTGAAACCCAGGCATTTTATGAGGCCTGCTGTGATTTGAAAATACCAATGCCTGATGTTTACATGGAACAAGTCCTGATTTTTTGAATTTGACTAAAATTCCATTCACCTGCAGCTACAGAAACTAAAGCAATAGGTTGGGCAGTGGGAACAATTTTCCCATGGGCTTTGTGGAAACTGTGCTATGTTTCTTTTTTGCAAGAGCTAGGAATATCTGCTAAGTATGTTACTGCTCTTTCATTAAATGGAAACACTTTAAATTCCTTTATTATTATTATTGCATTTGGATTTAAAATATATATCTGTAGAAAATCTGGGTGCACATTACAAAATTTAGATCAGAATTAGGCAACCATTTCTGTGACAACCCCCACACAGCACCAAAATAGCTGCTCTGAAAAGAAGTGATATGAGGCACATGATTAAATGTCAGTGAATTCTAAAGACTGTTTCTACTAGGGAGCACAAAGAAAGTGATCTTGCATTGTGCTCTAAAATGTCTCTACCCTGTAAGCTGATCTGCACAGACTGATGGTTCATATGCTGTGCATTGGGTCTTTGACTCCTTTTTGACTCCAGAAGGTGTGCATGTCCATTTGTGTGATCAAGGGGCACGATCTAGGCTGAGCAGCCTGCCCTGGGGGATGCTGTGCAGCCCTTCTCTGCTTTCAACCTCAGAGCACTGCATGCTGCAAAGGGGGAAGGGTAAAACAGGTCTGAGATAATGAGTATGGAGACAAAACAGGTTATAAATTTCACCCAGACTAGAACTGGTAGCTAAAGAAGTGAGAACAGGTGTGAAGCTCTCTTGTCAATGTTTCTTAGTGATCTGGGCAAACAGATTTCTGTTAGCAGAAAACATGGCACAAGAGCCTTTGCACACAGGTTACTCAGGCATGTGACAGGCCACTTGCTGATGAGGATGGGAAGGCTGGTTTTCTATTTCCTCCGAACTGACAGCATTAGGCTTGTACATTGTAGTAAGTAAACAGTTTTCTAAATGCACTGTATTTACAGGATAACTTTAATCAACTGCAGCACATTTCTAAAAATTGCACACTTTAAAAAAAGAAACGTATGTGACCATTATGGCATTTTTTTGTGCCTTTCAGCTTTGCAGTCCCTGCTGGTCTTTCCACATACCATATTCCCAAGATAGTTACTCTCCAGTGTTTATTGTTAAGACACATTAGGGATTCATTTTCTGTTCTAGAAGCACTAGAGAGCCTGAAAAAAAATCAAAATCCTTAGTGACACTCACCAGTGGTCACTTGAATAAACAGAAGTGTTTTGAGCATGCAAGACTCCTTATCATGTTACTCAGTATGCTGAGCAAGTAAATATCTTACTGTACATTCAACTACAGACAGATTTGCAGTCTTCTCTTCTGCCTGGAAAAAACAACATTCTTAATGCAAGCCACATGAAACAGTAGCCTGTACACACCTTGCAAACACAGATTTACACTGAGAACAACCCCTGATGTACAGACTGGCTGTTCTGTTGATGCCATGGTCAGGAAGAGCAGCTGCAGTGTGCTGTAATTTACCTTAGCTAAGAGCAATTCCTCTGCCTCAGACCTCACATATAATTCACAGGCCTAGTTGTATTAAACCTGCAATTAAGATCGAAATAACACATTGTAGTGGTTAAAATATGGGGTGTGTGATCTTTCAAACTACAGGCTGGAAATTTTAAGATGATATGCTTTGTCTCTTCAGATACTCAGGCAACTTTGTATAAGCTGCTTGGTTTTTAAAAGTACCTAGCAATCTCTTTTTCATTTGTGAATGTTTAGTATTACTGACAAGTAGGCCACCTATGTGCAAGTACCTAAATATGGACTGAGGAAACTGGGTTTTGGCACCCAGATACAAATGCTGTGTCTGTGAAGTTTCTGTTTGTTGGGAAAATCTCTTTTTTCCTTTTTTTTTTCTTCTCTCTCTCCTCTGACTGTAAGCTATTTTGCACCTGTGACATTGCTTTTTTCCTCTCCTTGCTGCAATGTTTGCATATACTTCCCAGGAAAATGGACACAGAACAAAAGCTTACAGTATTTCTTGAGTTTCACCACAATATCCCATTCTAACATGGAGGAAAAACAAATACAGACAAGCTGGCAAATTTTTAATCCATAACTAATATAAGAACCTGCTACTGGGAATAATAATAAAATAAATATTTTAAACTTCAGACTACAAACAAAAACAAAGGCTTCCTATCCCAATACAATTCTATCATAACAATCTTGTTCTTGGTTTTGATATCTTAAAAAAAAAAATTGAATATGCCTCTGATTTTTAAAATTCAACACATATTTGATCATTTAAATCACAGATAGTACTAGAAAGACTTCAGTGGTATTCCTGCTTTTTAACATTTTATTAATTTAGAAATTCATACTTTGATAATTTTTCTGAAGTTGCCACAAAATTTTCATTCTGCAGTTGGTTTTGGTTAAAGTATGAGAAAATCCCTGATGGCAGAATCAGGATTGCCTTTGAGAAGAAGGTGGATGAGGTTTTACTTCTCCTCAATTCTCTTTTCATTGTAAATAAATTTTAAGTACTTGCACATTAGCATTTCAAATTATTTTTCTGATTCATCTCTATACATTTTCTTATGATTTGTGAAGTCATATTTATTCAACCAACACTTAAACACGTGCTTAACTTTGTGATTGTTTCAAGTTATGTTTTAGATTAAGTGAAGCCATGAATAGGGCTGATTAGAAGCATATTTAACATTTTCTTGAATTGGGTCCATTTGTCAGTAACAGAGCAACTGTAGATAAGTCCTTTCCATATTCTGATTTCAATATTTCATACATACCCATTCCAGAAAAGTGAATCCTTTTTAATAAAGATAATTTCATTTTAAAATAACTAATGCATTAGCATTGTCTCATTCATAGAAGTAGGAAATGTTGTCTAAGGTCCTCTTCCTTATCTTGAGCTCATCTGTGTATTGCAGCATAGACAAATATTCTATTTAATGGTGTTTTTCTAATGCTACAGGTTGATATACTGCAAAAGTTTTCAGTTCATAATAACAACCAGTAGTTTTTGTTAACTGTCTTGATAACAGATTGCTTATATAGGTTTGACTACATGTGTGGCTTCAGCAGAATTGTTGCATCGGTTGCAATATTCTTGCTTATATTGTTCTATGCAATTCAGTATCCTTTAGGCTTCTAGATTTTTTTTCTTAATTGGCAAGAAAGAAAATCTTATCTGTTATTTAAATTTTCTATCTATGATCTAATTTTGCACTTTGATCTACCATGTCCACCACACTAAATTACTCAGCAAAATTGAAAACCTACAGGGTTTAACACTCTGTATGGGTCAATTATAAAACAGGCCTGAAAATGCTCTATTTGACACAGGGGCCAAAAAATGACAGGTAGAAACTGGTGCACAGATTCAACACAAGCAGAGGGACTTCCTGATAATGCTGTATATACAGACATGGAGAAAATCTGTAATAATTACAATGTTTTTATATAGATTTGTACAGTGTTGGTAAGCACCATGATATAGGAATCTATTCTAAAAAAATGCCTGTTTCAAAGGCTCAAGGCTGAAAAAAAGAATGTAACATTTTAAAATACAAGTACCCAGAGTATTATAGGACATACAACATGGCAGAATCATAACCAACTATCTTTAGAAATAACAATCAGTAAGTAGAAGATCACAATGACAAAATATCTAAATATCTTCCCTTAAAACTTTGCATCACCAGCTATGTATTACCACCGCCTTACTCAATGGGTTTTATTATCACATTTCTTTACACATTGTTGCCATTTGGATATGAGTAATATCAAGCACTGCAAAAAAATCATAGAACCTTCAGCTCTTATCTAAAAAAAAAAACATTCCAGCTTGATGAATTTTAAACCATTTTTAGGATGAGACACAGCACTTTAAAGTATCTTTTAAAAGATTCCAAATCATTAAAACCCCTACTTGACTAGTCTTAAAAAAATTATAGTGTTGAGTTTTTAATTCACTGAGAAAAACTTTGACAACTTCTGTGAGACCTACAGAAGCATTTAAATATTAAGTGTTAGGTTTAGGATTCTACCTGTTTTCATTTAAATTATCTGGGATCAAATTTTATGCATCTTATAAATGACAAGAGATGCTATTGGTCCAGCTGCAGGGCTAAGTGTTTGTGCTGCTTGGTATCCTGGAAATCCCAAAGCATCTTCTTCTGGGGATTATTTAGTGCCTCAGAAGAAAAAATAAAAAACCTTAGAACTCAGGAACAAAAAAATAAGTGTTTCTTCATGTCCGTTGTAAATATATATACAATATATATATACAATCTTCGTAGCAGATTCTCTAGGAGCAAAACAACAGGGTTTTCAAAAAAATTAAGAGATTACTTGGTTTTAAATTTTAGATAGTATAGCATTCCTGTCTGCATTACATATGTCTGCCATTTCCTTCAGAACAGGGAGCATCATAAAATGACACAGATTTCCGTCTCTAAAAATCCCTATGAAACTGCCATACTATATGAATCTAAGGCTTTTATTCGCCCACAGTCTACATAAGGATATCTATGATTACACAAAGCATTAGTATTAAGTGTCCTAATTTGATTACTCTGGCCAGGCATAAAGATAATAGTACACGGTAACAAAGCATCCTCAAAAAGCTATATTTACTACGCTATTCTAAAAAAAACTGTAAAAAGCCAGGAACTGATGTCAGATTCTTACTTTCAGATTAGAAATGTTCATGTTCAATTACTATTTGTTACTGAGATACTGAGTACATGTTGGTTTGCTGTCTCTGGCTGCCTGTTCTCATTCAGTGTTTACATGTACCTTTGTCACATTCAAATGGGTTTTACTTCACCTGACTTCAGTCATCTGTTAGACAGTCCTCTAGTCAAGGGCAGGCATCTGTGCTTCCTGTCACTGGAGTTAACAAAGAAAATAAAGCACCTGCAGAAGGCAATTTATGTCACTTTTCCTAGAAAGAGATGGTTTGGAGTGCTAAGTACCTGTGCACCACAGAGGTGGGGTATGACTAGCTGGGGCTGGGTCCTGAAATTTTGGTAGTTATGGAGAACAATCCCACTGTAGTAACTGAAAGGTATAAATGCATGTGCAAGAGTGCAGTCATGACACAGTCTAATTGATATTTCTGCAAATGAAGATAAAATACCAAAATATTATTTCAATGTACAGTTGATGGCTTCAAAGCCAGTCCAAACTACACATATCAACACTCACTCTTGAAAGAGAACAACGCCCACCCCTTCACTTCTTCGGGTAGGCAAATTTTAATCTTTTACTATGAGACTGACAGTTTTGTATCCAGTTGCTATGACAGCAGAAGCCAAAGAACCATGAACCAAAGTTCACTCTCATACCCCAGCCTCCTTCCCCATGTGTGATTCTCACATTGCACAGCTCCAAAACGCACAGCACTTAGCGCAGTAGGAAGGACACTTGCCCAGGTTCTCTTTTCATGTCTCACATCTGGGAGTAAGGCTCCTGTGATACTGCTATTAATGGACCTCCAGCACGTTGGCTGGTCCAAGAGTATCTCCACAGGCATTCTGGAGGATTTGCAATGCCGCAATAGCTTCAGCCTAGGAAAACAAAAATATAAAAGTGACTATAAGCACTGCAATATGGCATGTATCTATTTGGAAAGCCAAAGAAAGAAGAGATAATTTCAGCTTCATTTCAAATTTTAATGACTTTCATAAAGGTCTACCATTTTGGGTACACATCCTGTGTTTACAATACTGATGTTTATAAACAATCCTTTTTATCTCTTAGTCATTGTTTTGCTAGGCAAAACTCTTTCTTGCCATAAGACTCTTCATTACCTTTAACATTCCTGCACCTGCTCTCAATTTTCATAAATGTACTTTTTGAATAAGCTGAGTATGGCATTTCTGATCTGATCTTATGTTTTCTGCTTTTCTACATATCTCTACTGGAAATACTTCAGCCAGAATATCCTAGGATCACATTTGCCTTTCCTGAAAGACCCTGAAATCACAGAAATTCCAGTGACCCCTTAGAATTTTTTCATTTTTCTGGCACTCACCACTATGCTCTACAGCACCTTTATGTGAGAAGCCTTGGAGCATGAAGTGCTCAAGATAAGAACCTTGTTTGATATGGAACATATGTGCTTAATCTTATATATGGTGTATCATTTCATCAGCTTCAGTTAGCTTTGTAGGATCTTGGCCTATCTCCTCAGTCTATAAATAAATAATGACAGATTTATAAATAAATCAGTTTCTAACCAGCTGAAACTGTGTTATCTTTGTAGCTTTTACCAATCAATAGAGCAGTGCGAATGACAGGCACGGGTTCTGCAGTTTTAAAAAAATCTGGTATAACAATAAATAAATAGAGTACACGCAAGTACCACATAAATATTTTGATGCACTAGCATAAAATATTTCATATGGTGTTTCAGAATATGCCCAAGCCGTTTACATCTATGCTAGGCCAGCAAGTGCTTTTTAGCTGCCAGTTCAATGTTCTCCCAACATAAATAGATGATCAATCATTCTTTGTTGCTATTGTTTTAAAGAATAGTTTGAAACCCAATTCACACTGTGTTAGTACGGCCTGTTCTTTTTGTTCTCTTATCAATACAAGTTTTAGTATTAAAAAAGTGCATTGTTTTCATCTGGCTGCAGGAGTATATGTGCTGAGCTCTGCTGTTACTTCCTAAGTTGGTTGGTGGGAGGGTGCAGGTGCAAGCCTGCAGAAGAGACTGAAACTCAGTGAAGGCACAAAGTAAAGCACATGCCAATCCATTCAGAGAACAAACACACAAATGAAAACACTTCAGTGAAGAGAATCTGCTCCCATACTGAGAATTATTGTATTACAGTGCAGAAGTTTGTGTGCAGATGAATTTGAATTTTACCCGCCTTCCTGTTCTGCTCAGAGGAAACTTATGGAGAGCTAAACTCCAGTGCCTCATTTAAAGCCTGACGCAGGACATGAGGCAATGAATGCATCTGTTCTTGTTCTTGTGTCAGGAGCCCTAGATTTATCATTTTTCCACAAGATGTGGTATGAAGAATGCTTGACTTTAATTATGTTGCCACAAACCAGCCTTGTCATGTTCCTGCCACAACGAGGACGCCTTCGGCTCAGGGCTCTTTCCTGGCATGTACAGAGGGATCACAGGATAGTGCCAGCAGCCAGCGGTGGATTTCAGCCCGGTGCCTGTCCTCGGTCCCCACTGCTGAGCACTCAGCGCGGGGGCTGAAAGCCAAAAGGCCTTCCTCACCCTCGGGGACTGCATGGAGCAGTGTGATCGTCGAAGCAAAGACGGCTCTCTGCTTTCCCAAGTTTTAGCTTTGCCAGGCCCAGGGTGCCGCTCCCGGGCTGGGGAGGGAGGTTTCGCCTCCTACTCACCAGGGCTCCCCTTCCCCTCTCGCCCAGCGTTCCGCTCCCTGCCCCGGGGTCCGCAGCCGTGCCCCTCACACCCGGACCCCTCGCCCTCCTTCCCCGGCACCGCGGCTCCGGCAGGCCCTGTGGGGAGCCCGGGCTCGGCCCGGCGGCCGCAGCGCCGCCTCGGGCTGGAGCGGCGATCGGCGCTCGCCCGGGCTGGAGCGGGCCCTGCGCTCGCCCAGCGGAGCGGACACACGGCCGGCCGGAGGGACAGACACCCCGGTACACCCTGCGCTCTCCTCAGCACCCCGCCGCCTCCCTCCTGCGGGCACTGCGGAGCGGCGGCGGAGCGCGGCCGCCTCTCCCTCCGGCTGGCGGAGCGCAGGCTGCGGGCAGCGCTCCCGCCGGGCTCCCCGCTCCGCTCCGGACTCAGCCCGGGAGAGCGCTCGGCAGGCGGGGAGCGGAGCGGGGCGGGGGGAGCGGGGGCAGGGCTGCGCGCCGATGAGCGCCGGTCCTGCGAGATGCTGCACGCCCAGCTCCCCGCCGGAGGGGGGTAGCAGCCGCTGTCTCCGCCGGCTCCTGCTCTTTTGCAAGGGCTGTTGCTGCCGCTGGACGCAACCTTCTCCCGACATGGAGCTGCTGCCGCCGCCGCCGCCGCTGCTGCTGGAGTGAGTGAGTGTGACGGGCAGAGCTAGCCGGCCGCATGGATGGATGTGTTTAGCTTTGTGAAGATTGGGAAGCTCTCCGGGTAGGTGTTTGCCGCCACCGCCGCTGCTCCGCGAACCGCGGGCGTCCCGCTGCCCGTGCCCTGCGGGGGCAGGCAGGGATGGGGGCTGCCGAGGGCTGCCCGGCGTGGGGAGCGCCCGAGCCGCTCCCAACTTCTCTGGCGGCGGGGCTCGGCGTGTCGGGGTGGGGCGGTGGGGGCTCGCTGTCCGTGGTATCTGCCCGGGCCGTGCCCATGTCCCTGCGCGGGATGGGTCATCCATCCCCCTCTCCCTTGTGAACGGACAATGAACTGCGGCCGCAGCTGGGCGAGAGCGGTGCCCTCCTTGAGACGCCGGCCGGAACGGGTGGCCGGAGTGCCCCTGGAAATGCCAAAGCGGCGGCAGAGCCGGAGCCGGGCGCGGTGGCGGCGCTGAGGGGTGTGTTGGTGTTGGGGGTGGTGGCCGCGGTGCGGGTGTCGGTCATCCGCGGGAGCGGGGGCGAAGTTCCGAGAGCGAGCAGCGCCTGGCCGGGCCGCGCCGCCGGCAAGGGTCCCTGCCCTCCGCTCCGCTCCGCTCCCGCCGCACCGCGGGCACACCGGCTTCCCCGGGAGCCGCATTTTTGGAGAAGTGGCGAAATCGTCGCCACTCGCATCGTTTGTGAGCGCTGCCCCTCCGCCGTTTCGCACGGTGATGGGCGCAGGGGCGCGAGTGGATTTGGAGTCTCATCCCTGACTTGTAAGGCTCGTACTCCTCGTTGTTTAAATATGTGGTTGATTTGTATTGTTTTTCTCTATTTCTTTGTTTTCCGAATAAACCTTCTCTTGAATGGCCTCAGAGTTGCGGTCTCAGGCTGTGGACTGTTGCGTTCGCAGCCGGTTGCCAGGCCTGGAGCTGCATAGATAGATCAAGAGGCACAGCAGCCCCTGTTACAATGTTCCCACCGTAGTTCAGCCTAACTGGAGGTAGCCCTTCGCAGCTACACCGGGAATTGTGCTTTATCTCAAAGATGCAGTATGAAAGTACTTGAGTCACATTTCTTTTTCAGGGTTCTGGTGTGGATAATCTTCCTAAAGGATTTAGCTTTGATCACTGTAACTAGGAGTGTTTCAAATTCTTATGATTCACTGGTTCCTACACCATAGTTACCATATCCTTTTCTGTTTATGAGGCACGTATGAGGCAGAAATTGGACGGTGTACAAAAGGGAGAAAGGCCTTGGTAAGGAAATAAAAAAGGTGGCTGCTCCCATGATGGTCAGGTAGGGAGCTTGTCAAAATGACAGATGGTCTGTAAAGAACAAATATTGCACGGCTAGAAGTTAGAGTGCCACAGGTGCAGGCACTGCCTTTATCCCCCAAAATTCCCACCATTGCACCTGGCTGTGATTACAGCTCTGCTTGTGGCATGCCAGCACAGAACAGCTGCTGTCATTCAAGCACATCATTGTCTCATCCTGCTCCCAGCAATTTTACACCATGTGACAGTGACAATACAAGCAGCCCCCTCGGCTTGCCTTGGGTGGTGTTCCTGGCTGATACCGCTAGAGCTGCAGCAGCAGGAACTACAGCAGAAACTTTGAGGAGCGGGAAAATATGCTCACGTAGATAAGGAATAGGTCATGTTGTATGGTACTTATTTCCAGGTAACTGAATTGTGTGACCTTCTCAATTTTTTTTTTGAAATGATGTTTTAGAAAAACTCCCAGGTCTTCACGTCACACTTGGTCTAGAATCAAAGGCAGAGAAAGGGATGTGTCATTCAAAAATTTTATTATGTCAGGTGCATGGTAGGTTTTAGATATGTATATTGTAAGCTTGGGTCTTTCTTGGTGTGTACAAAATCTGTAGCTTTCTGCATAATTGAAGACAGAGCTAAGATTTGCATTTAAGTAAAGACAGATCATAGAAATTCTTCAGAAGAACCTGAAGGTTCCTTCTGAAATGAAATTGCAAGTTTTAAAGCTTGTATCTGCCTCTGCTTCGTTTAAGGATGTGAAATACTTACAGACTGTGTTTATCTTGCAGATTGCAGTACATGCTTTCTGTACTGAGCTACACTTTTTATTTCTAATTTTCCGGTTGTTAAAAGACATAATAGTTTACACAGGGCTTGACTTGACTTGCTGTTACCTAGGTTACAGCCAGGTGTCTATTCCAGTTTTAAGAGAGCTTCATGAAGAAGACACTTCCAGTGTAAACCCCAGGTTTTAGTCCCGTTGTGCATTTGGGTTGGAAAACTAGTTTGCCCAAAAATACTGGTTGTTTGCTGCAGGAAGAAAGGCCTCTCTGAAGAAAATATTTAACTGAGCGTGTGATCTTACAGGCAGATTACCTACAGAAAGTTGTTTTGAACATGGTTGGTGCTGAAATTATTTTAAATTTTATTTTGTTGTGCATTCAGATCTCCTCATTTTAAGTTGCAGGTCTTTTACTACAGTTTTATTCTGCAGCCTTGATTTTGCAGGCAGTGGCACACTTAAGCTCTGTTATACATGACTACTGGTAGGAATGCTTCCTAAAGTCATTATTTGATTTTAATGGGTCTGATAAGAATTTAAATCTTGTCTTGATGAATTAACATGTAAAATTTTTTATCTGGAAGAAGCTTTAGATGAGGCTTAAAGTCCTAGAAGGTGGCTACTGGATATAAAATTTTACATCGCATACATAATTTTTAATATTTTGATTATCTATGTGTGTTTTTTATGTGATACCTTTGTGTTTAGGGTCTTTTAGAGACTCTGCTTCTACAATGGCTTCAACAATTGTCCATACTTGCTGGGTAAGTGAAAAATATGGACATAATCTGGAAAAGGATTATGTGCAGAAATGACAGAATGCCAGACTGGTTTTATGACAAATGTGATCTCTGGTAATCTTGTCCTTTCCTTGACTTTGTAGGTCTGTCACATTGTGTACTATGCATAAACATACAGATCCTTCATGATAAAGTTTCTGTTGAAAGTTTGGAGATACCCATCAGACACTGAAACCAAAAATACCATACATAAATAGTGATCACACTGACACAGCCTCTTCCCCATTCCATTTTGGAAATTCACCAATCTGGTAATGGTCTGCAGTAAATGTTTTGGTATAAATTTTAGGGTGTCATTCTCTGGAGGATAAAAACACAAACAAACAACCACTTTTTATTGTGATGAATGTCCAAGTGTAGAGAATGACTGACAAGTGTTGTTCAATGGATCAGTCCCCTGATGTGGAGCTGTACAAGGCAGGTGAATGTTTCTGTACCATGGGCAGCATAAGCAGGGATGGTGTGGTAGCATCTGTAATTTGGGGTGGAGGATTTGTGCCATAGGTGTGGTAGCATCTGTAATTTGGAATGGAGGATTAGTGCAGGTGAATATGTTTGTACTGTGGGCAGCATTAGCATGGATGGTATTGTAGCATCTGTAATTGGGGATGGACGATCAGTGCCATAGGTGAGGTGCAGAGCTGACACTTGAGGTTGGTTCAGAAGTCTGTCTTACCTGGTATTCTCTCCCAGTTGCTTTTAGCAGCTGCTTGGAGAAACAGTGGGAGTGGTGAGTCTTGAGCATAGGTATAGGCAGTGGAGGAGGGATGGTGCTGCTGTTCTGAACATGGAACTGTTTCCAGATCAAGGTAAATCTGAGAAAAGGGCACAGCGTCAAGTTTCTAGTCAATACTGGACAGGTGAACTATGAAACAATAGGTCAGAATAGTGGATGGAAGTTACTGAGAATTTAGGCCTGTATTCATAGAATATATTTTTAGTTGGATTTTTTTTTTATTGGGAATGACTGTTTTTGTGATGTCTGTTGAGGTCAGTTCTATTTCAGAGCTTTCACAGCAGGAATTATAACTTTGATATGGAAAGATGCTTGTCTGGATGTCACCTGAATGTGACTGAGTGAGGCAGTGACCCTCCAGAGCTGGGATACAAAGCTCCTGTGCCCTCTTTTGTAGCTTTGCCAGATAACACTAGGGAGAAAATGACATGGCTGTCTGCATGAGTGGCTGTCATGTTCTAAGCTGTGGCAATACTGCTGAGGGTAGGGTGGACATCTCTGTCACACAGTTACATTTGTGGGAGAAGTGCTGAGCTCAGGAGTAATTTGTCACCAGAAAGAAAATCTCCATGTAGGCCTGCAGTATGGGGTAGGAAAGTAGAAATTGAGACTTTATTATAGCCATTAAAAGTATAACAATTGGAGAGTTAAACCCTTGTATCAAACAGGGGGATACCAGGAAGGTTTGAACGTGCCCTTAACAGCCATGCCAGTTTGTCACATGGGGTAGGTAAATTTGTCCTACATGGATCTTTACTTTTCTGCTCAAGTTTAGCATTGCCATCCATTATCCTTGAGTTTAAATTTATTCCATTAAAATAGGATGTGAATAGTCATGTCCTTGTTAGCCAGGCCCTTAGAATTGGCTTTAAAACAATGACAAAAAAAAATCCCTTAACCCTGCAAGCTCTTCTATTCACAGAACAGTCAAATATATTTTCTTGCTGTGATTATGCTAAACCTGAGGCTGGGTTTCTAACTGAGAAGAAACTTCTTACCAAGTCCTTTTCCATTGGGGTGGATAAATCTCACATTCTTATCTTTTGTGTTTATCCTTCCATAGCTGGCCATCTCTACTCAGGTAGACTGACTTGGTACCTACACAGATGTTTGAACTTTTGGGTTCTTGCTGCTGATAAAAGTGAAAGAAGCCTAAAGTGATGTGGAGCCTTGATTTGTTCTCTCCCTTTCCAGCCTTTGTAGCCCTGTGCTCAGTTTTGTTCTCTCCAGATACTGTCATTAGTCCTGCCAGACTGGTGTGAAAGGTTCTCTCCTAGATCTGCCCTAAAATGTAACAGACTAGAAGCTGTGCCTGTATCTTCCGACTACTAAACTCTGTTGTGGTTTTGTTTGTTTGTTTTGGTTTTCTTTTGTTTGTTTGGGTTTTTTTTAGGGAATCAGGTTGCTTGACTTCATGATTTAATTATTTTTGTTCAGCCAAGCAGATATATGTTTTTAGATTTAAAGTTCCAAAATTAGCCTGTCTGTTGTTTATGTTTTTGGGGTTTTCTTGAGGTGATTTTTTTGTTTTTGTTTTTTTAAAAATTTTTAATTAATTGAAGAATATTTTGGGATGTTTCTTTGTCTTTATCAGAATAGCACCTTTCTTTTTCTGTGATTTTCCTTGCTAAGTCTTTATTTTGCTGTGAAGTTTAAAAAAACTCTACGTTAATGGAGAGACAATTGAAAGTGTGATTAACTTACTGATGCTGTTTTGCATATGATTTTTGGAACAATTTTTATGAGTACTCTTTGAAATGACAATATTGTAGCTTGTAAGTTATTTTCAGTATTTACAAAAGATTCAGTAAGAAAGCCTATGATTATCCTTTTCATGTTCAAAGGAGGTAATTTAATTCCAAAAAGGATTTTATTATACAGGATGATAATTCAAATAACCAATAATTCATTTCAGCCTTTTTCCTTGAGGACTGCATTACATTTAATGGTACATTTGCCTAGTCACATTAATATAGGAATGTTACCATATATTTTCTTATTTGTCTGTTTTGTTTTGTTAGCTGACACACATAATAGAGACATATACTTTAATGTTTGTGATGCTAGTAATGTTGTATGTCATTGTGACTTCAGCAGTTTAGAGATTTATTAAAACCTCTCCTTACATTATGAACTGTTGTAAACTTGTCAAGTGGCCAGTAAATGATGATGCAACTCTGTTAAATATGTAGGTTCTCTATACCAGAAGCAACATAGCAACATTGTCTCCAGAAATTTTTGAGAAAGCAAAAAACAAAATAGAGAATGAGCCCAAAGTGTTGCTTTCTTTCTCCTCTTGTACTAATTACTGAAGAAGATGGAATGCAAACTTTGAGAATTGATGCTTTGATTTCAGAAAAATCAAAATGTGCAGGTTCAATATAATGCTTTTATTTCTAGGAAGATATCTTTTCTGTTTGCTTTTGGTTTATTTTGGAGGACTTCAATCTGTAGTGTAAAATTGTTGGTGACATGTCCAAATCAAGAATCTCAGGGCAGTTTCTCTTACAATTGTAGCCTGCACCAAAGTTCTTGTGTGTGCATGTTTAAGTCACTCTGTTAAAATTTTTATATGGTGTGAGAAGACAGAAGAGGGTTTTTTGTGGGTTTTTGCCTCTATTTCATTGGTACCAGGAAAAGCCTGAGGTATTTTACAGTTTATGTTTAGTTTTTTGAGGGAGGAGAAGGTTTGCTTGCTCCTGATGTGATTTGGTTGGTTGGTTTATTTTTGAGAAGCCTGCTTTTCAGCCTGACAGATTCATGTGGGAAATTTCAGTTAAATTGAAAAAAATTCTCACCATAGCAGTAATAAAAAATGAGGATAAGTTTTCATATTTTGCAGCATTCTAGATCATTGTGGAAGTGTACCAAGCTGTTCATAGGGAATACAAACCATGACCCGAAATAATGAGAGGATAATACATGGTGTCAGCTCCACTCATAATGTGGTGTAGAAGGGGTATTTTACTGCTCTTGAGAGCATTTCCCAACAGTTATGTCAGATCTCTCACAACTTAGCATCTGACTGATGGGGCAAAGAATTGACTAAAGTAATCCAGGAGCCTTTTATAAAATAAGCCATCATCTGGGAAGGATCTCTATCTGCTGTAGACAAATAATGCAAAAAATCAAATGTGAGAAAAGGGCAGGTAATTTTGGATTCCAATCCAACTGTGCCATGCACAAATAGCTCTGTTAAATCAGGGAAGACCATCCAGGTACATGAACTACTCATTTTCATGACTGTGTGCATATAACCCATATGAATCCACGTTATGGAAACTTTTGGTGCTGATAAAGTATCAGTGTTTAAATACTACAGGGACATGCTTGAACAGGAATTGACTTCTGATAATACCAAACTGTATTTAAAGCTGCTTTTTATAATTAGGAATAAAATGACTAGTTTTGTGACATACCTTGAAGAAATCTGTGAAGTGAAAAGGCTGCACATTTATTGAAGGAATGCTTAAAGACCTTTAAAATAATAAGTGAGACTCTGTTTCTGATAATTGTTCAATTGACTGGAAGTGAAACAAGTAACAGTGGAACAGTATAAATATCAGTAAGTAATTGCATTTCAAATCCTAGTGAAATCCACACTGCTTAAAATCTAAACCTGTGAAAGTACATTGGAGCTAGAGATGTAAAGTACTCCAGTACTCAAAAGTCTTTCTGATCTAAATTAGGACCTGCTGTGGGAGAAGTTTCTACCAGCATTCCTTTAGTTCAGAGCATACAGAAACTCCCTTTAAGAGGTTGATTATTGGCTACAAGCTGAGACATTTCTTTTCATTAGTTTTAAAAACCAACATTTAAAATTATAATAAAGTTAGTGAGGGGACTTGTCAGGTATCAGTTTCAGCTATGAGAGTGTGGGGAGATAAGGCTCTGCAGAATAGATGGATATCTTGCAAGATTTTGCGAACTGCTGGTTAAAAAAAAAATATACAAAAAATAGAAAGAAGGCGGTGAAGACTAAGAAGGAATATTTGTATGTTAGAGTCAAATGCTGAGAATGACTCTTCTTATGATCGGGCTCTTGATAGAGTTTATTTTTGGATTTTTATGAATTTTTGGAAACTTTAAGGGAAAGAGACTTGGGATATTGTAAGGTATTATGATTATTTTTGTATCTATAGATAATCAAAACAAAAAGGTATGTATTTGTAGATTGATCAAAACTATTTAGTGATTTACATTAACAATCAAAAAGACCAAAAAAGTCTCCCTTCTGTTCTTAAGAATTTATTTCTGCATATGCCCTTTCTGTTTGTTTTTGGGGAGTGGGAGAGAAAAGACATAGTTTTTGAAACTAATGTTTTTTAAGAAGAAAATCTAAAATCGCTATTTGTAAAACTTTGCAGTACTGATTGTACCTTATTTAGAATGAAGGTTTTTATTAATGTTTGTGTGTGATTGAGTTTTAATTGTTCAGACAAACTGTCAAACTTTTTCATGAAAGTGCTTACATATTTGTTTAAAATACTTTTCCAGCATTATGCAGCCCATAAGGTTTTGCTTATGTTGCTTATAGATTTTGCAGTTTCACTGTTTGTTCTTAATCTTGAATTTGTGATTATATTCCTCTGGATTTGGCAGTACTCATATGTTTGGAAAGCAAAATGCCCATTATTCAATGGCAGTCAATGCTACCGGGAGTACTGGCGTTGGCACCAGCCATGTAAAACAAGCCAGGCATGTGTTATAAGGCCGAGCTGCCTCATTTCACTTGTGCTCTGTGTTTCACTGAAATAGAGCAGGAGATAACTGGAGGAGAAATCTGGAAAGATTCCATTTCTAAGCAGATTTGTAGAGGCAGGATGCTTCATTACCTGAATGCCTGAATGATGGCACTGACTTTGACTTACTCTAAATGAGGCTGTGACAAGCCTTGAGGCATCCATGACAGGAGCCTTGAGACAGCAGAGATTGTAATTGCACAGCAGAGCCTGCTCCAGCAGGGCTGAAGTTCAGACTTTGGGGTTGGACCTGATCTTCAAGGTCCTTTCCAACCCAAACCATTCTATAATCCTGTGATTTTTCTTTGCTTGTGATGTCAAACCTTTATCCCACAAAAAACAAAGAAAAAAAATTTTAAGGTTATGTATGGCAATATTGTCAAGGCCTTACTCGCTCTAGAAAGGGGTGGGCTGTCTCTTTAACACTGCAGTATGTAACAGGTTGTGCACCTTTATCAGAAAAGACAAGTTTTGTTTTGACTGTACAATGTGGCTGATAAGTCAAAATGTAGTACATATTTTCAGGTAGAAATTACCAAATTTCACAGGTTTTTTACTGGCATTAGATTTTGGATCATATGAAAGTTGCTATTTACAGGCATCTGCTTTTCTTGTTTTTTATTTTTGACTTGTTGCTATCCTCAGATGATGTTAACTGAATTTTTAATTTTTATCTTTGAAGAATTTTTTTCCCCAGTGAGGGTGGCAGATAGATTTCTCATGAAATTGGCTACCTGCCTAGGTCTTTGCTTTGCATAATGTATTGTGTGTTACCTGTCATGTTTACAAGGAGTGCCTTCTCCTCTGTCAGGGCACACAGTGAAGGGGGACAGAGAAAAACTGCATGTGGGGAATTATCTGTACTTGACTATTCTGCTTTGAAGGCAAGGTGAGTCTGGGCTACAGTGTGTAATAGGGAAGGAATGGCAAAGGAAGGAAGAGAGAAATTGGAGAAAGGAATTAAATGAATGTTGTATTGGGTGAGGGCTAATTTGCCTGAGTTAATTGAATTAATTGTTCAAGACTAGCTGATCTTTTTGTGAAGGTGAACTTACATTGTTGCCTGGGTAGAAGTTTAGTTGCTTCATAAGGCTGTTTGAATTGGTGAGATGTGCTGTAATCTGTGTGACTGCTGTTTTAAAAAAGGGAAGAATTCACTTCAGCATTGGAACAGAAAAACTTTTTTGGTTTCTAATGTCTTGAGTTTCTTCTTGAAAGTCCTTTAATTTTCTAAGGGGTTTCTGGTGGCTAAGCTTGATCTCACTCAACACATGAAATAATAAGATGGTCTTTGACTCCCTGAGCATTTTCTGTTTTGGAGACCCTGCATTCAGGATGGTGCCTTCTCTTAGGGTGAAGCTCAACCCCTGCATTGGTTCACTGGTGAACCCTGTGATTTCCCCCTCTTTGAATGCAGATAACTTGACTGCAAAATATGTAGGTGTTGGGGAATGTGTTTATGTTTCATTTTGGCTTTTAAAAAGTCCAAAAAAACAGAAGGCATTTTTTTTTTTTTTTTTTTTTTTTTTTTTTTTTTTTAATTGGCATGGGGAAGAAGTAGAACTAAGGTACTCTGAGGCATTTTGAGGGGGCACTTCTGTAATATGATCAGCCTCATGTAATATCTACTGGCAGAAGACCTAATGAGGCTGTGGGGTCTGATTTCCATTTTCTTTTGCTTTTCATTTTTCCATTCTGTCCCCTGCAGCCTTTTATGTCTCACACCATGGTGAGCTACTTCAGGGACTAAAAGCACTGGAAAACTGGTTTTGGTTTGTTTCATTTCTGCTAGTATAGATATCTAAACTGGCTTGGCAGAAGTGATTGAAGCATACATATTGTCTTGGGCAGCGAGGTGGAAGGGGAGAAGGGGAAATGGAGCTTCTGGTGTATGCTGAGCTCTATCACATTGCCCCCCATTTAGGGGTGGGTGGTGCTGTGAGAGAACAGGGAGGTGAAACCTTTCTCCAGGCACCTCTGGGAGCTGCGGAGTGGGGAGGCTACGTGAGACCCCCAAGTATGAGAAATCCAAGAAAAGGGGAGTTTCTGCAAAAGATGGCTTGCAGTGAGGAGAGGCTGCTTCAGCCCCTCTGCAATTCCTCAGATCTTTCCTAGTTCCTCTTGCTTCCTTGTCATTTCCTGCCTTTGAAGCCTGTTCTGCTGCCTTTAATTGACTTGGCTTTGCTTGGCACTTGGGAAAGCCAGTACAGGTTCTGTGTGCTAAATGCAGCTTTGTGTATCTTGCGCATCCTGATGTATGAAGGTATTGCACCCTTGCTACCATGCCATGCAGTCTAAAGAAACTGGCTTCCTGTTGTTTTTAAAAGCAGATTTCTAATCGTATTTTTGCTTTATTAGGCAGCAGAGGAGTGTGGTTGTCCAAGGGATTAATTTTCTTAGATTGCTTGTAGATGGTGAACTATCCAGGATAAATGAGAGGTTGTTTAATTTTTTTTTTTGTTATCTTTTAAATAATGAACATGTGTTCATTCCTAGCAGCAATTTTGCAGTTATATCCTTTCCATGGACATATTTTCCAAGTTCTGGAAGCTGTCTGAAGAGATAAAAGGTTTCTTTCAAATGCTCTATTTCTGAACTTGGAAAGAACATCTTACAGAAGCAAGTATAGAGTGTCTGTGCTGCTTCTGAGACCACAGAAAAATAACTGGAGAGTACTAATGGCTTGCTTTTCAAATACTCTTCATTTTGAAACTGGAAATGGGAGTTTTATAGGTGCATAAGTAGTCTGAGTTTTTAATTACGCTTTGAACCACATGGCTTTCTCTTTTTTAGCAACAGCAGTAGTAAACTTTGAGGATCTTCCATACAGCAATTTTTCTCTTCCTTCTGTATCTTCTGTCATTTCTTGTACATATATGGCACTTCATCAGCCCCCTTCCTCGTTGATAACTTTCATACTTTGCAATGTTTATCCATCAACTCTATCACATCATTGAATATGTGGTCTGAAAATGGTGGTGGTGATGGGGATCTTGAAGGATACATCTAAAGGAGAAATCTAAAAAGCCTCACAACAAATTATTTCATAGAAAAAATTAAATTTAGGACTACTAAAGTTCTTTTAGCTTGGGTGTTTTATTGTAAAAAAAATATATAGTATATCCAAAGAAGTACTCTCAGGATGCGCAATTACAAAAACTACAAATTACAAAAAAAAGCTACAAAATTACTGTAGCTTTTGCACTTTTTTTCCTAGGTGTCAAGGTTTGACACTGGCACAAGGCCAAATGCCCCCATGAAAATACACCTTCTCTGGTGTCTGCTGTGAGATTTTGACCAGGAATAAACAAAGCAGGCTCTCACTTGAAAAAAAGAAAAGTTTATTAACTAAACTACACAAACAATTACTAAACTACACACAAAAGGAAAAAGAAAACACAAGGAAAATGAAAACCTCACAAAAACACTCTCATCCTCCTCCCCCCTAAATTCCCAATACAATACATCTTCCAAAATCACCATTTCTGGGTCCAGCACCACCCTTTAGAATACTCAACTTTCAGTTCCTCTAGAGGAGAGGGAGTCCTTCCATGTGTCGTGGTGGCCTTTTCCGTCCTTGTTCCGGTGCTCTCACCACCGAACAAGAATCAGGGCTGCTTCCAGGGTTGTCTTTTTAAGGATGCTTTGTCCAGTTCCAGAAAAGCACAGTCTTTCACCTTTGGGACATCTGTCTCCCCCATATTTTATATACCCCCTGGGGCCAAGGGGTACCCACATTGAATCTTCTTTGGCACTGGGACATTTCTCCCCCTGGACTCAGTCTCTGTATCACACGGAAACATGGCTCTGTCCATGGCTACACGAAAGAGTCCAGCATAAAATGCCACTCCATCTTCTCCATTCTTCTAACATCTCTCACTCTCTCTTTGGTCCAGACTTCCATCACTCGCTCATTTCCTTCGTCCTCCTCCACTCTTATCCCTCGTTTAGGAAGGGTTAATGTTCTGTAAGGTTTTCATTGTCCAAAAAGGGTTAAAAACTCCTCCAAGCGGCTGGACTCCTGGCTGCACACCCCCCCCCCATCTCCTCAGCCGGGCTGCCTGCTGCCAGCACATATTTACTGAATTTCAAGGTAATGGCACACAAACACAGGCTGCACTCTCTCTCTCTGTCTGTTATTACTGCGCCTGAGTGGGTCGCTGCTGGTCAGAGATAGACGGGAATCTTGTTTCTTGATCAGAAGGCTGATTTATTAAGATATTATATATAATACATTATTACTATACTAATAGAATATAGAGAGAGGTTTGCAGAGCTGCTAGGCTAGGCTAGGAATAGATAGAAAGAATCTACAACAAAGTTGTGCCCAAGGACTCAGTCCCCTGGCTTGCACTTTGTGATTGGCCCTTAATTATAAACAATAAGCATGAGCCAATCAAGAAACCCCTGTTACATTCCACAGCATCTGATAATAATTGTTTACCTTGTCTTCTGAGGCCTCTGGCCTCCAGAAGACGCAGAAATCCGAAAGAAAGGATTTCTGTGAAGAAATATCTGCGACAGTCTGTCTCCAAGGGGGGGGAACAGGCTGCACATTGCTTCCCGGCATTTCTTTACTTCTTCCTTCCACCCTCGGGGGGGGCCAGGCCTACCTCTCCCGGGCCGGGCCGCATGGCTTTTCCCCTGCCCCCGCCCAGGCAGCAACTGGGCCGGGGGAGAGACCCAACTCCTTCCCGCCGGAAATCCAAAAAAAGAGCCTGCCAGGGCGAGAGCCCTGCTTTTACCCTGTGTTCTCGGAGGTGGATCCAATGCCTAGTGGTTGGGTCAGATGGCAATATTCAAATCTGAGCACTCATTGGCCCCATCCACAGCATCCCAGAAATCCTGTTTCCAGGTCAAACCATGACACTAGGTAGCTAACATCATGCATCTGCGTGACTTACAGTTAGCATGTCTTAAAGAAGACTACTTTATAAGTAATATCCGTGGAATATGAACAGTGGAATACAAGTCTGTTTGTCTTTAGTTGGCATGTTTGGAAAAAAAAAACTTCCAATATATTTATTTTTTGATGCTGAATATGTTGCATATCTGTTTACTGATATGAAGGTGTGTTCTTTCAAAGCAAGACATTGATTATTGTTATTGTCTTTTGCTGGCTTTAATAGGCATTAAGGTCCTGTGAAGGTCTGATTAAGACAGGGATGCTCTGAAATGGCAGTGTGGAAAGCTGGCAGATTCTTTGCCCCTGCCTCTTGTTTCCACAGTTGTCCTGTTGGATTCAAGTTGTCCATGGTATCTGTGTGTGCTACTTGGTGCCCTGACTGTTTAATAGATTTTAATAGTAGCCTACCCTGTACAGGGTAAAGGATGAATTTCACTCTTTCCAATGTCAGTGCAAGCCTTCTCCTTCATATCAGTAAAAATACTTTCTATTTCTTTAATAGCAGACTGTTGATTTGCTTTTTGTTGTGTTTTCTAAAGCTTGTCCAAATCTCATCGTGTTCTTTAGCCTTGGACAAATGTATGTTTTTGTTTTTTCCCTTACATTAGTGTTCTTAAGCCATTAATGTCAGAGTTCATCCCATTTTCTCATGTTATGTGCTGGTTCTGAAAAAGAGAAATTCTGTTTTGATGTTAAATGTTTAAAATGTTTCTTTCATAGTAGAAGGTAAAACAGCATTAGTTTCTTTTTTTTTTTTTTCCAAACAGTTCATAGTTCAGTGCTGCAATGAACAGTTTTCCAACTAGAGGACACAATACCGGTTGTACTGGACCGGTTGTACTGGGTATTATTCTAAAATGGCTGAAATGTATTTGAGCTGCAGAAAATGTTACCAGTACTATTTGTATATATTTGTTTACCAGGCTGTAATTATAAGAACTGACATTTAATCTACTCAGTGTTCAAAATATTCATTTTTTTCTTCTACAAATGTGATGATAAGCAGAAAACAGTTTGTCTCTCAATTTCTGTGGTATGGTTTGCTGTTTTACTTCCTTTCCCCCATCCCCCTCCAATCAGTTTCCAACTTGAGCAGCTTTTTTTGCTAGTTCCCCCCTTTCACAGTGAGTGCTTAATGCTGACTCACCACTTGTTGTGATTGGGCTGCTTGGCACTGTTGGCAGGGGCACAGGAGTGAGTGTGTAAGAGCACTCAGACCACAACAGACACCTTTTTGGTCCAGATCTCTTTTTTATTAATTTATTAGTTCAGTATTCTGGCTTTTAAAGGTGTTGGGGGAATATGTGATTTAGACTTTCATTTATATTTATGTTCAAGGGAGAGCAGTTCTGAGCATTAGAAGATCATGGTGATTCTGCCTTCAGTGAACAGTGGCAGGAAGCTGTAAAGCTTGTTTAGTGTTGTGTGAAACCATAAGGAAACTTTACTCTCATTTTTTGTAGTCTTTGCAAAAGTTGAGTAAGTAAGTACAGCATGGCTACTTTGTTTCTCACATACATGCAATTGTTTTATTCTGTCTTCATCCTTTTTTTTCTTTCTGAGCTGAGCAGCACAGATCTTATAACTGACACGAGGTGGATTTTTCTCCTTCCAGCCAGACTGTGCACCCTGCATAGGCCAAATGACCCCGTGTACATAATTTCTTTGCTCAATAAATAACACTGCAGCTTGAATCACAGCCAAAACTTTCTTTGCAGGCTTAACTGTAGCTCTAATTTCATCGGGTAGGACCTGCCTGTCCCAGGTGCCAGTTCAGCGTGTCTGACCAGCCACAACTGCCCCGTGTACCTGAGTGGAATAAATGAAGCATCCTCAGCACGGAGCTGCAGCCTCCACTGCTGCCAGGCTGGGTGGGGAGAGGAAACCTGCCACCCATACCTTGGGTCTGCTTCCCTATTTCTGCTGCTTCTGAAGGTGATGGTTCCCAGCCTTGGCAGACCCTTCAACAGGGATTTGTAATACACTGAAAGATTACATGGTCTATTCTTCAAAATGGCAAATCTAGTCTGGCAACTGTTTTGAATAATTTGCTGAAAAACCCAGTGTTAATGATGGCAAAGGAGTTGCATGCTTGGTGATTTAGGGGTCTGTGAATGCATCATTGTGTACACGTGCCTGCTCAGCTCACCATACAGCTCCTAGAAAATATCTGTTGAGAGTCTTTGCTATATAAAAGAACAGTCATTTTGGAGGCAAAGATCATGGCTTTCCATTCTCAAGTTAGACTTTCATAGCTTAGGCCTGTTGTATTGAAAGTTGTGGTTGTTTCACAGTACAAAAATAAAGTGCTATTTCACCTCTGAGAAAGGTACTTCTGCATCTTAGTGCCTGGTGACTTGTTAAGTATTTTTTGATATTTATCAACATATACATATACTAAGTGATAATGCTGGTGGTCCACTGGAAGGAAAACTCACCTGTGTAATGACCAGACACTGGGCTCAATGTAAAGATCAGATCACAGAATTAAACTGTCACCTGGTAAAACCTGGGAGAAAATTTTGTTCCAGAAAAAGCCAGCAGTTCTAATTGTTTGGTTTGTTGAGCATTTATTTTTAGTTCATGATTGTGGGGTAGGACAAAACCCCAGCAATTAGACAAATTTTTACTATTTATTCCTCTTAGAACTAGGATTTTGGTATCTGTAATCTATAAGCTAATGAATACTGAACTTCCACATGAAGATGCAATAAATTCAAGCTGATTTTTGAAATTTAAGGCCACCTTTGGCATTTCATTATGCCAAGTAGATATTGGACATCAAGAATTTTCTAAAGGACATGTTATTTCCATGTGGAATTGTCCTAAAATATACCTTTCTAGTTCATAATTAAAAATACCCATGCTCAAATTAAAAATGTACCTTTTACATTTTGATTTTAAAACTGTCTGCTTTCCTCTGCCCCACGTTCCTATAGTGATTCTGATTGATTGCAGTGGCTCTTGGTGGTGACAGAAGAGTGCACCACCTGCAGTCAAGATCACTTTATTCTGGATTTAGCCAGGAGTCTGCTCCCTTGAATGGGAACTCCAACAGCATTACTGGTAGGTAGGCTTTTTTCTTTTCCCTGTTTATTTTCTTTTTTTTATTTTTCCCCCTTCTTCTGATTTTTACTTCCACAGCTCAGAAAATCAGGAGAAATGCTTTTGCTGAAAATGTTTAGAATGACGTGTCTGTCAGTAGATTGGAAGTAGCTTTTCTTTCATGTTACTGGGTTCTAACTTCTTAAACATTTGCAAAATAAACTCTTATATTTTTCTGAGTTTCTTGTAGAAAACCCATCAGCATTCAGTGCTAGGCTCTGAAACCAGAGTGTTCTGTTCATCCAAGGGATGGACTTGGCAGTGCTTTTTAAAGGATTGCTTAGTTTCCACTGTTATGGGGTATAGATTTGAAGATCTTGTGAGACAATCCATGCTCACTTGGAACATTACACGTAGATATTGTTTTAAAACAATATTTCAGATGTTGTTTTTAAAAATAAGTGCTGGGGGATAGGAAGAACTTCCACATGCTGGTGAATATTTGGGAACTGATGCAAAAAGGGGATTTTCTTAGGGATACAAAACTAAATTTTCAGGTGACGTAAAGCATGGGTTTGATATTTACCCTTATTTCATCAAAAACTTTCGACGTCCAGAGCAGTTAAAAAAAAAAAAGGAAGAAAAGATAAAACAGACTTAAGAGGGGGAAATTTTATGAATCGATGTGTGCATCCAATATAAATGCCTATTTAGTACTTGTGCTCTTTGCAAGCCATAAATACCATCAAGGCTTGTATTTTTCTGGAACATTATACTCTGATTTAGCGTAAAATTAGAATCTGTGGTTTTTTGTGGCGTGTAATTTGACTTGTAGCTGATGAAATTAGGCAAAAAGGGTCAAAGTTCACTTTGCTACAGATTTCAGCTGTATTTCACCTTAGTATGGAGAGGGTGTCATGAGGAATAGCACTTTGGAAAATGTTCTGTTGTATTTGTTGGTAACATATTGCTACCACAAAGAAAACATGAGCCTTAAGCTTTCCTATGCTTCATTGGGAGAAGTGTCTTCTCATCCATCTTCCATGGGCTGCACAGCGCATAATATAAACTGTAATTTAGAAGGATATTCTGAATGTAGCAGTCTGTATATGTTGGTAAAAAAACTTGAATTCTGTCACCATTTTTCCACTTGGGAAGGATAAACAGTAAATAAAGTGATGAGAATCTGGAAGACATGCTGTTGGTCAGCTGATGAGAGTTTGTTGCTAAATGAAAATATGATGATTTATGTTTAGATTTCTCCAGTTCTTTTTTTTTCTTCAGTAGTTTAAATCTTCCCTTGTCTACAGGAACTGTAGAATAAATAACAAAATGGAGGGCAAGAGATGATCTACCTACTCTTGAGTGTCCCTACATTTTCTAGTTGGTATGCCAAAGTGAACTGCTGTTGCCTAGTTTCACATACATCAACTTCTGTGAGAGTTCATAAGCACAATTTCTGAAGCTCTCTGCAGACCATGCAGAATCACTGGACAAATCATTCCAGAAACTAAAAAGGCTGGATGCCAAATGAGATTTCATAGCTGCTGAAGCAAGTGTGTAGGTGAACTATAGAGCCCATTTACCATGTTGTGATATAACCTAAAATTTTGGTGACCTCCACAAGCTACAGAAGAGTCCAAGTAACTTTGTTATCACAAAAAGAAGCATCCTTAGGTATGAAAATTTACACCACATTCCTGAGGCTATTGAATGTTCCAGACCAGTTCATGTTGGCTAATAAGAATACCAGATGTCCCTGATGAGCAGATCTGGAAAACCATTTGGCAGTAGCTAGTAGAAAATATCATTAGGCACAATGGTGTTGCAGAATTTCTGCCCTTCTTTGGATGTTGTGCATTTCATATCCCCTCTGAAGGCTGGAGATCTGAGCCAACATCTGTTGCTCCTGACTACCAGGCATTAGGATATTCCAGGAAGAAAGAAGTCTGCCACAAATACAAGAATGAAAATGGAGTAGGGAAGAATATAATGTCTGACTGTTAATTAGTTATAATTAGCTGCCTAGGAAAGGGATCCTTTGACTCCAGTCCCTTTTCCTGGGTTTATCCAGGACTTTTATTCTCTCATTCTAACACAGGCATGCAGAGAAGAGATGAGACTTAGGGGTCCCGACAGCCAACAGCTTTGGCAGCTTCTCTCCATCTCATTCCATTAGCCATTCCCAAGCTGTTGTTATGTACAAAGATACCAAGACTGTGTTCCTCCCTTCCTCACTCAACTTTGCCTCTGCTTAGTCCCACTTTGTTATCCTCCATGTCCTGAGAAAACTGTAGATTATTTTACTTACTCTATTTTCATCCAGACTTAACATTTCTTCAAATACTTTTATTAGAGGTTAGTAAAAAAATTTCATTTTGTTGTAAAATAAGGTCAGATAAAGTATTCCAAATCTAGCAAGACTCCAAAGAACATGTATTTTGACAACTTCTACCAAAATGACTTAAGAGGGCTATGCTGCTGGCAACTATAGTTTTCTCAAAATAGACCTCCACTGCAGTGCAACATTATGCTGGAACAGTCAGCTATGGTGCAGTTGGCTTTTTTTCCCCACTTCCTTTCCCTGGACTTCACTGATGCCAAAGACAGTCCAGCTAAATAACATAATTCCTTATTTTTATTATGAAAATAAATATATAAATGATTAAAATGCATTCTAAGCTTGAAAATTAAAGCTTCTTATACCAGACATATCTAAATATGAGCCTTTAATGTCACTGGGTTTTTTCCTTGTGGAAGGTGCTGGACTCTGTGTTCTGTTACACGTGATGGTTTTCCAAAGCTAAAATTAACATTAGGATAGGCTTAAAAAATTAGCTGGAAGCTATTTTTGTTCCCTCTTTGGAAGTTGCGTCCTTGCTGTTTTGAGCGGTGAAATAATATAAATCACTGCCATGAGTTCTGATCTGGGTTATTCTGGTGGCATGTTCCGCCACAGCAGGTGGCAGTGTGCAGGTTGTGGATGCTTTCCTTGTGGATGCTTTCCTTGTGGCTCTGCGTTGTGTTTTGGGGAGGAAGGGCTGCAGACAGGGGTGGCTGTGTTGTTGGGGCGGTCTCCGTGTCACCCTGCTGTGGCTGTGCTGTATGCTCCCAAAGCCAGAAGAGGGAGCACAAATGAAGACCGTGTTTCTAAGATGTGGCTGAGCTCCATGAGGCAGATCCCAAGCCATGGAAATACCGAGGCCACACGAGTTAACTCAGAGCGCCTTACTCTGTTAGACTGCATGTGAATAAAGAATGGGAATTTCAGCCTGTTGTGGGCTCCAAAAAGGAGGAGAGAAATGGGAGAAGTGAAAAGACTAGGAAAAGCTGGGCTTGGCACGAGGACTTTTAATGCAAAACCAAACTGTGGTTTGCTATTTAGAGCTAACCAGTGTATTTGGTTTGTAAGACCAGTGGTGCTTTTCATGAATCAGGAAGAATATTTTGTGTTTCTGTGCAGGTATGTTAGATAGTTGAGACTCATGCTTTCTACACAGTTGTGTCTTATTGTGGATCATATAGCATGTTCCTATGGTCTTTCTTGCTTTTTTATAGTCATTCTGATTTGTAGGATTGCTAGTTTGCAAATATATATAAATTTATATGTACTTTTACAAATTATGTATTTTTAATGATAATTGCAAATATTGTGTGATGAGCAAAGGTAGTATTGAAACTAATCACTAATGGGAACTATGTAAGGAGACGGAGGTGTTGATTAAATTTTGCAAATTGGTCTCCTTGATGGCAATAGCTATTTAGATTGCAAAGGCTTGTTGACAGATGTGCAACTGCTTCCCACTTAAATTAGGAGACTTTTCAAGAGTATAGTCTTCTCCTAAGTGTTTTCTGAGACTTAAGTTTGCCTGCATTAGCTTGAGGAGTGTGATACATGGTATTTTGAAAAGAATAATTAAAAAAAACCCTGCAATCTTATTAGCCGCATGCATTTTTTTTTTATTTCTTGTTTTGTTTGTTTTGTTTTTCAGTTTATTGTTGGGAGAGAACTCCAAATTTCATGTCTGCATCTATTTGCTTTATTACTTTAGATGTGCTATTTCCAGTGTTATGCTCATAGACTTAACAAGCTAATCTGGGAGACTAAAGCAGAACTGTCATTTTGAAGCTACTTAGCTGAAGTCTCTTTGAAATCAGTGTAGAAAGCTCCAAGACTATTTTTGTTCCCTTTTTAATTCTTAGAGAAGATGTATTGATGTGTTATGTTATGCTTTTAGTGGTCCCTGGATGAGCAGTTACAGAAATGTTGCCTCTTTAAAATCCCCTAGGGATTTTGCCCCAAATGGACATGATTTATATATAGGGACTGCACTGGTCTGAAGGCAGACATGGGATGACTCCAGGATGCCCCTTTTTTTGAGACAATTGTTTCTTAAATTGTATAGTATTGAATTTGGTGAAAGTATTTTAATGCTTAAGTGAGGAAAATGGCCCATTGGAATGGTAGTCCATGCCAACATTGCATGATAAGAAAGGCAGCACAAAATTAGGAGTGCTATCATAATTCCTTTGTCTTGACACGGCTTGTTTACTGTCACTCACAGAAGCTTCCAGGACTGTGGAGTATTTATATGTGCTGTGTCCTATAATAGCTGTTCCCACAGTGTGGTCATCTCCTCTTCCTGTCTACTTGGATTGCTCTGTCAGAGATTAAGGAGGAGGTGATTGAAGCCCTTTCTGTTTGTTTGTTTTCTCATTTCCCCTTGAAGAAGACTGAGGCTGTGACATATCTGTGGTGAGCTGCCACTCCTCCCTCAGGATTCCTTACCCAAGGTCCCTGTCGTGTCAGCTCTTTGAAGTTCACATGTCAGGAAGCATTTGAGCATCCCTATAGCAAGATAGTGCTGAACTAATGACAGCAAATGCTGGTGACACAGGTTAATTTCACATTCTTTAGCAAGCAAATTAAAGGCATGATAAATCAGATTATTGTCACACTAGCTGTGCTTGTGCTATACATCACGTTTTAGAATAATGGAATTATCATAGCATCATAGAATGAGCTGAGTTAGAAGAGACCTATAAGGATCATCAAGTCCAACTTCTGGCCCTGCACAGTCACACCACGCACCTCAGAGCATTGTTTGAAGACTTCTTGAACTCTGACAGGCTTTAAAAGCCTATTTCATTGCTCAACCATACTGTGGGTGAAAATCTTTTCCTGACATCCAACTTAAACCTCCCCCAGCTCAGCTTCATGCTGTTCCATGAAAGCCTGTCACTGGTTACAAGACTGAAGAGATTGGTACCTGCCCCTCTGTTTCCCCTTATGAGGATGTTCATGACTACAATGAGGTTTCCCCTCAGTCTCCTCTTCTCCAGACTGAACAGACCAAGTGCCCTCAGCTGCTTCTCATACAGCTTCTCCTCAAGGCCCTTCACCACCTTTGTGGTCCTCCTTTGGACACTCTCCAATAGCTTGAGGGGTTTTTTATATTATGATAGCCAAAACTGCCCCCAGCACTTGAGGTGAGGCTGCCCCAGCTCAGAGCAGAGCAGGACAATCCCCTCCCTTGCCCAGCTGGCCATGCTGTGCCTGATGCCCCCAGGAGAGGATTGGCCCTCCTGGCTGCCTCATGTTCAGGGCTGCTCATGTTCAACTTGCCATTGAGCAGGAACCCCAGGTCCCTTTCCTGGCACTGTTCTCCAGCCTCTCATTTCCTAGTCTATACACACAACCAGGGTTTCCTCATCCCAGATATAGAATTCAGCACTTTTCCTTGTTAAACTTCATATGGTTGGTGATTGCCCAAGATATGGTCATGTGCCCATCATTGCCTTCATATGGTAGGTGATGGCCAATTTGTTAAGGTCTGTCTGCAAGGCCTCTCTGCCCTAGTTTTGGTTGGAAGGGACTATTAAAAGTCATCTAGGCCAACCCCCCTGCAATGAGAAGGACAACTAGAAGACATTGCTCAGAGCTGTGTCCAACCGGACAATGAATGTGTCCTTGGATTTTGTCTTAGAAGATCCAGAAGACAGCTTTCAAGTTTGTGCAGCATGATGGTACCTTCAAAGTGCTGTCTTACACGTATCTTCAGCTACGTAATAATGTGTTTTGTTTATCAGAATTTATAGCTGTCAAGGTTCATTGGATTAGAAGGGATAATTGATGGGCTGCCAGTTTCAGAGTGAGCTTTGGCTCCCTTCAGGTCCCAATGCACTTGCAGCTCCAAATGCTTCTTGGGGGATCTTGAAGGAAAACCCCGATGTTTCACAAGCCAAAAGTTTAAAATTATGCATGATAGGGACAGCAGATTTTCTACACTCCTTCCCCCTTTTCTTTCCAGTGCTTTCTGAGAGAAAAGAGTTGTCCATTCATCTTGGTCCTAAGGCAACCAAGTGAAGATTCTATGAGGACTAGTAGGTCATGTGGATGATGCAACTGTTTGTTCAGCTCTGAGTATAGGAGCAAATCTTGTGAACTTTTGTTGTCTCTGCTTGAATATATGATGAATTGAAAGGGTTCTGAAAGTTAACAAAACTGCTGACTAAATTATAAACTAGAAATGTACTACCTGAACAAGAAAAATGTGTGCAGTATTATATCTGGGCACTCTGTTCACGCTCTTTCCTGTCTTGATTTACTCCATTTGTCCACCAGCAACCTTGTACCTGTTAGTTTTGAGGGCCTCTGTTGATCACCTCGTTTTTTTTAAAATGACAGGTTCTTGGATTCTAAAGATCAGCACATAGGTAAGTTCAGCTGTTCTAGAGTTGCTGTTTTTATTCTATGCTATATGTTGATAAAGCAGTTGTTTCAGGGTGATGTGCTCTTGGAACAAGTTAGCAAAAAAATTTTTAATAGTTGCTGGGTGTTGTCTTTCAGCTGCAGCTGAAGAAGGCCCTGGTGCCTGTATGGTTGAGGTTGTTGGTCCTTTATCATCACTGCCAGAATTAACACTTGTGTGCCCTTTTACTTTGACCTCTGGTCAAAATAATTTGGGTAATTCTATGCCATTTGAAAACCAATTATTTTCTCACTTAATTACTACAGTGAAACCAGCGGACTTGGAGGGATTTTCTAGAGAATGAGGATGCAGAAAGATGAGGTAAGATTTTGTAAATCTCACATAGATCTCCTTTGCAGACACAGATGTGGTAGGCTCTTGCAGGGAAGGAAGGAGTTGTATTGTTGTTCTCCTCAGCTGGTTCAGCCTGAAGCTGAGGAAGAGCTTTTATCTGCAGTCCTGCTTGCAGAATGTAAAGCAGCACTAGCATTTTATTTAAACTGTTTTCCTGAGAATCTGCAACATTATTTTCATTCTCATCTTCACAGAAGAACAGTCAAGATTATGTGCTCTAAATTTAAATTCTGTGTTTTCTCCAGCTCTGAGTTGAAAGGTGAATGTGTGCCTTAAGGGTCTATTCTTTGTTTCTCAATCTTATTTTTTACAATAAATAGTACTTAGTTGAAAATAATTCAGAACTTGCCTGGGAAAATAGTTTGATGTTATGAAAAAGGCCAGGAGTCCACTGGAGATCTTGCTGAAAGAGCAACAAGGAAAGAGTACTGAGGACAATAGAAAAAGGCATTAATTAAGTGCATGCAGAAAATCATGTGGCTTATATGGATCAGTATTCAAAGCACAACTTGCAGTGCTTGGGTTTTTGTTAGGTTTTGTGTTTTTTTTTTTTTTCTTCCTAAATATATCTAGTAGCAACATCAGCTATAAGCAGGTAGAAATTGGACTTAAGGACTGAATTAGGAGGAGAGCTGAGGAGGAAATAGCGAAGAAAGTGGAAATGATGAGGAGATAGAGGAAAATGGGCAGTGGGAAGAAAAATGAAATCACTTATCCTTAGAAAGAGTACACCTGTTCTTGTCTCAGTTGTACTTACTGGTGGCAACTTCTGAAACCAACTGCTATAAATCACCCGAACTGTGAAGGTTATGAAAAATTGTTCCAGCTTTTACAAGCCTTCCTGGTGAGATCTTGCCTTGGAAGCATTCCTAGGCAGGGTACTGGTGAGATGTGCCTGTTTGTACACATTTTTGCTACCACTTTAAGAAGAAATGTTGGCAAAGCCTGAAAGAAGACTAATTACAGCTTTTCAGTGAGGGTCTTAATATGGTTGCGGATGACATTGCCTTTTGTTTTTGGAGCAAAAAATAGATGTTAGTGTGAAGCAAGAAGCAGGGACTGCATTGTTAAAATGACTCTTAAATTATTACTTCAAGAATGTCACTTGCTGGTGATTCAGGATACAGTGATGACAGGGGAGGGTTATTCCTGATGGATGCAAAAGATTAAATAGCATGCAGAAGAAATGAGAGAAATAAATGTGTGTTTGGGAGAGAAATAGCAGGGACAGAATGAGTGTTTAAAGAGAATGAGAGAAAAATCAACCCGTTCCTCACTTTTTGCGGCCAAGTTGGCACCCCTTTGACTCATTAAATTGTTCTTTTGAATCTAGAAATTGCCTTTACAAAATGTCACCTCATCAAACAGTAGAGGGTCCTTAGGAGAGAGGAAGGTCAGGGCCAACAAATTATAAGCAGAAGCCCTAGCTATTTTAGTTCTGCTCATTCAATGTGGCTTTAGGTTGGAGACTTAATTAATCATCTTTGTGTTTGCTGACGTTTGTATATGTGCTGTATTTCCATTCTTATTTGGCATCAAGGATGATAATTTAATTTTAGTGTATACAGAATCACTGAATGGTTGAGGCTGGAAGGTGCCTCTGGGTGCCATCAGGTCCAACACCCTTCTCAGGCAATGTGTAGTTGAGTTTAGAATATCTCCAAGGGTAGAGACTCCACAAACTCTATGGGCAACCTAAGCCAGTGTTCAGCTATCCTCATGGTAAGAAAACATTTTCTTTAGTCAAATCAAGTGTCATGTATTTAAATTTGTGTCCATTTCTCCTTGTCCTGTCACTGGCAAACACTGAGGAAAGCCTGGCTTTGTCTTTGTTCTCCCTAGCAGGCATTTATACAGGTTGGTAAGCCTTCTCCTTTCCAGGCTGAGCTCTGTTTGTTTGTCAAATGCTCTTAACCATCTTTTGGGCTTGCTCCAGCATGTCCACATCTCTTTTGCACTGGGGAGCCAGGAGCTGGACCCAGCTCTCCACATGTACCTCACTGGGGACATGATGCTCTCCCTCAACCTGCTGGGGTCACTCTTCCCAAATTAGCTTGAATGCAGACAGTTCTGTAAGCTGAAGTATTTTATGAGGCACTTGAGAGCTTCCAGCTCAGATTTGTTGTGCCATCAGCCATGGGTGCTGTGAGGTGCTGCTTTCCCTTGGGTTTGTTTCCCTGCTGCTCCCATGATGTGTGTTGACTCCTCAGGTAGCTGAGAGAGGGCAGCAAATTCAGGTTGCAGCATCTTGGTGTGCTCAGCTGCCTACAGGGAAATGGCAGCACTTGGATCATGTCTTTGGGAAAGGGTTCTGGAAGGTGTGGAGTGGAAGGAAGTTGGGGATTGGGGAGGGTGAGGCACAGGTGACAGTGCTGTGGAGGGAAGGGCTTGCCTGGCTTTACCATTTCAAAATTCTAATCGCTTGTGGACTTATTTTGAACAGTTTTGGCTGTTCTGTCTCTGAGAATATTTTTACTTGTTTCAGAGTACTTGGAAAAGGCTTGAATAATGCTTATTCATTTGTGATTTATGCAGTATCGAGGCTTGCATCCAAAGACACATCCAATGAGTGTCCCTCAGGGCCAGACTGGTCCATTAACTTGTAGTATATTTGCTAGAGACTTCTGCTTTCCTTTATTTTTTTTTTTTATTCATAGCTGGTATACATTCACTCTTAATTCCACCTTCACTGGGAGTATATTTTAGTTATTGTTTTGATTTTCATTTTTATGTTAAGAGTTTCTTTGCTTTAAAGCCATCCCAGAAACAAACAGACAAGCAAAAAACCAAATAACCACCAACAACTCTCAGAAAATAGTTGATGGATTTACAGAAGTTACCACTCAGGTTTACTTAGGATTGGAAGTTGGGTAAGAAATTTGTCCAAAACATTTTGGTTTACATCTGGAAGAGAAAAATGCTTCTGCCTCTCTCTTCTTGGTTTGCTGAAAGATCTGTGTGTTTCATAGTTGGCAAAAGCTTACATTGTGATACTGCTAATTTAAATCAGGGAAAGAAATATGGGATTATTATTGGAAGCTAGAGGTAGATTTAAAAAAAAAATCTGTATAAATTCTATAGGAACTACTGAACTTGTAAAATATCAGCTCATTAACTTCTGAATGATACCGCATTTCAGAGGATGATATTTAGGAAATCCAATATATTTCTCTGGAAATTTAAGAAAAAAATTTATTGAGGTATGTACATTTTGGTAAACAGATTTTACTTTGCCAGTTGCAATCTGCTTTTGTGCTTCTCTTATGCTGGTATTGGCAATGTAAGAAATGAGAAGGAATTGCAGAACAAAGCCTGTGATACTTAAACTTCATCCTACAAACAATTTTGACAGTCTGACTTAATCAGCTTTAATATTTGTTCTCTGCTCCCGGTTGAAATGAGTTAATAACATAGGAATATTTTGTTTTGCTGTAGTTGAAGTTCTTGAAAATTTTATCCGAGTCTTAACTGTAAAAACAATCCTAATTAAAATTAAGGTGTCACATTAATGTAAAAAATCTTGACTGAAAACTAGTGGAAGTGATGTGAGATCTGATAGCCTTGTTGAGGATCATGCAGAAGAGCACAGTTTGGGCTGCATTAGCCATGTTCTGGCAGAAATGAGCACAAAAGCATTAGGAATGGGGTATGATAACCCATTTCTGCAAAAAGATTGTCTAATATATTAGCAATATTTGTATCTAACACAAGGAACTCAAAGTGATACAAACCAGAAGATCTCATGCTGGTTCATAATGAAGACTCCTCTTTTATCCGAGTGCAGGAAATGTTTGGCAAAGGTTTTAAAGTCCGCAGTATGAAATATCTAGCACTTTTCACAAGTTAATTTTATTATGTCATGTTCTTACATCTTCAATTTTAGACTCCTTATATTTAAAATATTAATTTTTAAAAATACTTTAAGAATCTTTAATTTCCAATCTGGAAAGAATAGACTTGGTAGGGAAACTTGTAAGTGCTGTATGATAAGGATGTCAATTTTTTTCCTATTAAAACATTTTCTGCAGTGCTTAGTGAAAACTAGAATTAATCTGAATGAGGATTGAGCAATTTCTGCATATGTTATGTCAAAATTGGCAAATGGAAATGTAGGGCAAAATGCTGACAGAGCAACTTTGTCATACTCAAACAGTCCTTTTTCTTTTTTTTTCTTCATGTTATGCCTATATTTCTATGTGTGAGGTGGGATATTCCTCTAACAAAGATCAGCTGCTTAATATTTCTGTTTGGCCATGTCTCCTTTGTTTCAGAGTCCCTGCATCCCTATTCTGCAGCATGTGCAGAACTGCTTGTTTCCCAAAGCTGCTCTGTGGCTCACTTATCATTGCATCTTCATACTTTAAACTATACTGCATTCATTTTGTTCTGCTGCTGTAGATTCAGCAGCCTTTTCATATCTGTTTATGGAAGACGGATTGATATATGAAATGATTAAAGCTAAACAAATGTCTAGGTCTTCACTTGTGATATGGGACACATAGATCTGATTCTTCATGGGCTTTTTATTTTTTTAGCCCTCTCTGAACAGTGAGAACAAAATTGTGGGGGAAGGTTGTTTTGTGTGTGTGCTTTTTTTGTTGTTATTGTTTGGTTTTGGTTTTTTTTTAATTTTAAAAATTTAATTGTGGTCTGAAATTTATTTAAAATATTTTTTAAAATGCATTAATTTAGATAAATACTTGTTTTCCATTTTTGCAAATGTCAGAATCCTTCTTTCTGCCATAGCTGACTTTGTTAGTGTAGACATCTTTTCTGCTTAGCACTTTTGCAAGAAAAAGGCCCAATTCAGCCTCTGCTAAAAAAAAGCCCTACAACTGTAGTTTGCAGACACTGGCTTAAGTGGTTTGGAAGACCCTGTTTATTCTATAGATCTAGATCTTTTTGCTGTCCTGATAGACAGAATTTTTTCTGTCCAGATAGACCTGCCCATCTCTGGGAAAGGCTGGTGTTTTGTACTCCTGTGTCTGTACGGTTACTGTGTGTGTTTAGATATAGATACATCTATATAGTTTACATATATTTCTTTTATCTAGATGGTTTGTTTATGTTATTAAAGACATCATCCAGTATCTGGAATAGCATTAATCTTTTCATATGTCATATATTGAATCTTAATATCCAGAATTTCAGCAGCTGGCTGGTACATTCTGTATGTACGATTGAGATAGAAAATGAAGGCGTCCAGTGGACTTCACAGCTATTCCCAATTGCATCTTCTGACCCCAGGCTTCTCTCAGCTTTATTTTATTTCCAGCTTCTATCACTGCTAGAATTCTTCTATCCCATCCTCGCCCCTCAGCAGGTTTCTGTTTCCCTGCTCCTTTTCCTAGCCCCACTTGTGCTGGCGGCCGTCTCAGCTCGTCTGTGTGCAGCGGCCGCGGCTGCAGCTCTGCGGGCTCAGCTCTGTCCCATTCTCTGTAACAGCTCCTGGTCAAGGGCATGAACAACCATGAGTGAAATCTGTCTCAGCTGCTTCAAATTGCAGGTGGAGCTCCTCCCATAGCCCTCTGGGACCATGCAGGCTTCCTTGGATGGATGCATGGCCAGCACACAAAGAAAGGGTGTGAGAGCTCCCTTCATTTGCAGTCAGGAGAAAAGACACTGCTGCAGGCCTCCCCAGAAGGATGCCTGTCAGTAACATCTTTCCCTGCCAAATCTTTTTTTTTTTGTTTTAAAACTGCTGCTAACTTGACTACATATTCAGGAAAATAGCAGGCACACTGGTTCAGACCAAGGAAAGTGGTTGACAAATGGTTAACTTAACAAAACTTTATTTAGCTTAGATAGAATTAAAAGTCTGTACACTAAGCTGTGTGCGGTGAAAAGCTGTAGTACTTGCTGGGAAGGGGGAGGAATGTGGAAAAGCATGAAAATATTCCTAGCTTTCAAAAATCAGCCCTGGAAGCAGACATAAAATAAGGATGGCAAGGAGCCTGTTGTGTTTTGATGTATGTATGATGGAAATCTGCAGTTAATTACAGACTTTGTTAAGCACTAAAAAAAAAAAGCAGGACCCTCTTTGGACTCTCTCTGCTTGCCCTCCCCCCTTTTTCTTCCCCCTACCCCTTTCTGAGAAGCAAATATTTGAATATTGATAGGGTATGGCTGTAACTGGACCAACCATGGTGATATGACTGACAAAAGAAATAAGATGATCCTGTAGAACTTATAGTTCATCTCTTGTTTTCTGTTTCCACCAATATCTCAGATTCAGTAAGAGGGGTAATGTAGAATTAGAATTTCCCAATCAATGAATAACTATAACTGGAATTTCCTGTTGATTTTGACAGCTGATTCCTTCTTTTCTAAGGAATCTGCATTTGTCGCTTTAGAATACTGACTATTAATGTTGGAAAAGGCCCCTAAGATTACTAAATCCAACCTTTGACTGAATACCACCTTGTCAACTAGACCATATACTACAAAGTGCCATGTCCAGTTGTTTCTTGAACACTGACAGAGGTACTGACTCTACCACTTCCTTGGGCAGTCCGCTTCAATGCTTTCTTCATCCTTTCAGTAAAGGAATCCCTCCTGAGAATTTCTTTTAATATCATATTAGTAGAAGTAGGACTATGATAATTTATTATCTCAGATGTTTTTGCAGTATAAAGAAATATGATGCAAAAGCACGCTTCCAAATTACTTGGGAATATGAATTGAATACAAAAATCAGCAGTAGTATCCTTTGTAGAGCAAAACTTAGTGAAGGCATTTGGCTTTAAGTTAGGTGGCCATGGTACTTAATTGTAGCCATCACTATATTTCCTCTATTGGACTAGAGAAATGTACCTGTTACTGGAAAAATATTACAGCACATTGAGTGATTGCTGTGTTTTCATACATGTTTAAAAGTGTGTTCAAACTGAATACTGCAATCACTCAGTTTTATGCACAGAAGCAGGTTTTATCTTTTATTGCATAAGTACCACAGATCACAGAGTACATGCTGTGACCTTTTGGGGTTATTTATCTTCTTTCTTGTATGCACTAGAGCTTGTGGGCTTTAATCTGTGTTTGCTGAGAAGCAGCCAAATTGCCTCTTCTGTAGTAATCTATCTTTTGTGTGTGTGTATTTGTGTAATCCATGTTCTGATTGATGTATTAAAGGTTTTGTAAAAAAAATGAGTCATCTGTATCAGTATTTGCTTATGACTCACATTTTATTATATGTTTATTAAGTATATGTTAAGACCTTGCAGACACTCAGATGCTATATGGAAGAATAAATACTTAATTTTTTAAATGTGCTTCTAGCCTGTTAGGGCTGGGTGAGATGTGGTGCCTTCTTCATCTATGTGCTCCCTCAGTTAATCTGAGGCTTTCAGATCCATCCATATAAAGCACTGACAAATTGATAGAGATTAAATAAATCTGATTTATTCAATTTTCTTGTGTGTGTAAGTAAGCCTGAAGGACTGAAGAATGAAAAGCAAGTTGCTTGGGGTAGATGAAAATTCTTTTCAAATGGAATAAATAACTGTTTCCAATATGAGATCTAATTATGGATCAGAGAACTGAATGACAAAAACCCCATTGACGTCAGCATCACTAGGGCTTGCACATATGAAGTCAAGGCAAATGACAAAAAAGTGGGTCTAAATTGTGCTTTCAGATCTTCAGTGGTGGTGTAAAAGTAGTTCAGTTAAAAAATTCCATGTGAGACAGATTTCTTTCCATGATTACATTACTAGCTGTTTTAAAATTGTATTGTGCTTAAGGTTGCACACTCTGCTGTCTCTCCCTGTAACAGAAGTGGCAAAAAGAGTTGATATTTTTGTCCTGAATTTCTGGAACATTTGTCTAGGCATTTTTGAAGCCATTATTGCTGGCATATAGCTGTCTAGGTCAGGAAGGAAAGATAGCAAGATAGATCAGGTAGAAGACATCACACAGAACAATGGCAAATTAGTTTATGCTCAATTATTTCTATGTGTAGTCCAGAGTTTAGTTAAAATTTTGCATTGAACTTTCCCAAGAGGAAAAATGTTTTATTCTTTCTTATAATGTAGTAAAAATGTATAGTGTAAGAACTATTGAAATTAGGCAAATTATTTACTGTACAGGTATGCATATGTATATGATTTTCCCTCCTTCACCTTAGTTATAGTGGATTTATAGAGTTTTCCTCATCTGATTTCCTCATTGGTTTCCTCAATAATTTGTTATTCTAGAAGTCTCAGGTAGAATCACAGCCTTTTTTATCATGCTGCACAAATAAATTCATATTTATAATGAGGTCAAAGTAAACTCAGTAGACTAAAATATTGATTAAAAAAACCTGAGTGTAGTTGGTAACAGCATTACTTTTTGCCTAGAATCTTTGTGTCTCTGATCCCTCATAGCATGTCCCTTTTTTACCCCACGGCTTTCTCAGCCTCTGTTTTTGTGCAGATTGTGTGAGGATGTACTCAAGTTAAGTGCAGGCTGTGAAAACAGTGTTGAGTTTTGGGCGCATGCACTGATGTGGGCAAGGCACTGGGATTCTAAAAGATGTTAGTTTAAGAGAAGGTAATAAGGCATCTAAGAAAAGTGACCTTTTGAGAAGTCTGAATGAATCATGCTTTATTTACTGATGGGAGAAAAAATTTTCATGTATGCAGAAGACTGATCCAGGGGAGAAGCAAAAATATGCTTTCTATTCATAAGGGATAGGGCAAGAATTTAAATGTGCAGCTAAAACAATGTGGGTTAGATAGTGGGGAAAAAAAAGCAAGACAAACAGGTGGCATATAAAGAATGGGCAGAATACTTTTGAGCAGCAAGAATTGTGAGCTTGGGAATAGATTACTTGGAGACTCTGAGGAACAGATTGGAAAACTCTCTGTCTGGATTACGTTGGAATGGGACTTGGGCTATCTGACCTCTCCAGGTCCTCTTCTGTGCCTTTTTTTTCCCTATTGGTGATTATGTTGTGTTTGTGTTGAGGTAAGGACTTGCTTTCCTTAAAGATCCATATACTCTATAATATTAATATATGGTAGTCTGAAGTTCCCATTTTTATTTACAATAACATTTTGCAGGCCAGTAAGCCCTGCTGTCCAATGGATGTGTGTATTTTGGAATTTATGATCTGCAAATTAAGGTAATTTTTTTAGAGTTCCTGCTTGTGTATGCTGGAGGAGTAGCTGAATGCCTAATGAAATGGTTTCCTACAAAGCAATCAAGAAACAATTTTGTTTCAGAGGCCAGTTCTGCTTCTTCGTTTATCTCTTTGCAGATGCACCCTTAGAGTACAGGTGGTGTTAAGAAGGAGATAAATATCTGGAAAATGACAATTTAGGGGCATGAGATGCATTTACATGCAGTCTGGGAATATACTTGCTGCCTGTGAGTCAGCAGTGTCAAGCAACTATGCGGCAGAAAAGAAAATGATAAAAAGGACAGAAGTGACAAAATGAGTGCAAATTATGTAATCAGTGTTTCTCTTTTTATCAAAATAGTTATTTCAAACCTAAATGAGCTTTGCCAGCTAGTGGTAACGTTTTGAAGTATTAGAGTAATTAGCATTCATTGGATTTTGTTAGTATTGATACAATTTTCAGTAATGCTGTGTTAATATCTAGGTGACATTTATCCCAGCTGCTAAGTAGTAGAAAAAGGTGTTTTTTTTTTTTTTTTAAGATATGCATGAAATGAAAAGCCTTTTTATTATATTAAATGAGATCTTATGGGGAAAATGTGTTGTTTTTATCAGATGGAGAGGCCTTGTTTCTGTGTAAAAGGGTTGGGTGACTTAAAAAAAATTAGGGAATCTCTTCCTAATGTTGCTGTATGATCCTGTGTGGTTTATTACTGCTAATTGGCTTGGCACTGATTCATATGTCCTAGCAATTTTAAGGTCATGCAGGACCATAACAACATATGGGTTAAACTCTGTATAGTATAGGCTTTTTCTGAATCTATGCAGCTACCTTTCTGTTAGGCTGGTACTCATCATGGAGTGCAGCTTCTACAAGTGTTTGGTCTTCATTTACAGATGTGGAAGATGCATTGCACTCTAACTTCATCAGTAGTTAATGGTCCTCATTGCTGAAAAATAATTAAGCTCTATTTCTAATATGTAATTAAGCTCTATTTCTAATATGAATTTGTCTGCTTTCAGTTTCCAGGCATTGCCTCTGGTTTCTTCTTCAGAGCTCCAATGCTTTATTCTTAGTGAGATGTTTATGCTCTCTAATGAAGTCACCTTTCAATACTCTTGTACTGAACTAATCAGATATCCCTTTAACTCTTGTTGTAAGGCATTTTCTCTAGTCCTTTGTTGTTACTGTATCAATATGAAATGTTTTAGTTGTATTTTTATTCAAAGGTTTAAAAGAGAACTGCATAAGTGCTGGTAACATCTACCTGGCCAGTGCAATACAACATACTAAAATCAATACTCTGTTGTTTTCCTGTTGATTTACCCAAAGATTGCTCTGTACTACTTCATTTCTATGTCATCATCCCAGGAGATCAGATTCATCTACTAGCTCACTAAGAATTTTTTGCAGATGTTACTCTTCAAAACATGTATAGAGTTCTACAGAATAGGTTAGAACATTTTTTGCCCAGCTATAAACTTTAGATTATTTCCCTAATCCCTCTGCCAGTGGTGGCTTGTATTAACAAGCCCTTTGTCTTCTGGATCATTAGTGAACTGTTAAATAGCAAAGGGCCAGAAACTTTTCTTGGTGGGTCCTACTTAGTTACAAATTTATGTTAAACAATGTCTTTTTAAAATTTAATTTTATTATGTTTGCAAATTACTTGAATTTTAAATCAAAATAATGAATGGATAAATAATTCATGTTTGAAAATGCCAGATACATTCTGTTAGCACTCCTTTTCCATTTAGTATTTCAGTCATCATTTTTTAGCTGTTTTTAGCTGTGGACTGTAGCGGAGGCACTAAGATGAGCAGAGAGCTGAAGCACCTCTCATATGAAGACAGGATGAGAGAGTTGGGGCTGTTCAGCCTGGAGAAGAGAAGAGTCCATCAAGACTTTAAAGCACCTTCCAGTATTTAAGAGGGGGCTGGAGAGGGACTTTTCACAAGGGCCTGAAGTGATAGGACATGGGGGAATGGCCTAAAGCTGAAGGAGGGCAGGTTGAGATGAAATATTAGGAAGAAATTCTGTGCTTGAGAGTAAGGTAAGGTTGCACAGCTAGATTGTGGTCTCTTCAGCCCTGGAAGTGTTAAAGACCTGGCTGGATGGGGCGCTGACTTACCTGCTCTAGTGAAAGGTGTCCCAGACCAATGGTGATCTTCAAGATCCTTCCTTTAGACCCAAATCACTCCATGATTCTATGAGTTCCTGTGTACATACATACATTTTTAATGCTGGCAGACAGATATATTGGATATATTTGGATGTGATATATTAATGTAAATATTTAAGAATGTAGTAACCCAATTTCTGAAAGTATTTTCTCAAAACTAAGTTTAATAAAGAAATCCTCATTTTCAGTGATTCTCAGAGCAAAACTTCATTTCTGTGAGGCCCATACTGTACATACCTGGGTTTATGTATGTGAAAACTGTATATCTGGAGACTTTAAATAGCATATATATCCATTTTTGTTTCAACTTAAGAATTTAATTTATTGAACAGTTTATTCATCTATCTAGAAAAAATAGTTGACTTCTGCCTGTCATGCTAGCCAACTCATTATGTCTTAAGAAATATTTTTCCTTGTTAAGTATTTGGATGTGACATCTGAAATGGAGAAACTTTGGAAAAATGTTTGGCTTTCCTTTCTGTGCTGAAAGCTACCTTGTCGGCCCTCCTGTGGTGTGAGAACAAATGTGTGCAGATGTGAGCAAGAGCAAATTGAGTTGTGTTAGCAGTGGCCAAGAGAAGGGCATCCTCAGTGGGGTCTGGAACTTATTGTCAGTGTAGTTGGGTGCTACAGTCCCTAAAAAGTGAGACTTGGCAGGTTGATTCTAGGCCAAGCCACGCCTGTACTGCCATTGGGGTTCAGTTCTTGCAGAGGGTACTTTGGTGTTCCCAGTGGAGCTGTTGGAAGGATGGATGACACCAGGAATGCTGCCTGCCCTTCATGGGATGTGAAGTAAGTGTCGTGGGAGTCACTTCTCTGCTTTTATTTTTGGATTGATGCTGATTACTGCTGAGAGTTCCTTGTACAGAAGATAGATATTTAACTTGTGGCACTCTCCCTTAAATGCCTTTGCCTGCAGGAAACGGGTAGAATAGGAAAAAAAAGCCTCGAACCTCATTTCTTCCCTTGGTGCTGCAATTTTGGCCATGCTTGTCCTTGGGATGACATTGGTCCCATTTGCACCCACGGCTCAGCTTGCACACTCTGTATTTTGTGCTCTTCCTAACATTTGGACATAAGTAGTACTTGTAAGATAGAACAGCACGTGAATATTAAGAATCTGTAAAATGAAAGCTACCAGGAGCATTTGGCTTGCTATTTTTTATGTTATTTATCACTTTTCATTTGCCCCACTATTAAGTGTATTGAAATGTGCTACCCAGTTTAGCATTTGATTTATGTGAAAGACCGTTAGGCTCAGGATTCAGGTGCAGCTCACTAAATACCTGGTTCAATACCTACTGGAAAGGCCCTGGGAATGAGAAATCCTCCCTATTGTCTCAGAGTAACTTTTACTCTGTGTTTCTGCTCCTAACTTATGACAAGTTACCCTGGATTGTTTTGTTATGGTATAGGTTTCTTTTGGGGCTTTTTGCTTGTGGGGTTGGATTTTTAAAATTATTTTTATTTACTTAGAAACATTTGTGACATCATCTATAATATCTGGAGAATAAAAAAAATACCCTTTTCCAGCTGAGAGTAGAAAGTCTGAGTCATGCAATGAGATGCCATTCATAAACTTTCACAGAAAATTCTATTAGCCAGTTGTTTGTAAACTCTGACATTAGAACTGTGTTTAAATCTTATTTCTCAGGTAATTATGATGCCAAACATACTTCCAAAGCTCAGGCTTTCTGCATAGTATGCACAAAATAACAGACTATAATATTTATTATGTTTGTAGGCCCAGAGGGGGAAGAAAGGTGCCAACTGAATGTAGTGAAGGCTGTCTAAATTATTTCACCAGTTGAAGGATGAGGGAACATTTTAATCTTAGAGCCTGTGGGAGTTTGGGAGGAGTGTTTCAGGGAGGAGAGTAAGTATAGACTGAGATTTGTAGTGATTCAGAGTTTTTTAGTAAAAGCCATGTGGACAAATTGCTAATTTTGGGCTGATAGGTCATCTCTGGCAGTTTTTTAAAATCTGACAAACTTGTTTCCTGTTAATTGTACATGTTCCAATTATGTTTGAAGGAGATTTAATTGGAGTCACTTTAGAAATCACATCCGGCAAGGAAGAACTAGGGAATACAGAGGTTTCAAATTTATATGTAGCACCGAAAGATAAATCAGGGAATGTGACTCTAGGGCGGTTTTAAGTGGTATGCCATGTTAGGCACTCTGGTCACAGGTGTGCTGACCTGTCTCTCCAGGCTCTGGTGGACTCTGTATATCTAAAATCCCATGTGTCTTTTCTGGGCATAAGGAGGCCTGTGTGCATTTTTAACTTTTTTTTCCAATTTGCAAATTCCTCTGGTGTTCAGCTAATTAAACTGCTTACATTGCCACAGTGCCAGGAAGGCTTGCAGGGTTGTACAGGTGCTGGCTGTGTTTGAGTGGTGATACAGGAGACCCAAGTTGACTTTTGGATGACTTCTGTGTTCGTGGGAGGAGGTTTCTAGAGGCAACAAGACGTTATTTGCAGCAGATGTCTTTGTAAATCTTCTAAAAATGGTTTTCCAGAAGAGGTGTATCTCACATGGTTTCAGCAGTCTGGGTGCTAAGGTGTTCTGTCCTGTTCGGAAAGAAAGGCACAAAGCAGCTTTGTAGAGGTCTGACAGAGGTGCAGGATACCAATTCTGTGCTGAGCAGGAGTTGATTCACTACTATTAATGTAAAGGAAAGCATCTTTAAATCACTGCTAGCATTTTTTGTCTTGACTTTTGATTTTTATGGGATTGGTTAAAAATGGATGACAGTAGATTATTTAAACTCCCTTGGCTTAATGCTTTTTTCAGCATTAGCGAGAAGGCATAGGAGTGTGTGTTTGCTTACCTAACCTGCTATGGTGCTTGCTGGTTTTGGCAGGGTGAAGTTAATTTTCTTTACAGTTCTGGTAGGGGGCTGTGTTTTGAATTTTTTTGCTGAACACAGGGTTGATGACATGGAGGAGTTCTTGGTATTGCTGAGGAGCGCTTATAGAGAGCCAAGGCCTTTTCTGACCTTTTACAAATTACAAAGGGATATTCCATACCATTTGACCTCGTGCTCAGTATATAAAGTGGGGGGAAGGAGGAGGCAGAACGTTGTTTGGAGCAATGATGTTTGTTTTCCCAAGTCACCCTTACATGTGATGGAGCCCTGCTCTCCTGGAGATGCCTGATCATGGGAAGCAGTGAATTACTTAGTTTTGCTATCTTGTGTGCATGGCTTTCACTTTCCCTATTAAATTCTCTTTAACTCAACGCATGAATTCCCTCTTCCCCTTCCATCTCTCTCCCTGATCCTGCTGGTGGGGCAGTGAGTGAGTGAGTGCCTGCCTTGGGGCTTGGCTGCTGGCTCAGGACAAATGCTGAGGATGAGTTCACTTGAACCAGAGGCAAACAACCCAAGTGCTGTGATAAACTGGCTCCTGGCATAACAGGAGTTTGTGTGCCCCTAGAGGATGGTGACTTCAGTCTGGGCAGACTTGCCTCCAGGAGAAGGTAAATGTCACCAGCTGGCCCATCTGTAGTCCTCCCAAACTATAGGAAGTTGGTAGCAGGTTCATCTCAAGCTGTGGTTCACAGTTCCTTCCTCTGAATGGCACATGGTGAGGATGGGGAACAGTCTATCACAATATGCTCTTTGGAATATGGTTTGAAATTACTGAACCATCATTTAAATCTTCCCAAAGCCAAGTGTAGAACTTCATAGTCACACATTTTCCCCTTTATATAAGTTCTTTGCTTTCTCATTTCCCCTTCCTCTTTGTAAACAAAATAGGGAATGATGAACACAATTGAAAGAAATGCTTTGGGAAATGGAAAGTGGGAGACAGATCTATTTTAAACCCATCAGTATTATAACTGAAACAATGGAATAAAATGTTAACAACTTGTTTTTTGCAGAACATTGGACACTCTAAGTTGGCTTCTTACCCCAGAGCTGAGTAAGGAACTACCCTTTCTAGACAAGTGATCTAATAAAACAGACTTATATGACATACTGATCTTAGCTGATGAATTGGATAAGCAGTTACACTTTATTTCAGGATTTAAGTAGGATTTGTATCTCATATATTAAGAAGACATTTGTTTTGATGCTATGTAATGCAGTGATTTGCATGGTATGCTTCTTTCCTTGCTACTTCTTTGACCTATTCTTTACTGAGATGCAAACCTCAAGTTTTACTTCTATTCATTTAAAAACATTGGACTTATTTAAAAAGTGCATGTGCATGCATCACAGCTAAAAGTGAAGGCTCATAAGCTTATATTCCTTATACCCTTTTAGTCATATGTTTTAAAGGAGCAAGCAGGAGAAAAAGAGATCAAAATGAAAATCAAGAAGCAATCAGCTAAAATTCTTTTAATGAGAAAATTAAAATTCATAAATATACTGTGCAATTGAATTTTTATTTAATAAAAATCTCTTAAGTGTAGTTTAAATATTAAGAATAGGTAAATAAATGTGAGACTAAAAGGTAATATGCTTTGTAAATATGGATGAGAATATATTAAGTGTGGAGAGAGATAAAGCTGGCATCCTACCTGGCCACAGGGCTGGGCTGAATGGGGCTTTGAAAAACCTGATTTAGTTAAATGGCATCCCTGCCCATGGCAGGGGGATTGGAACTAGATGATCTCTAAGGTTCTGCCCAACCCAAACCAATCTGTGATTCTAGGATAACTACAAAAATAATATAAAAAAAGGAATATAATTTTTGTTGTGCATTGGAACGCCTAAGGAGATATTTGAAGCAAAGAATAAAAGTGCTGGGAGGTAAAAGCAGCAGTGTACCTGAGGGAAGGCAAGACAGGAGAGGCTAAAGAAATGAGGAGTAACTACACTAATGTTAATTCAGTTATCCAATGCTGGGAGTGTTCCAAAGGAAAGTTAACCCTGGAGAGTTTGTATGACAGAGGAAGCCTTTACTACTCGAGGCAGTAGTGGAGAAGAACTTGAACAAGGACATTAAAGATGAGCTAGAGAATGTCCAGATTTAATCAGGCACATCTCATCTCAACATAAGGATTGTATAAAACAGAGGAAGATACCTTTGCCTCTTTACTGACGGGATTGAATCTTCAGCTCAAACTACTGTTGCAAAGCTGGCAGGATTTTTTAAAGTATTATAATTTTCTTTTGTCTTTAGATCAAAAACTTCTCACTTCTCTTGCGTCTGTTATAAATTTGAAAATTTTATTGCAAGTAGGATGTTTTAACTGTTTACTACTTTCCATTCTAATAACCTACATTTTATGCATTTTAGCTCTACCTGCTACAATTGAATTATATAGTAAGTAATATATTTGAGACCTTTAAAGCTTGGCTTTAGCAAATTAGGTCTCCTCTTTTTCAAGTCTAGGAATGCCCTACCTGTATGTGGTCAAGGTGTGTTACATGTTTGTTGTATATGCAACTGTGTAAAGTTGTGAATTCTTTGACCTCAGCAATGTTTCACTGCCAAGTGTGGATGCCTGTTAAATTATGAAATGCCATGTGGCAAATTTCTCTGAGGAGTTGTATAGCCTCACTTCGGACTATACTAATTCTTTTTTATGTGAAGAACATCAGAAATTTGATTTGATAAAAAATAACCAGTTTAATTTGCTCATTGCTGCACCTCTAGACAGACAGCATTGCTCTTCTTTTGACCAGTGCATTATAGTAACTGTAAGACCTAGAATGATCAATTATGAGAAGGCATTTAGTCCAGCTATTTGTAGATGAATCCTGAAATGTTTGGTTTCTGAATGTGGACTTTTTTCCTGGTGTTTATACTGTGATGTGGCAGTGAAGGATCTTTATTCTTGTGCCTAAGGAGCTTTGTGTCTTGACTCCCATTTCATATTGGATATTTGTACTTATTTGTTAGCTATTCAAACTGATGCCAAGGTACTGACTATATATATCTATACCTACTATATATATGACACTTCTGAGTGGTATTTTTTCAGTAGTGATGGTGACATAATTCAAAGCATTCTCATACACTGGGCCTTGTGTGTATGCTTGTTTGCTGCCAAGTTTCTAAATTAAGAGTGAACTTACAGAATTTATAAAAAAAGATGTTTCCACAATTCTGGGGGGAAAGAAAGCTAGTATGAAGTTAGTCAACAGTGATAATTGCAAGGTGACAGTTCACCTTTGGTTTTGTTTTTATCTGAAAAGTTACATATTTTAATTGTGTAGGGGTATGATAGGAATAAATATTCCTTATGTTAGCCAAACTCCCAACAAACACCAGTGCATATTAGGAAAAGAAAAATACTAATCAATGGGCCTAGCTCCATCCTCAGAGCTAAATTTCTAAGGCATGTTTATTTTTTTTTGCAAGTTAAGAGAAATGAGTATGAATTATTCTCTTCTATGACATGTGTGCATGAAATAAATAAAACTCCACACTTTTTCATGTTAAGTTTTTGTGTTGTGTTCCAAGATGGAAGAATGAGGGGATAAGACCTTCCCTACAAAGAGGATGAGTACAGCAACATGTAAGCTATATAAATGGCAGGTTACAGGTGTTTTTATTGAAAGTAACACAGGGCTCTCATGTGACAGTTTTTGCATTGTTTACATCATACATCTTCCTAAACACAGAAGTGAAGTAGGATTTTGTTTTCCTCCTATAAACTTGAGTAAGATACAGCAGAAGAAAACATTTTCATGTAAGTTATTGCATTTACTTTTATCAAGTTATTATTTACAGGTATTGTCTTCAGTATTTGTGGAATTTGGAATGTATAGCAGGAATAGGGCAGTAAACATTATTTTATATATAAATACATGCATATTTTCATAAAAATACAAAATATTTGATGAATTGAGACAAGGTTTCCATTATTTTTAATAATAAAACTATAAAGTGTTTTACAAAGCTGGATATAATTTAGGTATTAATTGCCAGATGACCAGATCATAACATTTTTAGATGGCCTACAGAATTAGAATAAAACTAAACTTCTGTACCTGCAGAGAACTCCAACTTGTCTTGACATACAGATGCAATTATCTTTAAGAGATATTTGAATTAACTTGTGCTGCATTACTGAACTTGAAGGGAGGTTATGTTGGGTAAAACTCAGCACCTTGTCTTGTTTCAAGTTAGAAGATAATTCTGCTTCTATTTGGCTTTTCTTTTTTTCCTGGCAATTCACATCTGATGAAATCTTCCTCCCTATTTTCTGAAAATTGAGCCTGTTTAAAGTGCTATGAGTACTTGGAATGACTTTTTTTTAAAGTCTTTTCCCCTTGAATATTGATGTATAAAACCCTCAAAACTCCTCTATACCAAGATTTAGTACTTCCAAATTAATTAATTTCCTAAGAGGACAAATGAGGTATTTTTACTGTCTGCTCAGGAGTTGATTAATTATGAAGGTAAATGTGAGCATGGTCATCATACAGTAAGCAGTGGGTGGTGTTTGGTGTGTGAACATTTACTTGCTGGTGGTGTTTGGTGTGTGAACATTTACTTGCTGGTGCTCTGGGTGTGAATGTGGAAGGACAGTGCCCTCTGCTCTCTGGTCTGAATGCCTGGGAAGAGCAGAACCACCTTGTTGTGTTGCTCTTGTGCTCAGCATAGCACTTTCTGTGTGAGAACAATCCACACATCATTTGGTTTGTCTAAACCTGTGTGTGCCTCCTGATTCCAGAAGATGGTACTGGGGGAGCCTCTTCCCAGAACCATTAGGAGAGAGCCACAGAGTTCCAGCCTCTTGCTAGAACTGTAAGAAACAGTCTGGGACAGTATTTAGGGACTCCTACACTTCAGAAGTTCCCTGGAAACATTGTGGTCTTAGGTCCTGTAGAAATTGTCCTGATTCTTTCTTTTTCCACTTAAGGGCTCTTGGAAGCCCTGGAGAGTAAGAGATCGTTGATAGTCCTTCAGTGTAAAAGCAGAACAGACCTTTGCTCAGGATGAGGATGTCTGCTTAGCCAGACATTGAATTGTGGGTGCAGGCCAGCCATACAGGCTGATCTCCCTCTATCCGTGCCTGTGGTGGCAGCTTCAGACAGATGCTGGGGTCACTAGGACAGGCTGGCCCGGGGACAGTGCTGTGGTGCCCCATCATACCCAGCTTGGCAGCAGGCGGTGCTCTGCTGTTTGCCCAGTGCTTTGTGTGAAGTTGGTCCTGTTGGCCCTGCCCCAGATTGCCTGTTCTCACATCACCATCCTATGGCAGGAGGTCTGGCACATGCAGCCTGCTCCAGTCCAGGGTCCCGAGACTTGGGGAAGAAGCAGAGACAGGCATGGAAAAAAGCCATAGCTCCTGCTTTGGGATCTGATATCAGCAGTGGTTACCTGCCTTGTCCAGGAACGTGTCTGCCTCTGCCTCCTTTGCAGCTCTCTGTGCCCATGTCATGCCTTATCACCACACAGACCACACAAGCTCCATTATGACATAAAAAAACGTGCACGAGTCATCCTGGATTGACTTCACCTGGTATGAAGTGAAAGCTTATGGAAATGCTTATTCCCTTTCACCATTAGGTGGAGCAAAGAGCTGTTCTCCCCCTCTAAGCCTCCGAGTTGAGTAGTCCTTGCTTAAGCTCTCCCAGGGAGCAAAAGAAGCCTCATGACTTCCAAGCGCCGTGTGTTTGCTTTAGTTCAGAAAAATAAAGTGCCAGTGTAGAATCCCAGTGCGTTTTCCCATCAATTTAAGTAGGAAAACTGAGTATGTGGTAAATGATTACTGTCTGCAGTGAAGCAGCTTTTATGCACAAGCTCAATCTTTCATGCATGATTTCTACTTGAACCCTCTTAACTTGCATGGAAAGTGAAGCCAGAACAGTCAAGGGGATGTATAACCAAATACTTCCTTTTAAGAAGTGATTTTTGCCAACAGGAGGTGAGTATAACTTGTGCTGAAAACTTGAGTTATTAACCTGCTATATTGAGAAATGTAGTTCTTGTGATTTGCAAATAATTTTCCATTGGTGCATCTTTACACGCCATGAAGCTATACTTGATACCTTGTTTTCTGTGATAGATTTTTAAAAAAATGTACTTCTTTCTCCATTAACTCTTCCTATTCTTCGTTTAGGTGTTAGGAGGGAGGGAATGAACATGGAAAGGAGCAGGATGAAAACCTGCTTGTGTCCAGCTGTGGTTGAAGTTGTTTGTATTTTTCTCTATGTCCATGCATGTCCTATTGTGTTGTCTTTATTTTGAAAGAACAGTTGCTTGATCAAAACAGTATTTCTTTCAGGTGTTCCCCTCTGAAGGTGAGTTGCATCTGGTAAGCATGGAGTTTTTTATGCTTTCATTTTGGGACTGAGGGAGGTTTGATACCTGTTCCTGGCTAAGCCTTTTCATTCTTGTTAACTTACAATGTGAGGTTAGTTCCTTCCACTGCTTTTTCTTTCCTGTTTGTGTGTTTATTAGGCTTTCCTATCCTGAGAAAGTATTTAATAATTTGATTCTGCAAATAGTTATTCTTTTGCTAAGGAAAAGGACTGCTGTAAAACTGATGCGGGGAATTCAGGAATAAATAATGGTCAAAAGTAAATCTTGCTGCATGCAGCTTGTAATATTGTGTTTACAAGTGCATAGTCACACTGTATTATAAGAATTTGCTAGCATATTTTTCTATTCATATTACGCAACTTTTATTGAAATGATGTTACATCAGATGTTCTACTTTTTTATGATGTAAAAGAGTTATGACTTTTAGCAACTCCTTGGACATAATTTCAAGATGACCTGTCTTAATTTATAAGTCACTATTCCTGGCTATCTAGATAGTTCAGTAAGAAAGGAATATAATTAATTACATGGATTTTTTTGAGTATAGAGATGAATTGTCTGCTTTTTGCAGTCTTAATAGTGGTTGAGCCTTTTTATCGTTGTCAGACATCTGTCACAAGGTGGGATCTTGTTCCTTGGAGGGGACAAAGCTGTTTGGCAAGCTTGCTGCTAGTGCATGAAGCTCTGTAAATTTGTACAGAGTAATGTCAGGAGAGAGGGTTTTTGGAGAATGAGACAAAGATATTGTGATGGGATTTTGTACATAGTTCATGGACATAATCTAGTTCATTATAGCATTGACTATAAGTACTGTAGAGAGATCACTGCAGGCTTACCAAAAGTAATGGGATCTATGGATAGCTCTTTTAAATAGAATCGTCCACTGCAAACTTGGATTTTAAGTGACTTATCATTCTGCAAAGATTATTAGCCTTAACTCCTCAATTTTTTATACAAAACCAAACATTTAAAGAACTTTCAGGTTATTTGCTTATTCGTAGGGAAAAGTCAGTTGCCTATGATTCACTGCAGTGAATACTCAATTTAGTCTTTCTCTCTGTCTTCTCTTGTAGTCTGATATGTGTTTTATTTATTTCAAAATCTTCATGGATAACCTCTACATCTGTAGCTGTCTTCTCATAAGTAGCAATAATACCTCTGTGGTGATACAAGCAGAATATTGTAATATTGTTATATGAAGCAGTTCATAAAAAGTTACTGAATGCATTTTTGATCTGTTTTTTAAATAAATAATATGTATTATTCACTATCGAAAATGGAAGGAAATAAACCATTGAACTAGAGTAGCATGCACCACTGTTTTAGTAATCTTTTTTTTTTCTGTAGTAAGAACTGTGCAAGAATTCTTTTAGTAGGTGAACTGAAAAATCTGATTTTCTACAGTTTAAAGCTAGAATATTTTTTCTTCCTGTCTGTGAATATTGCATACATTTCATGCTGTGGAAACTATGTTCTTGCTCCATGCACAGTATGGTGCAGTGACCAAGACACTCATTAAGGAACTCCAAATTCACATTTGTTCCCTAACATCTTTTAAAGTAGAAATATGATAAACAGTTATTGAGTGGGTTTTTTGAGGTGAGTGGGGTGGATTTTTTTCTTTGGTTTGGTTTTGAATCATGTTTTGGGAGAGGGGGTGAATAATAGGATGCAAATATTTGAACAATTTGATCTGGATTGTCATTAAAGTTTTTAGAGTTAGTGAAAGTACACATTTCTTTCAAAATATTTGTCAAATACTTAAATGACCTTTCTATCATTAAAAATAACTGTTCCCAAGGTAGCTGATAACTCTTTATCCTCTGGGAATAGGTTGAATACCAAAATTACTTGGCATGTTATCTCTGCTTAATATACAAGCAATCATTTTAACATCTGTGTATTTTACTTATACAGACAATCCATTTTGTTTATACATAATTTTTATGGAATGACTGCACAACTACATCAGAAGTTTTCTATGCTGTGTGTGCATCTGCACACCTACTGCACTGAAAGAAGAGGAAATTTTAAAGACTTTTTTTAAAGACACATTTACAGTACTGCAGAGGTTCTTATGGAAGGGATAACCTGTTATGAAACACGATCAGAGGATTGGTCGTAAGTGGCAGGGAGCTGTGCTGCTGTTGAAGTAAGGGCTTGTGACGTGATGTTGGCCTGCTGAAGGCTCCCACAGCCGCAGGCCTTGCGCGCTCTGCGGCAGGGGGCTCTGCGCTGGGTATGGCCATGGGAGAAAGCACTGCTCACACTGAATCCAAATAAACTTCATTTTATCCATAGCAGGAGGTGTTCAGATGGCAGAGAACAGGTTTTTTTGAACAGTCAGACAGTGGACATAGTGTTTACTTTGATTTAGAGTTTAGGTGAGAGCTAATCATGTTACTGCTTGTGACTGATCAGTAAAAAATGATTGTGAAATGTTCAGGTGTTCAACGGGCATTCTTTAGCTGCATCCAAAACCTCAATTTGTTTTTAGATTGTGCATTTCTCTGTACATTTCTTGTATTAAAAATTGGGGGAAAAAATTATTAATCTTCTCATTTCCTCATTAGTTCTGTAAAAACATTCTCCCTATGCTCACCCTGTAAGGATCTCTACAGGGCCAAAGGCCATTGTCCACAAGTTGTAGGACTTTCAGGCACTTGTGTTTTGGGTGCTGGAAATTCTCTGAGCCATTGCTAATGATTTGAACTCAGGGTAAATCTCAATATGAAGAAGCTGAACATGTCTTTTCTGCTTTCAAATTTTGGTGTTAGTGAGAGGAAAGAGGAGCTGTTCTTTTGTGCTCCTATTGGAATACATTAAAAAAACAAATACTGCAAAACCAGGATTTTTTTTTGGCTGTTTTCCAAGAAGCAAAGGGGAGGAGTTTTATTGTTTCATTGATTTGTTTGTTGGGGTTTTTTTTTGTTTTGTTTTTTGAAGTTACAGTGAAGAGAGGGCAAGAAACCTTCTAAGCAGCTGAAATTGTTAGTGTGTGCCACTTTTCAACTTGATCATTAATGTGCTAGAGAAGGACTGAGCATTTAGCAGGGGGGAGAGGGAAAGTCTTGACATTGAAATTGGAAAAGTTGTTCGTGTACTGATAGAAGTGACCTGCAGCGTACTCCTTTCACAATAGCTTCTGTACCTAAGGCATGAGGTCAGTAGAAGAAACAATAGATTTTTAACATGAATGGACATAGCCATCCACTATAGATCTAAAAACCTGTAGATTTATATTGCTGGCCCCAAGAGTAACTCCTGGAGTACTACTGCAAATTGCTCTAGAGGTGCCTAATCAAAGAAATCCTTCTGTACCACAAAGTGCTTGTAGACATTGGGAGGATTTTTGATTGTTGTTGCTGTTGTTGTTTTCTTTCCAAGCACTTTAAATGTGGTTTTAACTTTGCAAAACCACCACGAGCACCTGCCAGACCAGAAAAAGTTGCGCTCTTCAGGGCGGGATAATCTCAGACACTGTAAGGCGAGAGGGCCTCTCGTGAGGGGAAGGCTTGGAATGGCTGAGCCAGGGCTGGCGCGCGGCCCTGGAACTGGCCGGGCTGGCTCAGCCCCGTGCCCTGTGCCGGGGTGTTCCTCACACGGCGAGGGAGCAGGGGCTGGAGTGCCGCCAGCCAAGGCTCTTGGGAGAGAACAACAGCCTTGTGAGCAAGCAGCAGCACCACAGAGGAGGCTTTTTATTCTTCCTTTACCTTGTTGAACCTTACCTCTGTTGAACTTGCTCTGTGTCTGGCCCAGCTGCTGAGATGCAAACTGTTGGCAATGTGCTGGTTTTGAAATAAAAGCACAAGGCAGGCAATGGGGCTGGTTATATTCTTCATGTTACATTGATTTGTTTACAATATTCCCTTCTGAAGGTCTGGGCAGATGTACAAGGCTGCATTAACAAAGTGTGAACAAAATGTACGTGGATTATGTAGCATTCCTTTGTGCACTTGTTGAAAAAGCAGTCTGAAGAGAATGAGACTGAGGAAATGATGAGAGAGCTCAGGGTGAGAGCAGAGGAGCTGTTGGTGAGGACAGCTGGTGCCCATGCTTTGTGTTCAAAATGGCTGTGTACTTTGGGATGGCTTTGCTCTGCTGGGCACATAAGCTGTGTTTTTGCACACAGAAGCAGGTATTGTAGGTTTTGGATCTTTCTTGTGATAGTACATAAAATGGGGTGAATTTTAGGCATTTCCCTGAAGTTTCTAAATGCTCCCTTAAGAGTTTGTATTGAAGATTTCTCTTCAAGCGGTCTTACTTTTTCATTATGTGAGGTTCACTGTCTTTAAATTTATTTCTAGTAAATGTAGTGCTTTATTTTCTACCTGAAACTTGTTGCGCTGGTCCCTTTTCAGGGAGACAGTGTATGGATGTTCCTTTTAAGGACATTTTTAGGTTTGTATCTCTGAAAGTGTAAGTTATCTTGAGAATATTATAATTTCTTAAGAAAGAAATTGAGTAAGCCTTGGCTTACAAAGTCATTCTTATTGTCAAAGCCCTCATATTGTCTTCCTTATCCCACCTTCAGTTGTATAGGCAGCCTTATTATTTCTCATTTCTCAGCTTGGCGAGGTCTAGTTCCATTATTTATGCAGCTCAGGACTGGCAGTCTTCCACTGCCATTAAGAGGGTGATTTGCAGATCTGCAAGAACAAAACTTTCTGCTTTGAGGACAACCTTGCATTTGGTTTACAGCTGGTAGGACAAAGGACATCTTGATCCTGTGACACTGGAAGGTGAAAATCGGTGTTGCAGGTGTTGGTGCCAGCACTGTAGTTCATGAGCCTGGCACAGCAAGAGCAGAGGAGCTGTACTGAGGAACCAGACCAGCCCCATGTGATAAGCTGTCAGGCCAGTTCTGACAAGAGTCATTCTGTTTTCTTTAATTGTTTGGTTTTGTCTTGGTTTTTGTTTGTTGCAGTCTGTTTGTTTGTTTTTTCCAGAGCATTTTTTTCCAAAAAACATCAGTGGCCTTACCTCCTTTCCATTTCTCATAGTCTTTGTGTGATGAATCACAAGAAGTGTACATCACAGAAAACGCAGAAACTCTGAATTTTTAGTTGTGAAATGTGGCAGTCAAGTTGTCAGTTGAGATTTGTCTGCAAATCACGGTATCATGACTAAAATTATCTTTCATAAATGCAATGAAACCAGCTGAAATCTATCTTAAACTATTAGCTGAATGGCAGAGCTTGTTATGTACAAACACTGATTTTTTGTAAGGTCTCTATGGAATGGGGAGAAAAATGTTGCAAAATTTCCTACAATTTCTCAATCTCCAATTGTGACATCTTCTCAAGAAAATGAAGACCTCATTGTGTTTAGTAGCAGAGTTACTTTTGGATAGGAAAACAAAAGTTTTAACATATGAGCTTCCCATATATTTCAGAAATGGGAAATAACTGTCTTTTCATGAATTTGCTCCCATCTCAGTCATGAAATAAACCCAGTACTTTTTCCCAGTTAAAAAGACTTGGGAAATAAAAAAAAAATATAAGCGGCCATGATATTCTTTTTTGTAATCCAGGATCTTAAGCTTGAAAGATAAATGCCAAATTATCAGCAGATCTATAATAATGTTGCAGTAACTCTGAACTGAAAATGCTTTTGATTCTTAATTTCTGCTGTTCTTTCCACCAAGGCTTTATTGCATTACAAAATTAATGACTCCTATTTTCTTCTTTTCATTTGGTGCATCCCTATAGTATTCATTTGGTTCATTTGTAAATCAGCTCAACTGGTGAGTAATTTTGTAGAATAATAGCAAAAACACCTAAGCTGAAATTTAAAAACATACACTGTCTCTTAAGTAAAGAAAAAAACCTGAACCCCAGAAAAACAACCTAAAAGCCACATTTCACCTTTACTCCTTTGTGTAAAGCTTGCCAGATGTCCTGCAGTCCTGCAGACCTTACTTAAACATACTAAGAATAAAACACATTCTGATTTATCTGGGGTAATAAATAATTGCTTCATGTTGTTAAGGCTGTTCATTTAATCAATCTGTCTCTCAGATTTTCTTGGGTTTTTTTAATGGATGCTTGCTAGATTCCAATGTCAGCCAGCAGCTATTTTCCCCAGAAGAATGGACCAGCTGGAAGTCTTTTTGGTAAGAGGGGAAAAAAAAAATCAAATAATTGACTCCAGCCCATGCCAAGTCCCTTCATCAAAGACTGTTACTCAAAATGCTAAATCTAATTTTCTGCCACCATTATGAGCTATTCCTTCTGCATAGCAGATATCACCCTAACTGTTCCAATTTCAAGTCATTGGTTGTCACTACTAAAATACAAATGACTGTTGTAATCCTGAGTATTTATTTTCTTCAGTTCGTAGTTTGTGGGGCAGTTTGATGGGCATAATGGATTCACAGAATCATCAAACAATGTTTTTCTCCTGGATTCTTCTAAGGTATCTTTTACAGACTTCCCCTGCCCCCCCCCCCCCCCCCCCCCGCCTCAAAAAAAAAAAAAAATTTAAGCAGGCATGTTAGAAAATATTTTCTGAGTTACTCCTTACAATCAACAGTCTTCCCTCATGCAAGTAGATTGTGTAGCAAATAATCCTCTGCAGGAATGCATTTTAATCTACTGTTAATGAATACTTTTATATAGAAACATAGGAACAGAAATTTGTTAGTTCCTTCCTTCAGTAATTATGGAGATTTAGCCTTCTAGTCTAGTTTCCTGTTACATTAATATAATACCTGTTTCCTCTTTAGATGACTGTTTTAAAGTCAGTTAGTGCAGTCTTTTATTTCACATTATTATACTCAGCGTCTTGAGAATGTCACCTATTCTTTGTTCATATCAAGACCACAACTGTAGGTAACTGTAGGTTATGCAGTAAAGAAGTTCTTTCTCATATTCATGTGGAATTTCCTGTGTTCCAGTTTCTTCCCATTGTCTCCTGTCCTATTGCTTGGCACCATCAAGAAGAGCCTGGCTCCATCCTCTTGGCATGCCCCCATTCAGATACTTACTTACATTGATAAAGTCTTGCTGCTTTGTCATATTTATGTGCTGGATTGCATGTTTTACTGTGTTTTGATGTTGCATGAAGGATTGTTAGAAAACACAAAAAAGAAAATTATTTTCACAGGGCAATTATTTTAAACCTCTAAGTTTATTTTATAAAGCCCGAGAAATACATGAAATTTTCAAGAGAAGTGCATGAGATGAAGGGCATCTTGTCAAAACTTGAGGGATTTCAGAGAAAGCTTCTTAAATAGTGTGAGACTGTGGAAAATAACAGTACAAAAGCAAAGTTTAAAAAAAGGAGTAAATTTCAGAGGCATTCAGAGAAAAATGTTGATTAGAAGTTCCTTATATGAGATGGAGGACCTCAAGTAAAGCAATAATTTATTAAAACTTTAAATATATATACCAAATCAGTTGTTGTTAGAATATTTATCTGAGTTGGGGTCTTGTGGGATAAGAAATGTTAGGTTCAAGTTTTGCTGTCCTCTGAAGCATAGCAAATCTCAAATGATGGGACACCAGTCAGTTGTGGTAAAAGGGCCAAGCAGTGAGCTGCTGACATTTTGGAATGCAAATATATTACACAAATAATGTTCCCATTACATGAATATGCTTGCTTTCTTTTGGAGGTCCCAAGAATTTTGCTTAACAAAGAATGTCAAGCAAAGAAAGAGTGTTCCTTTTTTACTGTTAAAAGTATTTGTGTAGCAAATAATCCTCTGCTTTATTTTTCAGTCTTCCTTTCTAGTTGCTTGCCTAGATTAATCATCTTGATTACCTCTTGCAGTCTGCAAGTAAATACAAATAATGTAGTTAGCTGCAGTGCTTCCCAGGTAGTCAGTTCATTTTCTGTTGTTGGTCCTTGGTTTTTTATTTTTATTTCCAGTGTTACCATCTAGCCCATGTTCATAAATCTGCTCCTCTTGCCCATCCTCCTATGCTGTAGATTGGGCTCTTTTCTTCTTCTTCTGACTGCCGCTCATGCCATTAACATCTTGTTCATTCCCATCTTGCTCATTACTGGTTTACATCAGCAGAGGAAGGACAAGGGGTAATCCATAACACAGTGATAAATTAGAATATTATTTATGCGTAGTAAAAGCAAACATCCTGGGAACAGGGAGGTGTATCAAAATGATTGTTTTATAGATATTTGCAGCACCGCTTTGATTTGTGCCTTCATCCTCAGCAGGACTCCAGCACACTCCTGGGAAAGCTGGCAGCCCCTGGCTTGGACAGGTGCACTTTTTGTTGGTTTTTGTTGGGTTAAGAGCTGGCTCGATGGCCAGTCCCAGAGAGTGGTGGTGAATGGTGCTGCATCCAGCTGGCATCCAGCCCTTGTGGTGTCCCACGGGGATCCGTGTTGGGCCCATTCCTGCTTGATGTCTTTCCTGATAATCTGGATGAGAGGATTGTGTCTACTATTAGCAGATTCATGGATGACACCAACTGGGTCGGAGTGTCAATCTGCTGGAGGATGGGAAGGCTCTGCAGAGGAACCTGGACAGGCTGGAGGGATCACTGGAGTGGACCCCTGGAGTGCTGGGGGCTGGGTCAGAGAGGCTGGAAAGTGGGCTAGCAGGGAGGGACATGAGGGTGCTGATCAGCAGCTGCTGAACATGAGCCAGCAGTGTGCCCAGGGGGCCAAGAATGCCAAAGGCATCCTGGCCTGGATCAGAAATAGTGTGCTTGCATGACTAGCAAAGTGATTCTTAGACTGTATTGCACCCCAGGTCCTGTGCCCAGTTCAGGGAGGACTCTGAGGTGCTGGAGAGAATCCAGAGAAAGGCAGTGAAGCTGAGGAAGGTCTAGACCATAAGTCCTATGAGGACCAGCTGAGGGAGCTGGGGTTGTTTAGCCTGGCGAAAAGGAGACTCAGGGGAGACCTTACCACCTCCCACAAGTCCCTGAAAGGAGGCTGTAGCCAGGTGGCCATTGGCCTCTTCTCCCAGGCAACCAGTGACAGGACAGGAGGACATGGTCTTAAGCTGTGCCAGGGGAGGTTTGGGTTGAAGGCAGTTTATGAAGTATTTCTTCACAGAATGGGTGATTAGATGCTGGAATTGACTGCCCATGGTGGAGTCTCTGTCCCTGGAGGTACTTAAGGAAAGACTGGGCTCAGCACTCAGTGCCCTGATCTGGATGACAGGGTGGTGTTGGGTCATAGGTCAGACTTGATCATCTTGGAGGTCTTTTCCAAGCTCATCGATGCTATGATCTGTGGAAAAAAAAAATTAACGTCACAACAGGAGAAATCTTAAGAGATTTGCAGTTCTGCCTCTTGCATAGTATGTTATTCCTCAATATTTGTGAGAAATGAAACTGTTAAATATTTTCAATGAAGTATTTGTGCATAAATACTTGATCATATGTGGTAACAGGCTTTGGTCTAAAACATTCCAATGGTTTGGGAACTGCCAAGCTTCAAGTGAGCAGTCAAGGCTCTGCAAAAGATGGGAGGTATGGTAATTAGAAAATAAAATGAAGATTATATTTTAATAATAGCAGGCTAAGCTTATTTGCAGTTTTGTTTGGTAAACTACTTGCAGCATGGTCGGCAGTGTTTAATAAAATACAAGAATAAGAATGAAAAAAACCTGTGGTGAGAGTGCCTGTTTTACATTGTTACTGCAAGGGTTTATATGAGGAGACTGAAACTGGGGTGAGTTATAGTAGGAGTATATTTGCACTGTGTTTAAGACTGTAGCATAACTTCCTCAGGTTATTGGAATGAATTACATCTGCTATGAAATATTTAATTTTAGCTGTGTTTTCCACAAAGTTAGTGTATGCTTCCTAAAGTATAGGGTGAGGCATCAAGAGATCTGAATTCATGTTAAGTACCAATTTCCCTTGTGATTGCTGAGATGCTCAACCATTTGAGCGTACTTTTCCTTTCTATAAAAGAAAATAACTGAAGATATTTGATTGTTTCATAGTAAAATGAAAAAGTGTTGAAGAGAAAAAAATGTGCGTCTTAATGGGAACATTTTGAACATATTGGTAATGTACTGCAGAAAACCTTGGCAGTTTTCTTAGTGTCAGCTAGTTATTATCTTTCATGGGTGCACTCTCAGCAAAAAGACTCACGTTTTAATGGTGAGGAATCATCCTTTTTCTTTCCTTGACTTGCTTTGTTAAGCAAAACTCTTGGGATCTCCAAAAGCTAGCAAGTGTGTTCACGCCATGACAACAGCATTTGGGTAATACATTTACACAATCCTCCTGCAAATACCCAACGTTTGTTTTATGGTCTTTTATTCTTTGAAAAATACATTAGTAAAAACAAAAATGTTTAGTTTATATTATATACTTATACAGTTATGTTGAAGTTACCCATAAAGACACCAGTGAAGAGTTAAAGCAGTGTTTAAAACCTAGTCAGTGGTGCTTCTTTTTCTGCCAGAGATTAGGCCCACTGCTCAGACTTTGAATCCGCCTGGAAGTAAATCTGGAGTTCCCTGGAGGTTTTATATGCCAGTTCAGGGTGAAAAGGGTTTGAGATCCTTTCTTTTGAATTCTGCTTTCTTTTTGTGCAGCATTAGAGTCTTACTGATTGCTTGGCAGTTTCCTTTTTTTTTTTTTTCTTGGAGGTTTTCCTTGTTGGCTTGGTTGGGAGTTTTGTTTGTTTGGTTGGTTTTGGGTTTGTTTTTTTTAATTTACAGGACAGCTGCAGTGTGTAATTTCCCTATGCTCTGAAGAAACCAGAAATGTGGAAAAATGTCAGTGTAACTTATTATCTCATCTTTGTAGAGGATGAAGCAAGTAGCATTCACCTGCTCTAGAAAGAGAGGTGCTCAGTTTCTTCCTCTTCTTCCTATCTAGCTGCAAGTAACAGTAACTAAGACAGAAAGCTTTTTCTTCAACTTCTAAGAAGATGATCTAGAAGAGAGAAGTAACATCAAGGTGAGGTCCCTTACTAGAAATGATTTATTTAAATTTCAGCATCAATTTTTAGGTTAAAGGAACCAGCTGCTTCTAACTAATGACAAATTGTTCTTTGAGCTCTGAATGTTGTTATGAAACTTAAGATCATAAGCTTCTGGGACCAAGGCTAAACCAATTTTTTGGGAGCCTGGTGCAGCTGGTGCTGTAACCTTTGTGCTTTAAGCCTATTTTGTTACAAAAGCACAGAGGGGCCTCCAAAGTGTGTAATGAGACACTGTTGCCTTGCTCAACTCTATCACTGAGTTTGTTTCCTGCAAGTTTTTGCAGTTTTCTGTATTTTGTGGCAAGTTTGTCTCCAAGCTGTGCTGGGTCCTTGTAAAATAATTAGGTTTTGAAGTTAAAATGTGTGTATGAGTGTAGGAAACACCTAAGAATGAGGTAATGCTTTCTGTCATGTTGGGGATTGATCTTTACCTTTGTTGTCCAGGGGTATTTGAAACTCCATCCAGATTTATCTCTGTTTCATTGCCCTTACTTAAAGCTCGTCTCACAAATAAGGAATTCAGTGAAGATAATGGCTGTCTAGTCAAGTGTTCAACTTCACAAATGCAGGCTCTGATGCCTAGATGACATAGTATCTGCCACATCTCCTATTGAGGAAAGCTGAATTAGCTTTCCCTCCTTTATTTTCTGAATGCAGACTTTTTGTTGTCCGTTCCTTATTTTGTTAGTGACAAACTTCATCCTCAGAATTCAATGTTATTATTTTTGCTTCTCCCAATAAGAAGTATTAATAGATATGTCATGATTCAGGTGTGACCAGTCTTTGCATATAAAAATATAATCTTCATACAACATTGTGCCATCCCTTGCTAAGAAGCTGAGGAGCTGGGACCCCTGCAAAGGACTGTGTCTGTCCCAGGATCTCCTGTGGCTGGTCAGCTGGGAAGGAGCTGACTTCCCAAGGACACATCATGTTGTATCCCTTGCAGCAGTTCTTCCATGCTCCCTGATGTAGGAATCTCCTGTTGCATCTATATTTGCCACCTGCACTGCATGTTTGGGGCAGATTTCAGCAGCTCATGATCACCTCAAAGAGCATTTATGTGGTAATTGTTCACCATATTTGCATTTCAAAAAGTGCATATGTGTAGTAGAGCTTGGCACCCACCAGTTATGTCTCCATAGTAAGACAGCTGAAAACACATCTGAAATGTCTGTCTTACAGGTTTGGATCCTGCAGCAAAATCATATTGCTTGGTTGTTAATCATATAGGACACTAATGCAACAGAATTAAACCTGAGCAAAATAGTGGAATAAGATATATTAAGAGAAAAATTACTTTCAAGGGCATTGCAATGCAGATGACAGTTTCTCTTGAAACAGGAGTACAGAGGCTGTTGTGGTGATAATTGTGTGTTATCTACCTTACAATCCAGTCACTTGTTATTTATAGTTTGGGTTTTTTTCCTAGAAGTTTGGATTTTTTCCAGATCTTCATACTTTCATTAACTTTTATGTGTGATTTTTTTAAGGCATTTAACGGCTGCAGCAAGCCATAGTGTGGTTTGAAGAGATTTGCTGAGATGCCTAGGCTGTTAATCTGAATTTAATACAACATGTAAGAGAGCAACCATAAGAGCTGTAAATAGTCAAGAGAGATTATGTTGAAAAATAGACTGCATTTTTTGCCTACATGTAAAAAGTGTTTTCTGGGAAGCATTTTGTGAGGTTACTCAGGTAACTGTTTTTCAGGTAGCAAGTTAGAAGAGAACCATATCTTTACTTACAGCTTTTTTTTGCTCATGTAATCAAGTTCAAGCTTTACTTAATATATTTTTTCTACTTTTGAAAGATATCTGTTGAAAAGCGCAAGGATTAAATTTAAAAAATCCAGAGAAAACTTCTCTGCAGAAGTATTACTGTCACTTCATATGACAGACCAAAACCACTAAAATGTATCAAGTTTGAAGTAATACCAAATCATGTATGATGCTGATAAAAGGCAGTTACTACTCTGGTAAATTCCACCAATGAACAGGAGAATCTCACCTGTAACTCTAGAATTGAGAGACCTTTTCCTTTTAGGCAGTTTCTTTTTCTTGAAGGGAAGAGAATGGAGGAGTAAAAAGAAAAGCCTGGGGACTGTAACGTCCATACAAAGCAAATTACTTCTTTTCTTTCTAAAAGCATCATTCAGACAGTGGGAGTAAGAGGTATATAAAGCTTTTGTACCTGGCAGCCATTTGATGGACAGGCTATCATTATTTCTGTTAAACTCTTGCAAGTCTTCTGCTGGAATCTGAATATGTAATTTTGAGCCTTTGGCAGGAGAGGATGACAGTATCCCTTTTGCTTCAGAATTCAAACAATGCATGTGGGCATTCAGGAAGTTTTGCTGTATTACATAAGCCCTTTTCTTAGGCCTTCCATACAGACTCCTCATCATTTCAAATTAGTTGAAAATACCCTGGCATTGCCTATTCTAAATGAAGTCAAACCAGGGGAAAAAAACCAACAAGAACAACAAAACAAAAAATCCCTCTAAAAACACCAAAAAAACCCCAGCATAAAACCCCTCAGAAACTAGAACACAGATTCATAACTTTAAGTGGTGAGACATGGACTGGTTTTTCTTCATGTGTTGGTGTGTTTTGCATTCTGGTGTAGAAATGTGCTTAAAAAATACCATCAACCTGTGTGATGTTATTATGAGTAAGATACAAATATGGAGGCCACCTTATTTATGAAGGTGATGTCTGCTGAGTAATACCTCCCCACCCCCTACAATCAGGCCGTGTAGTGACTCCTCACTGATAAGGGTGCCATAAGGAGATTCTCTAACATAGGAATTCAGGGTTATAAACAGTGGTTTAAATGCTTGCACCCTTGAGATCTCTCTCTTTGATCCAGTTTTTCTAGAAGGCACTCTTGTGTGAATGAAAATGTTCTCATTTCTAGAGTTGGCAGTTCTGTAGGTTTTTCCAACTGTTTTCAGTAGCTTCTGTCTATATACAGCCTGGCCTTGTGGACTGAGACAGAAAATACATGACATTTTATGGTAGGATTGTATGCTGAAAGTTTGCCTCTTTCTTCTCAGTGGGAGTGTGCCCAACTGGCTTAATTCCTAATTCAAGTCAAAGCAATGCACACCTGAAATTTGGTTTTTGAATTCTATTCCTGTTACCTTAGTAAATATGTTTTGGGGAGGTTTTGATCAGTCATAGCTTTCTGCTTGTCTTCCAGCTGCTCACTGTTTTGCAGATCTCTCTCTTCTGTGGTTGTTTATTTTGAAAACCAGAAATAAAGGCCACTGAATTTCCATTAGCAGTGTCCTATTTGCTCTCCATTTCCCCCTTGATGTGTTTCCTTTGTCTGAGGATGACTGGACAGAGTGGTTTTGTAACATTTAACTCTTGCATTGCTGTTGCCCACCACGCAACTCTTTTCCATTGGATGTGCTCTGCTCCTGCTATGCTGCCAGGCAGCCTGGGCTCCAGCCTTATGGGAGCCATATCTCTTTGTGCCTGCAGGATGTGTCATTCTCTTCCTTCCTTTTTTCTTTTTTTTTTATATTTTTTTCCCCTTGTGGGTAATACTTAGAGCTCTATTTTATTTCCAGACTGATATTCAGAAAAGCATGCATAATTGAATGGTGCAGTCTAAAAGGTTAGAAGTGCAAAAGTTATTTTTAAGCATCTGTTTTCTGGTTCAGACTTAATGATATCTGAAGCATGTTATTCAGGACAACTCTGTTAGAATGGTTTGTTGTGTGGAAAGGCTGATCAAAATCTATTGAAAGTGATGATTCCTCTCACATAACGTTTTCTATTCAGCAGTGTGGTGAATTATGTAAAAGTTTATATAACACTGTATTAAAAAATTGCTAGTTTGTTATTTTTGCAGTTTTCTTCCCCTTAAAGGTTTAAGGAAGGGTTCTTCCTTGACTGGATTAGAGACACTCAGGCAACTATTGCTTGGAGACCCCTGTTTAATGGGTACTGTAGAAATTAAAGAGATGCTCCCTTGTTTTAAAACAAAACCAAACCAAAAACCCCACAAACTGCTAAGAGTTTTGTTGTCAGACATTAGAAATCTTGTGTCTGACTTACTTGATTTATTTATTGCAAGAAAATACAAATGATTAGTGAATTGCAGTTTTGCAAAATTTGTATTTTCATAATTACTTTCTAGACTTTTATTGAAGCTCCCCCAGATTTTTTTTTTTTTGTTTCCATAGGTAAAAAGCTAGGAAAAAAAGTAGTTCATGAAGGTTGTGCATCTTCATATTTCAGGATGAAAGACAAGCTATACATTTTAAAAATAAAAATCATGTGCATATAGATGAAAACCAGACAAATTTTGCTAATTTATGTAATTGCACTTATTCTGGTCTTTATATGTAATATTTTGGTTTTATTATACAATGCCTAAAAATTTTAATGCTTTGTCCAGGGGCGTTGCAGGACATCTATAACAAAATGTGCATTTTAAGAAGAATCTGTTTTTAACAAAGGTTATAGATCTGTGATTTAATGAATATCATTGTATACTTCCATAGCAGGGTTTGCATTAAAGCTGTGTGCTGGTGATTTTCTCCAATTTTAAACCTCATTTACTGAGTAGTTCAAGAATGTTGTGACTGTGACAAAATTTCTACCAAAAAAAAAAAAAAAAAAGTAAAAAATGATATATCTTTTTATAAGAAGTACATCTTAAGAAATTATGATTTATATTTTTGGACATGCCTTTTGTTTCAAATTCAAGGAGAATCTTATATTCACTGGATAGGGTAAGTATATATATGTGTAATAAGGCATACATAAAATATGTATAAATAACAGCAGTTTAAGACTATATTTTCCCTATGAGTAGGCTTTTTTGGGGGTTCTTGCAGTTAAAAGTTCAGGAGAACCAACATATGGCTGATATGAATAGTATATAAAGGCAATATATAATAGAATCATGGAATCATTAAGGTTGGGAAGAGTCTCTAAGATCATTGAGTCCAAACATATCCTTGAATGCTACATCTACACATCTTTTCAACACTTCCAGGGGATACTCTGATTTCTTATCAAATTGTATAAATCTTTTTTAGTAAAGATTTTCATGGAGAGGAACAGGCACGAGTGTTGAGGGATGCATATTATAAAAGAGCAATTCAGTAATATCTTATAAAATAAGTACTGAATTTGCCTAGTCTTTTCCACAGATAAGCAGAATGCCCAATCATTTTGTTTCCTTAATGTGTAGGTTTTATGTAAATTGTAAATTTAGGTGCCTTTTGGTGACAGCTGAAAGCCTGTTATGGTTTGAGCTTTGCCTTAGGGTGACAGGAGGCAGCGCTAGGTTTTTCCTGACCTCAGAGCTTTGCTCACATGCACACTTGGAGGAAGCTGCTCTGGTAGAGGTTGAGTGGGTCATTGCCGTTACTCTGTTCAGCCTTAGCAGGCTGCAGGTGGGGTGATGTTTTCTCGTGCTCTGCCCAGGCTGTCTGGGCAATGTCTCCCTGTCTGTCCCTCTGCCCGCCTGGGGCTCACACGGCCATCGTGCCGTCAGAGTGACACAGGAGGAGGAGGAGGAGCACACAGGTGGTGGATGTAGGGAGCCATGAGCTGGTCCACGTGGTCCCTTTTTGTGGGAACTGTTGATAAGCAGTGTGGAAAGAGTCTGGGCTGGAGTTCCAGTGCCAGGCAACACCTGCATTGATGCAGGAAAATCCCCTTTAATTTTTTTTTTTTTTTTTTTTTTTTTAACGGCCAGGCTGCTAGGTGAAGTTTGGCAAATGTGATTCAGAAGACTGTGCTGGTTACCTGGTGAGGCATGCTGGCTGTTCTCAGATTTCTTCTGCTTCAGTGATCAAAGATAATTCACATCTCACTTGGCCAGCCTCCTTTTTTAATACCTTTTTATTAAGATTGTTTTGTTTGCCAGGCTAGGTGTATGTCTAATTCAGTAAATGAAGCACTTATATAAGCTTTGTGTGCTAATGCATCATCTAGGAGCAATGTGAACTGCTTTCACAGACAAGTAGTTATGCATTTTGTTTATGTTTCTTCTAGGATGAGAATGCTTGGGAGGAATAACACATTATTTATTTAATTCACTTGGATGTAAATTGTTTTGGAAGAAGGAAGATTGCAACAAGCTGCAATTGCTAAAGAAAAATGAAAAAAATGTGAAAGAAAAATATGTTTAACAAGAACCGAGAGTTTTAATACATTTCTCTAAAAATAGCCTAGATAAAGTATGTCATTCTGCTCTATTTCAGTCACATTGGTTTGTTTCATAGATTTGTTTTTAGTCTCAGTTCCTTCAGGCAGAGAAATTTAAGAAACATGAGATCATTGCATCTCTGAAGGTAGACTGCCACGAGGCTTGCAGAGCCTTGGAAACTCGGTTACCATAACGCATGTGGCCCCCATGGGAAAAATTTTGGTTTGAACTAAAATGTCCTGTGATGTGGAACATTGTTTTTGCCTCTTTTAAGAAGTAAAATGAAGGTGGAAGGAGGTGGTGGCATGTAACAATAGTCTTAACCTTAAACCAAAGCCAAAGAAAGAACAGCCCCAAAGATTTCAGCATCCTTTTTTATTGGGAAAAAATGTTCAATGAAGCTAGAATAGCTACAAAAAATTTTGTATTTGCTTTCATAAATTACAGTCATAAAATTGTAAACCAGCCCAGGTTGGAAGGGACCTTGAAAGATGATCTGGTCCAAACTTTCTTGGGAATGGAAAGGTAGATGAAATTATCTACCACCCTCTCTAATCTCATCTTGAAAACCTACAGTGATGGGATCTCTACCACAACCCTGGAGAGAGGCTGTTGCAGGGAACGATCATTTGCATTATAAAGAAAGTGTATCTTATGCTGAGGTGAAACCTCTCCTGGTGTAGGTTGTGCCCTTTGCCCCTTGTCTTCTCCATGTGGCTTCTTTGAAGAGAGAGCCTCCATCCTCTTCATAGCTACCCATTATATACTGGAGTACTGTTGTGACGTTCTTCCAGGCAGAAAAGGTTTAATTCCTTCTGTCTTTTGTCAAAAGGCATGTTTATAACACTGTCGCCATTTTTATGGCCTTTCTTTGGTCTCTCTCTGGTCTGTCTGCAAATTGTGGGAATGAGAACTGGGTATGGTACTGCAGCTGTGGCCTGAGAAATGCTGGGCAGAGTGGGATGATCACATCTGTACCTCTGCTAGTAATGCCCCCGAGGATTCAGCCCAGGATTCAATCCCTTGCTGCAGTGACACACTGCTGACTCATGGTCAGCTTGTTGTCCACCACGACCCTCAGATCCCTTTGAACACAGCAGCTCCCCAGCTGTATAAATCCTGTCCTGTTTGGACAGGATTTGGTTATATTGCCCCAAGTGCAGGACCTGGGACTCGTCTGTTAAATGTCATGCTGTTCTTGCTACTGCACTTTTCCAGACTGTCCAGCTCTCTGTAGGATGGGTGTTCCTTCTGATGTGTCATGAGGAGACTTGGTGAGGGCATTTTCAATCCCAACACCTCCGTGATTTATGAAGGTGCTGAACAGTGTTTATCGCTGAGGGATGACCTGTGACAGGCTACCAGCCATGGTCACCACCCTCCGAGTCCGACCTGTGAGTCTGCTTTCAACCCATCCTGCACACAGCTCACCCCATCTGTACCTTGCCAGTTTGTCCTGGAGAAGGCTGTGGGAAACAACACTGAATGCTTTGCTGAAGTCCAGGTGAACACCATCCTGTTCTTCTCCCTATGTTGACAGAAGAGATTATTTTGTTGTAGAAGTTGATCAGGTTCATTGGTGTGGTTTGCCCTCGGTAAATCATGGCAACTTTTCCCAATCACTTGCTTCATTTTGTTCATTACATCTACTTATTTTGTGACCAAGCTGAAAGCCCTCAAGTTGCATGATGTTTACAGTAAAGGGGATTGGGAAAAGTTACCTTGGAAATTAGGCTGTGAAAGTTAAAATAATTCAGGGTTGGTAAGGCTCTTTAGCTTTCCCTACAGTTCTTTCTTTTTCTTTTCAAAAACTCCTTTATAAAAATAAAATAAGCTTTCCAGAGGGTGCTTGATACATAAAATAGACTGGCTAACCATGGAGTAATGCTGTGTGGCACCTACTGAGCAGAAAATAATGTTTCCATCTATCATAAGGAAAAAATATCTAGATGTTAAAAGCAGAATATATTAAATGTGATCAGTAAAAAAAGGAGTCGATGATATTTAAAAAAAATCAAAGTAATAGCAAAAAAAATCATATTTATGATAAAAAGCAGTTGTCTGGCACACAAGGTAATTTAGCATTCAAATCTGAGTACTTTTAGGAGAAGCACCTGCATAAGAAATATCAGATTTAAAAAAAAATCTTTTAAAGCAAAGAGAAGCCACTTAAAGGATGAAAGAGTGAACCATAGTAACTGTCCATAGTGGATAGAAGATCTTCTTATGTGTTTTCATCTTGCAGAAATGAAATCCTTTTAACAGTTACTGGACTTTAGTGTGAATACAAGGAACAATACATTAGTTCATTTGTTGTTGTATCTCTTGCTTTTGTTCTTTATTCTGTCCCAGGGTGGTAGCAAGAATACTTTTTATTCTTGGGACTAAATGAACACAAATTATTGTTCTCTTTTTTTTGAGCAAGGTTGTTTTCTTGCAGACTTGACAAGATTCCTATGGGAGTGAAACAAACCTCATTGTTTTCCCTTCAATTGAGATCTAATTCTTGTAGGGTAATCAGTAGCTTTTGAATAAAAGTCTTGTGCAGAGAAATTTGCTTTTCAGGCAAAGAAAAACTGCAAAGCCCTTTTCTAAATATCAGATGTGCTCAAGAAGTTGGGTAGTTTTCTTTAACTTCCAAAGTGAACCAGCTCTGTGTGTCCGACTATGAATTTTACGCAAGTGGGTTTGTTGAAAATTGGTCTGGTGTCATAGGAACCTGTTGTGTTTTTGGGGAGGAAGCAACCATTTTTGGTTTTATCTTCCACTAGAAGTTTTTATTTCTTTTCATGAAGGTGTTGATAGAGATACTAAAAACGAATATGAGTGCATAATTGAAAATGTGGGACTAATAACATTTTGGATTTTGTTGTCCCCATTCAGAATGTCCTTTACAAATTTTTTTCAGCCTTGTCCTTCTTTCATTTAGGAATGCTAGAGAAATTCTTTGGCTTTTTATCAACCTTTTGAAATTGAATGGGCAAAATATTTATTATTCTGCTGCTCGGCTTCACAGAGACTTTTTCTAGTGAGAACCTAAACTAGTAAGTGAAGCAACTGGGATTTGGAAAGGAGTCCCAGAATGGGTTAATTTGAATCCTGTGCTCTGCTTCCCGAGAGGTAATGGTTTTAGAAATCTGCTGAAGAGCTGTTCCTGAAAAAATTGAGAAGCTGTTAAAGGCTCCTAGGAGCAGAGATAGTGGTGCTGCTGCACTGTAGACCTCCAACAGAAAGAATAACTAATCTTCTAATGATTTTCAAGAAGTTTTTGTAGCTACCTCCTGTCCTGGGAGTGATGGATATCCAGGGCAGAGCAAGAGTCTCGAAAGATTACAGTGAAAACCTTTTTGGTAAGATTAAGAAAAAATCTATATACTTCACGTATTGCTTCATTTCCAGTTGTAATGTTTTATGTTGTATGACTAATATTGTAGTTATTAAAAGAGGAAGAAAATAAGCTTATTAGAAATTGTGTATTTTCTAGAGTTTAAAATAACTGATCCTTGTTTTCCCTCCAAAATTCTGAAAAGGTGTGCAGTGACTCTTTCTGAGACAGAATTAGTGATGGTTGCAACTTAATTAATAAGGTCCTGCAACTTCAACAAAAATGCAAAATAATTTGAACTAAGATGATACATGGGATCACATTTTGATTCTCCTCCTTGCTTTGTTCCAAAAAGCAGATATTTAGTTCATATATTTCTTTGGTGTGATTAGTGATACCAAACTTGCAAAGCTTGATGTTCTGTTGATGATACTGGTGATATTTGGCTGGTTCCTTGAAAAGATGAGGTGTGTGAAACCAAAACCTTTTGTATGCTACAGAGATTAAGTAGTGATTCAGTTCTTTGCAATGATGAGGAACTCTGTTAGTTCAGTCTTGCTGTGATTCTTATTCAGTTTTGTTTGATGGATTTGCCCCTGCTTGAACATGAAAAGTGATTTTGCATTTACATTGAATTTTGTTCTACATAGTTCCTGTTGTGGCAGGTTTTCTTTTGGTGCTATAAATCACATACATTATAATGGATTATTACTTATTGCACAGTATTTTGCTGTATGCCAAAGTCCTGAAGCACTGAGTTTACATTTTGAGAAAATACCTGATATTACTGTAAGATTACTACTTGTGATTTTGGAGTGCTTTGGCTATTTAATGGTACTCCTGTATTTACTCTCCTAAGTAGTTCTCTATCTCTCATCACATTCATGTGCTCTTCCAAATTACCTCAAGGGTACTTATGAGAACTTAATTAGGAGATTAATAAACTCTGAAGCCAGCTACTACTCTTGTGTGGTAGCTGATAGCACTGTGACACCCGTGCCCAGGAGTGGCAGAGCAGCACTTCCCTGTGAGTTCTTCCACACAGGAATGCCTTGTGACTGCACCAAGGGTTTCCTTGGCTTTGGGAGAGCTCCAGCTCTCCTGTTTCCTGCACCTCTTGGTCTCTGTTGCCCACTGCAAACACAAGGACTTCACAGGGCAGGCTGTCAAGAAGGCTTTTCTCACCCATGCCCAGCTGTTCAGACTTCTGCCAAAGCACGTCCTAACCTGGAGCTCAGGTGTTTTAGCACCTAGTGTGAGGTAGTTTGTCTAGTTCTGCATAGTAATGGGTTGAATAAGCTCTTAGCAAAAGACAATTTCTTTCATTTTCTATGTCTAGTTCCTGACTCTCCCTTCAATGTAAAATAGAGTGCAAGAGTTTAGGATCAGCAAAGTGAATCCCACCCCCTTTGTTCATGTTTCTGTACTCCTTTAGGCATGCATGTTACTCTTCAAGGCAGTCAATCCTTACCTTCAGTGGTGTTAGAGATGCAGACAGAGCCATAAAATAGAAATGGTTGTAGGATGAGGGACATGCAAGGTCCTTCCAGATTTGCAAAAAATGTTTTTTGTCTCAAAGAAGTATGATATAACTCTTACTTAAATTACTTGGGTTCACCCACTCTGTGTGGGTTCATTCTTTACTGTCTTTGTATTAACAAAACTGTTCCTAGATCCTATTTCTTATGTGCGTGTTTTTAAGACTGAAATAATGTAATGTACTGGGGCTGTAGTTTTTGTTATTGCTTGTTGTTTTTACATCTTTTTTTCATAATAAGATCCTTAATAATCTGAAAGATGGCAACAATCTATGTGTTGGATCTGAGTGTTGGATACTTGTAAAGAGAAAACAGGAGTAATGTTATTCTTAGCCTGGGATTTTTTGGTGACCCCATGAGATAGAGTATGAAAAGAACCAGATTTATATAAAAAGGGAAGAAGCATGGGGAATATGCAAGGGGAGGAGAGATGAGAGGATATCTGGTGAAGTAGCATGAACCTCAAGAAAACAATTACAGGTGTCTGCTGTTGAGGGATTTGCTGCCTGTAGCCATGGTAGGTGGCAGAGCAGCTGTTTGGCAGCCTGGGGCCATGGGGCTGGGTGGCAGCTCGGTACAGAAATAGAAAGGTGTAGTTGATGCTTTTCACTTTGGTGACATGGTCTGTGGGACTGCTCTCTAGCGGAAGTTCTAAAGGAGGATAACTATGTCATGTGCCACTGGAAGTGGCAGTATGCTTTCAGAGTGAGCTGTTGAAGTGTTTCCTGAGGATGAGAAACGTGCTGAGCTACCTGGGCCTTCTGCAGTCAGTTTTTATATCAAATATATGTGCTGTTACCCTGTCCGCGCAGGCTGGTGTTGACTGAAATGAGGTCACTGAGGGTGGAGAGGAGCTCAGAAGGACTCTAGTTCAACCTCTTTCTGAAAGCAGGATTGGTACTGGATTTGAGATGCTCTAGACTCTGCTTCTCCAATTTAGATCTCTGAGAATCTTGTTCCACTGCTTCACCACCCTTAATTTTTTGTGTGGGTGTGTGTGTGGCTATAATGAATAGTGCCATGGCACACCCATGGTGTTGGCAGTAGCAGGCAGTCCACAGTGATAGCAGAAGATGCCATCTAGCAGAAGAGCTATCTAATTCTTCTAGCAGAAGAGCCTATGCAACTCCTATAGCTCCAGCTGTACAGAACTAGGGGGCACTTGATGCTGTAAATTGCAAGATCATTGCTGACACCATTTTACAGACAAGTCTCACAAAATAAATGTTGATGGCTGTACAGCCCTGAAATAAAAACTTTTCATTTGTAAAGACAGACTTCATATGCATAAAGATTTTGAGGTATCAGAAAAATCTCCCAAAATCTATACAACAGTGGTGCCAACACCTGGCTCTGCCCACGGGCCATGGTTTGCTGCTGCCTGGCAAGGAGCAGAGTGAGCCAGGGCACCTTCAGTGTCCAGAGTTGATTTGGGACATAAACCTACATCTGGAAATGTAATAACATCTGCTGTGTTTTGTCTCTCTAAATATAATTTCCAGAGGGAAAAAAAGAATTCATTTAAATATGCATCTCAAAGGCTTGTGTAGAGAATCACAGCTGGCCTAGTGCCTTCAGGAAAAAAGTGTATTGACATTGGTTTCTGTACATTCATATTTTAGCTGATTTCTTTTTTTAAAAAAGGCCTTAGTGTGCAACCACTTGTGTAAGTACTGTTCAAATGTTGCTGTCATCAGTATATTTGCATATCATCTTTATTTATGCTGTGTGATTGCTGAGAGCTTCATTTTTTCTTTTGATAACTCCTTTGGGTTAACTAAGGCATCTTCTTCTAACAAAGCTTTTTTCTGTTTGATGGAGCTCTCACCCCCATACTTGTGGTCAGCTGTGGATAGCACAGGGCATGCAGGGCAGGCAGAGAGAGAAATCCCTGTTAGTGCTCTTTCCATTCCTTTTGCTCTTTCATTTTCTCTTGCAAAACAATGCTGCCTTTTAAGTTCTTTGGTTTTCCTCTGAGCACTACCAAAGTGTAGCAAGATTCACAGCTTTTTTTTTTTTCTTCCTTAATGATATGTTTATCTTTTCTAGTCTGAGACAGCATGGCTACAACTCTTGATTTAGAGAACTCTTTATTCTCCATTTGTATTAACTCTCCTCAGCCTTTTTTCTGAGGTAAAATGAGGTTATATGTTGTGGTGTGCTATTGTAAAATATACTTTTCAGTTGCTTCAGTCATTCTTGTCATATTCTTCTGTACCCTTTTCAATATGTGGGCACCCAAATTAGATATTATTCTCTGATGCTGTCTTGGGGAAGCTGTGAAAACAACAGTTGTCATACAGACTCATTATTATTTCAGATTATATGAGATTCTAAGTTTACAGATTGAAATTTAATTTTATTAGTTTTCCTGACTGTTTTCCTATGAATTTTGTTCTGTTTGTTAGCTCTTAATGGTCCCTAAGTCTTGTTCATAGCTTTTGTAGATTGAAACACATAATTAAATGCAGCCTTCATAATTTTTAGTTTTAAAATTTCTAGTAGATCTCTGGTTCTTTACTTGAGCCTTGTTGTTTATGGAAGTCAAATTACTGTCTTCAGTGAATTGTACTGCTGATCTTCTTGGCTTAATTATTTATTATCTGATTTTGCACCATCAAGTAATTCAATTTTTTCAAGTAATTCAATGAAAATACTGTAGATCATAGCATGTTGTCAATATAGTCAGTCAAAGGTGTTGTGTTGGTAATCACCACAGGAGACCCATTATGAACCATATTTCTAATCTTGCAAAAAATTATTTTAAATTGGCTTGACATAAAGTTTCACCTTCAACCCATACTGTTTTAGTTCTGTTCCCCTTGGAAAGCTAAAACTCCTTCATGCTAGTTGCTTTATCTACTCATTTTATGATATTAATACTATGTTTTCAAAGTTGGGAAAAAAAAGACACCTAAATGTAGAAAAGTGCTACTATGAGGTTTGTATTTTCTGTGTTGATGCCATTTGGGTTTTGCCTTTTTTTTCTTTTATGTGTTCTCTGTATTATTCACACATATATTTGTAACTCTGTCACTGTATTATTCACACACATATTTGTAACTCTGTCACCTATTGTATTAGTAGATAGTTTTCCCAGTACTTTTCCATGGCCTTTGCCTAGGCAGAAAGACAAAAATTCGAGGGTTCCAAGCCCCAGGTATCAAAGGCCCCTCTGCTGTCCTGGCTCCACCTGGGGACCAAGGCAAAGAACAACTCTTTGAGGTCCATTCTCATGGACAAAATGCAGCTAATGCTGATGGGAGGGCTTCAGAAAAAGGCTACACCTAAGAAAAAATTGCATCACCACTTTCCTCCGCATAATAATTTTATTAATTATGCTAATTTCCTAAAACCTATAAAAATATACTCACTCCTGGAGGAAGTAGGATTTTGGAACTATCTTTCCATAACTCCTCCTGAAAACCTTCAAATAAACATCTACTCTTGTATTATCTCATTACTAAAATTATCTCAAGTTTCATTTCCAGGCTGAGGAAAAGGCAACAGTGTTACTATTATAGCTCCATCACTTATTAGGAAGCTGCATTATTGTGTTGCTTTTTGTAAAAGCCACTTGCCCACCATGTTTGTAGCCACCTTAGCAGCTGGTTTCTTTTCTCTTGCACGTTGATGAAGAATCTATTTATGGATGTTATGCTTGACTGATGACGCCATGTTTAAGTTTAGTAAAATTGGTTGTTTGTAAAGGATGGAGAAAACCTTTTATTTTCCATGTTCAACTCTAGCAAAAATATTGTAATACGTTTTGCTTTTTTTTTTCTCTTTAAAAATATTTTTTAGGGGCTTTAGAATAGAAATAATTTTCCTTAGGTCCTCCTTCATTCAGTATTCAGAAGTGCCGTAACATTTAGGAAGAATAATGATTAAACCACCCTGTTGTTTTTTGTTGTTTTTTGTAGTTTGCAATAACCATGAGATGCACTGAATTTCTACTTTGTAAGCAGTGTGGGTAATTTCTTTCAGACAAGTTAATTACTAGGGAAAAGCCAGAGATAATTTGACAGTTTCCTATCTCTTGTACACAGCTGATCCTTTGTAATTAGGCTTTCCTCATTGACTTCACATGAACCTTCTTTTGAAAATTTGTACTAAAAAATAACAATTCTAGTTCTATTTTTGTATTATGCAGCCCCTCATCCTGGGGGGGGGGGTGGGGGGGTGGAGGGATGCATAATACAAAATAATACAACCCCTTTTATAAAAAAAAAATTCTCCTTCCCAAGTCATATGTATGCCTTTAATGTTATTATCCCCTTTTGGTAAGCGTAACTGTGCTCCATGTTGACAGAATGCAATTGTTTTCCTTGCAGTAGCCTATACTTTTCTCCTTCCTCCTTTGGCTTACTCTAGGAAATGCATCTCAAAGAGCATAAACTGCATTTCACAGTAAGGCAGTCCATTGAATTTGCTGTGTGACAGGTGGTGGAGCTGTGCTGTCAGAATCCAGAAAGATGGACACTGAGAGGCGGACTGACCTTGTTCATTCTTGGGTTTTAAAAGCTAGGTTAAAAACACTGGTCCTAGGGAGGAATCAAATTTCAGGAATGGAAGGCTTTGGTGTAATTCCTTGGTTAGCACACTGTCAGCTCTCCAGCTGGAGTTGGGGTCTGGCTTGTTTGGTGAGGCATTACTTACCTTTGTGTCTTGAGGGCACCTGCTGCCTCTTTCTCCCTGTGGGTCAGTCAGCTGAAGAACATGGATGTCCTCTTAAGAAAGCCTAAAGGATTCTAGATGTGCTTTGCGGAAACAGCTGATTCCATCCACCAGCATGTAGAAAATGAATCTTTTCTTAATGTAAATAGTATCACTTGTTATCTAGTTTACAGGGAAGGGCATAGAATAAAAATGTCTATTGAATGTTCTGTAGATTAATGTTTTCCTTTTGATGTCCTGACCTTTTGGCTGTAATTTCATTTTGCATTAATGATGTTCAGGGAAAATGTACTGATTGTACAGAATGGCTGAGTTTGCTTGCCATTCCTATGCCATCTTACCACATTAAAAATCCATTTTCATTCTCTTAATCATCAGGTACTGAATGTGTCTTCTGGGAATTTCAGTAGCAAATAAATACTTTCTGAATCCTCAGAGAGTAAATTTCTGTCTCTCTGAGGTAGGTGTGAGTTTTATACTGAGTGTGTCACCTCTGAGCAGTGTGCATCATTGTGGCAGCTTAGCTGTATATAGCACATGAAGTCAGCACGTATGTTACCTCCGTTCCACTGCCACTTCAAACAGGAGGTGCTTTGCTGAAGGTCAGTCTGCAAGCTGTTGGGCATGGGAGAAAACAGCCCACAGGTTTTCTGTTCAGCCACATTGTCTAATTTTGTGGAGAGCCCTTTCATAGCAAGTGGCATGTAGGCTATTTGACAAGAGGTAAATAAATCTTCTCTTATATTGTTAGATTTTGAGGACTAAAGTGTCAGTTGTTAGTCATGATAAGTTCAGCCAAACCTGAATTTTTAGGCAAGCAGTGTGAATCCAACAAGAGCAAAAAGCAGTAGAAAGTGTCCATAAACATAAAGTCCTAAAAATACCACCAAATCACTTAAAATTAAAAGAGAACCACAAGGATCATTGAGTCCAAGTACTGGCCCTGCACAGGCCCATCCCCAAGAGTCACACCATGTTCCTAAGAGCATTTTCCCAAACACTTCTTGACCTCTGTCAGATTTAGTGTTGTGGCTATTTCCCTGAGGAGCCTTTTCCAGTGTCCAGCCACCCTCTGAGGGAAGAATCTTTTCCTGATATCCAATCTAAACCTCCCCTGATACAGCTTCAGGTCATTCCCTTGGGACAACTGTCACTGGTCCCCACAGAGAAGAGATGAGTGTCTGCCCCTCCTCTTCCCCTCACAAGGAGGTTGTAACTGCAATGAGGTCTCCCCTCAGTCTCCTCCTCTTCCAGGTTGAACACACCAAGTGCCCTCAGCTACTCCTTATAAGGGTTCCCCTCAAGGCCCTTCACCATCCTTGTGGCATGCCTTTGGACTTTGTCTAATAGTTGAATATGTTTCTTATTTTGTGGTGACCCCAGCACTCGAGGTGAGGCCACTCCAGTGCCGAGCAGAGCAGGACAATCCCCTCTCTTGCCCAGCTGGCCATGCTGTGCCTGATAATCCCCAGAACAGGGTTGGCCCTCCTGGCTGCCAGGACATTGCTGAGCCATGCTCAAGTTGCCATTGATCAGGACCCCCAGGTCCTTTCCTTGGCACTGCTTTCCAGCCTCTCATTCCCCACTCGGTCTGTGCAAGTGCCATCCATGTGCAGAATCCAGCACTTATCTTTGTTAAAGTTCAAACAGTTGGGGATTTCCAGCACTCTGATTTGTTCAGGTCTCTCTGCAGGGCCTCTGTGCCCTTGAGAGAGTCAACAGCTCCTCCCAGTTTTGTATAATATGAAAACTTACTTAGTGTCCCTTCCAGGCCTGCATCCATGTTATTTATGAAGATGTTGAAGAGCACAGGGCCAAGGACGGAGCCCTGCAGAACCCCACTAGTGACAGGTCACCAGACTGATGTTGCCCCATTCACTATAACGTTTTATGCCCAATGCATGGGCCAGCTGCTTACCCATCCCATGATGCTTATCCAGCTAAGAACTGGACATTTTGTCAAGAAGGATCTTGAGAGAAGACAGTTTTGAATGCATTGCTGAAATCCAAAAAGATTGCATCAACTGACTTCCCTTGCTCACCTAGCTGGGTTACCTTGTCATAAAAGCAAAATGAGTTTAACAGGCAGGATTTTCCTCTCAGGAAGCCATAGTGGCTGTGACCAATGACTGCATTGTCTTTCAAGTGCTTTTCAGTACCTCCCAGAATAATCTTTTATTTGATTTTACCAGACACTGAAGTAAGACTGACAGGCCTGCTCTTTCTGGGGTCCTCTTTCTTGCCCTTCTTGAAAACTGGGACAATGTTGGCCAGCTTCCAGTCAGCTGGGACATCCCTGGATTCCCAGTATGGCTCAAAAATCATCAAAAGAGGCTTTGTGATGGCATCAGCCATCTCTTTGAGACTTCTTGAATGAATGCCATCAGGCCCCACAGATTTGTAGGGGTCCAGCTGGAGCAGCAGATTGTGCACAATTTCAGGGTTGACTGGAATTTGATCATTCTTGCAGTCATGGTCCTCCAGCTCAGGGTACTGAGATCCCCTTGGTCCATCATCCATGTTGAAGACAAAGGCAAAGAATGTCGTAAACACCTCTGCCTTGTCTCTGTCCCTGTTTGTGTGGTGACCATCCTCATCATGTAATGGGTTGATGTTATATAAATGCATTGATACTGACAAAATCTCAGTAAATACTGCCAAGATTATAGTTTTTAAGAAATTCTCCTCAGTCAGATTGTCTGCAACCATCTTGGCATTAACTTGAAACTACAATAGATCTGGCTAAATATAGTTGTGATCCTTTTGTACTTGATAATAGATCTGCAAATTGATCCAGAAAAGCTTTTAGTTAAAATTAAAAAGTACAAATGTATTCTTCTAGATTTTCTTTTAGAAGAATCTTTTCAGTGAGGGCAATCACATTCATAAAGGAATGATGCTGGTGACTATTACAGCCTAACTTAAAGTCTGTCTTGAAGAATTGAACAGTGTGATTGACACCGCAGGTAATATACTAAGCTATAATTCAATTTGCTGTATTTAAATAATTATTTCTGCTGTTTAAAAGGAGATGCTCACTTCATTAATCTACATGGATTGACAGTGATGTCATGGATGTGAATGTAAATTCTGTATCACATTTATTATAAGAAGCTTTTTCATTTTTATTGTGACAATGAAAATTAGGAAGAAGACTAAAGAGGCAAGGATAAAAAACACAATGAAGTCCCCAGAGACTGCTTGTGCATGGTTTGTGAATGCTCTTCAACCAAACACCCCCGTGGCCATATAATATTTATTATGACTTTTTTTCCTCCTATCAAATTTCATTCTCTCTGAACTGTTGGGAACATTTGCCTGCTGTGGTGATAATAAGGTCTTCGAATATTAACTGTGTCTTAAATGATTTATGAAGTCTTGGAATAAAGTAAACACTTTTTTTTAATATAGGTGGGAATGGGTCTTGGTGATTTCAATAAAAATATGAAGTCAGCATCAAACACCCCAAAATACGTGGAATGTCTTATTAGTACTCTGCATTTACTGTATCTGGGACCAGATGTAACATGAAGCTGATGTCACAGAGAAGGCACACTGTGTGACTGCAGTGTAACCTATTCATGTCACTCTTTTGGAGCTGATTAGGAGACAGTGGGAAGGGACTTGGGGTTCTGTGAGGATCTGTATTCAATGAAGTTGGTCAGGGAAAAAAGTAAGTATGGAAATTGGGCACTTTGTAAGGATGCCTTGTAACAACAAAGTGTAAACACATGAAATGTAAGCAGAGCTTTATGTATGACATGAAAACTATTTATTTTGTTCCGTTCAGCTTTAGTGAGATACTGTAGAAAAGATGTGGAGCAATTTCAATCCAGAAGGAAAGAAGAAAATCAAGCTGGAATCTGAGAAGTGTTGCTTTATATTGGAGGTCATACTAGGAGATGAGTGTTATTACCCTTGAGAGGGGAAGACCAAGGAGGAACTTAAATTCTCAGCCATACAGAAATGGCATTGCATGATGAGTGTGTATTTAGTGTTTCTTGTGAACATCTATTTCAACGTGGCTAGCATAAAAAAAGTCTTCAGCAGCTCTACATTTCAAAGATGCTTGTTACTGAGAACTCCCCTGCTGGAATGTGGACAGGAAAGGGATTATTTTCAGGGAAATGGGACCTATTGCATTGTAATGGGCAGAGACTTCAGACATCTGCCCTCTTTGAGGTGATGGTTCTGCAGGAGAGGTTCCTTCCTGTGGTGCTCGTGTGCTGGCCTTTCAACCTCACCCATCCTCTGTGCAGCCAGCAGCTCTCCCTGGCCAGCTGTTTGCTATGTGGGATTATGGAGCAGGAGGGAAAATGGGATCTTTGGTTATTTGAAGTGGGCATCTGTACCTGCCCTGACAGGTCCTGGTTTTGAGCCTCAGCTCAGTGACTTGCTGTGGTGGAGCACAGGCAGCCGTATGGCTGGACAGGGATTGTGGAGGTGGATAACTCACCTGCAGGAATAGAGCAGGTGTGGGGAAGAAGGTGGCACAAGACAAAGGATTACAGGATGGAGGACTAAGGAAAGATCCTGATTCTCAAAAATGGGGAAAATTGGAGCATAGTAGAAGTAACATAAATAAAGTCTTGACGTACTGGTTGGAAGTTACATAAAAGGGAAGGTGAGAGAGGAAGTGACAAATGCGATTCTTCTGATAGAAAGAGCAAAGAGAAAGGAACTGAGCTACCTAGACAAGGAGACCGGAATGTTATGGGGGACCTGACAACTGCAAATTAGTGTCTCCTGGCTGGTGAGGGTATGAGTGGTTATGGAGTTTGCTCCTACTGAAGTCAAATTAGGGCAGTTCAGGAGCTTGTGTACACATTCTCTCACAGAATTGTTTATACTTTATTTCCTACTTTCTCAGATTGGAGAATTCAATTAATCCTCTTGTTGGCAGGACTATTAAAATATATCTCCTCTCCTTTCATTTCTGCTTTAGTATTGTTCAGTCAGATAACCTGGAACTGCTCTCAATTCTCCTTTAAAATGCAGTTTTGAGGTGGGTAAAATGGTTTGGAGAAAGGGAACTACAAAAACCAGGTTTTGTAGCAGTCATTGGTAATTAAGTATTTCTGTTTATCTGCCTTCTCTCTTGAAGAGAAAAAATATACTAGCATTGCTCAAACAACAAATGCTGGAAGAGAAATATTTATTGAATGGATATTTTGTGAGCAGAATTCAGAGCAAAGAGCAAAGGAAAGTTTAGAAGACACTTTGTGAATGATGTGGAAGTTACTTACCAACTTTGAGCATTGTTTTATAACTTATTAAAACTAATGTATGTAGCTCATAGGCAAAAGAGCTAGAAAAGATTTCAAGGGGTTGAGGTGTCCTCCTGTCAGGAGATGTAGTGTTTTGGAAAAACTACCTGTCAATAATTTTTGTGAGAAAAATATCCTGCTCTCCCCAGCCTTGGTTTCTGAAAAGGAGTTGTTTTTCATCAAGGTCCCTAGAATACTCAAGTTGGGTGAAGGGCTGTTTTTTGTAGTACTTGCTAGTCTTGGCTGTGTGACATTGCCAGAGCTGAGCAATTGCAGAGGGCCATTACAGTGGGAAGCACCGAGTATCCCTGGACAATGGACAGGGCCTGTGGTCCCTACTGAAGCAAGCTTTCTTGCTGGATGTAGATGTGAGTTTGGTTAGATGAAACGCACTTCAACTTCTGAAGTTCTGTCTATTTTTCCTAGTTATGAAGTGAAATTGTCTTTATATTCAGTAGTAAGTATTAAGCTCTAATACCTATTTTCCTCTGCAGGCCACAAATCCTCTTCTACCTTTTAAAATTATTAGTTGGCCTGCTTTGCACAAGGCACCCAGAGTAAGAAAAAGTCTCCTCTTTAACTTAAGAAGTCTTTAACACACTTTTGATTTGTATTTAAAGAATAAGCTTACTCTTTCTTGTTTAGGTTTAGGTTCGGAAGGGTTTTATTTGGTTGCGTTTTTTGTTTGATTTGGGAGGAAAAGATCAACACAAAGTACTGTCAATAGAACAATACTGTCCAAGTCACACTGTTGTTGCTTTATGCCCACTGCCTTGACTAATTGCCCTGTACAGGCTGCCTACACCACAGAACAAGAATCACCTGAAGGGTGCAGTTTGTGGGAGTTCAGTCAGCAGTTGCTCAGTACAGAGAGGAGGCAAAGTGAAGGCAGTGTCCGAGGTCTTTCTTATGCTTTCCTTTCTGGTGATGTGTGAAAAGTTTCCCATTCAGTTCAGAAGCTGCTTGCAGTGAAACAGTCTCATTCTCCTGTGGTGATCACACTGCTGTCCTTTCTCCTGGTTGGTCTTTCAATGGTTGTTCTGCAGTTCAGCTGATTTTTCTTATGGCTGAGTAAAAGATTAATTTAAAAGGACAGGCAATGTAAATGGTATATGAATAATAGCAGATATCTTATATAAAAATATATCTGATGTTTTGGAAGTGGGTGTAAAAAGAAATGTATAACTTTTTTCTTTTTTCCCCTTCAAACATGGAAAAAAATATCCATCTATTTCCAGACTAAATTTTATTGTGATATCTGGAGAATATCTTCACGGATATTTGATTCCTTACAGATTTCATATGATTCTTTTTGTCTCTTATTTAAATCAGTAGTGGAGCTCTGTATTTGTGTGTGAATGTTATAAATGACTGACATGGTTGTTTTCCTGGGGTTTGTTGCCATTTGGGGTTAAAAAAATTCCAGTCCATTTTCTTTTGAATCTGTAAGATATTTTGACTGATGTTTCCATCCTGTGTCTTATTTTTCTGTAGCTGGATTGTGTACTGAAGTATACAGAGAAGGTGTAAAAAACTGAAAGAACCATCCTTAAAATAATTACGAATTAACTGAAATGTTCACAGTCATGGAATCACAGGATCATTTAGGTTGGAAAAGACCTTTAAAATCATCGAGTAGCATTAATCCAGCATTGCCAAGTCCACCACTAAAACATGTACCCAAGTGGCCTCTCTACATGCATTTTAAACACCCTCAGGGGTAGTTACTGAACCTTGCTGGGCAACCTCTTACAGTGCTTGACAAACCTTTTGGGGAAGAAATTTTTCCTAATATCCAATCTAAACCTCCCCTGGTACAACTTGAGGCTGTTTCTTCTTGTGGAAGAAGAACCCTCTTCTGGGTTTCCAGATGAACTGACACTGCTGTTAACTTGTTTTGAAAGTTTACTCCCTCACATGGAAAATTCCGCAGGTGCATGAGACAGTATTGTGTGGGTTCTTTGATTCCCTCTCTGTGCTCTAAGTCTCCAGTGTGCTGACTGCTGTCAGCTATTGATGATGATATTTTTTCCCCACACAAATGCAGGATACTGTCTACTACAAGTAATTTGTGTGTTGTAGTTTGCTCTTAAGGAAAAGGGAAAAGAAACTTTATCTGAAATGCAGTCTCATTTTGCATTTCACTGTTTTTTCCCTGGGTGTGCACAGAGCTGTGTCTAAATACTGGAGAAGTAGTAGCCCATAGGGAAATACAAATAACTCACTAATAAATTGTGTAGTTGGAAAAGTTCAAACTCATTTAAGAAAAATGATGGACCCAATAATAAAGAATTAAGTGGAGAGTGTTGACTGACAACTAGAATGCATCTGCTTCCAAATTTCAAGCTTACTCTTGTAACAGACAATGCTTAAAATGACTGTAATAGCACAAAATTGGATGAAGATAATGCTTCTGTCTTTGTTCATTTATATTCTGCTTTTGCAGCACTTTGAATATAGCCATCCTGTTCTTTTGTACTCAGCCAATTTGTCTGTTGTTGTTTGTGTGAGTTCAGTTTTTTCTTCTTGTGGAAAAGCAGGACATAATGTTTTCAGAGGAGAGAGGGAATATTTTGAAACCATCATTAGTCATCAGGGGACTTAAAGTGTTTGGTACCTTGAAGTTTTTTTTTAATTGCTGCCTTTAAAAGTGGAAAGGTTTATCAGGCAGACCATGATGGTCCATAGCATCTATTTACTGGAATTCAGAACAAGTGAAAAGCAAAATGTGGCAATTTAGAAGTCAGTTCTTGGAGCTACTAAATATTGCACAGCTGAAATAGTTTTTGACTTTCTCATACAGAGACAAGATCATGTGTGTGGAAAAGTTACAGGACAGAAATCTGTGGATGGCATGAACTGAATCGTTCTCATCAGCTGAAGCAGTTCAGATAAACTGATTTGGACTTTGTCTTTAGAAAAAGCCATTTTCATGAGCAGAGGAGATTGAAACCTGCATAAATATTGAATGGACTCAGTTAAAATACATATTTACAGTAATAAATGTTGCTATTTTCCATATATTAGGGAAGAAAGGTATTTTCTAAGTGAGGAAACTGTAAGTTAGTGTTGGAAATAATAAATAAATAAAACCTCTTTTTGGATGTTCTGATCACCTACAATATATTAGGTGTGTGTGCTGGTTTGATTCATTTTTACAGATTCAACATCTGTGTCCTGTGTCTAATTTTGGGGGTGTTTACACTCTTTTAATCTGCACTCGTGTTGTGTGAAAAAAACAATTGCAGAATCACAGAATGGTGGGGGTTGGAAAGGACCTCTGGGAATACCTATTCCAACCTCCCTGCTGCAGCAGCTTCACTTCCAGCAGGTTGTGCAGGACAGTGTCCAGGCAGGTTTTGATAATCTCTCGAGACCCCACAGCCTCTCTGGGCAGCCTAATTGCTTAATACCTCCTTCTGCTAAAAGACTTTGCTGGGCTGTCAGTAATGCACACACATCAGGGAATGTTGAAATATTAAACTACTGGAACAGATTTGGCAGAAATCAAAGCCTTCTTTCTGGTAAGAATATTTTTTATAACTTCAGATTAAATAAAATAGGCCAGAATATAGCTAGAAAAGTTTGGGAACTGTCTCTTCAATGTGATTAAATCTTGAATGTAATAGATATATGGTTTTCTAGCAACAAAGTCATTATGATTTTTCCTGAAATTTTAATTCATATTCACCAAGGAACTGATTTGATGAAGCACTTAAGAATAAGCTTAATTATAAACCTGTGAGTAGTCACACTGTTGGTTTTATTTCAAGATTGTGAATTTGTTGTGTTCAGTAGCTTTGTTTATTTTTGAGGCATGGAACACACTCTGCTGTTGTACTTAATGGTTTTTTCTTGTGTGGACAAAAGTTTGTGGGAAGTAATCATTTTGGGGACTAATTTTATGTGGATTCTACTAATTTCCCAAATTTTTTGTAAAGTGGGGTTGCTGAGCTGGTGAGTGCAGAGGGGACAGGTGCCACTCTCCTGAGAAAATATAACTTTTTAAAAAGCTGAATGTGCTGATTTGACGCCTCACTTTTAGCATTAGAGGCGATTTAGGAGGATCTGGTAAAAAATTCTGTGTGGGGTAGATTTTCAGTTGAAAACACTTTACCTCTAAAAATCTCAACACATTTTTTGATGTGGTTTTGTGCTTTTTTTTTTTTAAATGAGTTCATGTCAGTCCCCTTAAATTAATCTTGTCAGGACATGGGGTAATATTTCCAGTGTTTCACAGGAACAGTAGTAGAACCAGATAGTCTGAAGCCAGTTCATATCTCTGCTATTTTTAGAAAAAATATTTGTTAAAGTGACTATGTATTCAGGTTGAAATAAGATTTTAGTTCTGAATTAATCTGTGCTACAGAGAATCTTGGTTTTTTGATCTTCCTAAGGAACCTCTTTAGAAGTAAGAGAGCTTTGAATTCTGACAGGTGACTGGCAGGCAGTGAAGAAGAGGCACAATGACGCTTATGTTCCAAAGAAATGTAGTTATCTGAAAGGTCAGTTGAATTGAGGGTGGGAATAAACATTTTCCTACTAGTGCATTTTTAAAACATAAGCGATGTCAGCAAATAGTTTTGGACAAATGTATTATAGATGTCTTGAGGTGACTCATGAGTCATTATCTGATGGCTCTTTCGAAGATAAAATAGCAAGAAAAAGATAGGATGCTACTTGCCATGTTCTAAAATTCAGAAGATTAGATGGTGCTGGGGAAATGGCATAAACACTGATTGAAAAAAGAATTTTTTTGCATCTCTTTCCTTTAGATAACTGGAAATGCTGCTTCAGAAGTTTGGGCACATTTATTGTCAGGAAAGCCATTGAGGTGATGAATTTACAGATGCTGCAAGGTAGAGAATAGGGGGTGAACCCCAGCACCTAGACTGGAGAGTTTGAGATGGAAAGTTTTGTGTGGCATCCAGGATATTGATTCTTATCTCCCTGCATACCTTCTGTGAATTTTTTAGGAATTCAGGTATTCCAGCACATCATATGCTGACATGAAGCTTTTATGTCATTTCTGTATCCAAACTAATTACAGCATACACTTATAATAAAATAAATGCTCTGTTATCAGGAGTTTTAATTGTAAAACTTTGACAGGAAATATTTTGAGAGTACTATAAACTTAGCCCAGTGTAAAATCTTTCTGGGCATGAGAGCAAATACTGACTGGTTTCCCACTTGGAGCACTCTGATTCAAGAAATTAAGCAAGCTGGCCTGTGTAATGGCCTTGTAAGAGAGGAAATTAAAAGAAGGAAAAAAAAGGAATGGATTTCAAATTCCTCATTGATATCTAAATCAGAGCAGGATTTCTTCTGCTGATAAGAGTTTAGAGGCTGAATCCCTTCTGTATTGCCCCCATTTATATACTTTTGGTTATGTTATTCAAGCTATCTTTTACAGTGTCAGCTGAAGAAACAAACTTCTCCTATCTGTGCTCTCAAATTTGGCATCAGTCTGTTGGGGCATTTATGCTCAAGTAACTTTGATTGTTGTGCAGCTTCTTGTTTTGGCTATTTTTAAAGCCCAATACCTTGTTATTTTTGCAGGCTTCATGACTACCCAGTTTACACAAAAGAGACTGTTTCTTTGTGATGCTGCCACTGATCCCTGACAGATTGTGTATGTGTTTGAGTCCAAGTTTAGCTGAGTAAAAACCTGGCCTACTTTCTAAAGATTTTTTCAGGTTGTAATAAATATGCCAAACTTGGAAGCAGAGAAGATTGTTCATGATGTCTAATTTGCATGCCAATACTTGGAGTGCATTTGCAGATCATTAGGGCTTCTCAGCAGTGCTGGATTGTCTGGGTGGCCTTGGTGCTGTACGTTCCTGCTGCTTTGGGAGGGTCCGTTTCACAAGGGAACTATGAAGACTTTCCACGTAACTCTTTGCACTTTTGAAACTGAGAAAAGTTGTTTTTTACCATAGAATCATTATACTTGGGGAAGACCTCCAAGATCATCAGGTGACCAAATACCACCATGTTCTACTCCAAAAAACAAAACTAATATTCATCAGGAAGCATTTCTGCTTCAGGTCCGATGCCTAAAAGGCTAGAAATGAGTCATAGGCCACATCCCTAGCTCATGCAAGTTATCACAGTTTGAATGAAGTAAATTGAGTGGTAACAGATTAATCTGACTCTATATTCAGTGCAGATTTTCTTTTAACTACGTGGAATCCAAAAAAGTCTACTTATTCCAGGTAATTCCCAGCATGGGGAGATGATAGAAATCTTTTGAAGTCCTCAAGGATTCATCTGGTGTTGAAAGTACTCTAGTTTCATCTGTGATGGATAGTGTTACCTGAAATACCTTTTCCTGTAATGACTAATTACACATTAAAATACTAACTCTTCAGTCCTGTTCTTTTAAGGAAATAGGACAGGTCCTGCTTTTTGTTCTTAAATGGTGCTGAAAGGCTTCTAAAAGTTCTTCACAAGTTTTTAGGAGAATTTCAGAATTTTCAGGTACAGACCATTTTAACTTTTTGCTAAAAAAAAAGGTGTTTTTGTCTTTGTCGTGTGTATCTAATGCACCTTGAAAGGAAGGTGTGATCTACCCAGAAACATCATACAGCTTTTATAAACTTTGATTGCATTATGGATTTGGTGTTGATTGTTAATATGATTCTCAACTGCATAGTAGCTTCTTTTTTTCAGTATTGAATATTTTACTGTATTAATCCTTATTTTTAGGATTTTTCCTCTGTAATTCTTTATTTTCCTGCTTAATTTCAAGATTTTTGTCAGGTTCATAAGATGAATTGTGTCAAATCAGTCATTAAAATAAAACAGCGCCACATCACAAGGAGTAACCCACTTGAAATTTAATAGAAATGCGTATGATAATAAAAATTTGACCTCAGCTCATTTTAGAGGTAAGTGTAGATGGACAGATTGTATTGGCAGTGTTATAAGTGTCTGTACTTGTCAGCATGTAAAATATGCTAGAGGGGATAGCTGGCTGTGTCCTTAGTTTATGGTTGCCATCTGGTACCTATTCTCCTCTGTTGTTTCTCTCTACAGCTTCATCCTGTGCCCTTCAGCACCATAACTGCAGTTCCAGCTCTTTGGGACATTTTCCCTGCTACAATACAAATTCTCAAAAGCATGTAATTTGGCCTCAAAATTATTTTGTATTTAATTGAGGAGATAAGTGTTCTAACATTCACACTTGACAATGACACTGACTATTTCAGTGGGCAAGGGAAGGGCTACAGATGTCATTTATCTGAACTTCTGTAAATCATTTGACACAGTTCCCCACAACATTCTTCTCTCAAAGTTGGAGAGATGGATTTGATGAGTGGACTGTTGAGTGAGTAAGCTATTAGACACTTGCATACAGAGGGCTGTGGTCAGTGGCTCAGGGTTTTGTTGGACAGCAGTGACAAGTGGAGCCCTGGGAGTCCTTAATGGGACCAGTGTAATTTAATACCTTCATTAATGACAAAGACAAGAGAATTGAGTGCACCTTTGGCAAATTTGCAGGTGATACCAGGCTGAGTGGTGTGGTTGGTGCTCATGAAGGATGGGGTCCATCCAGAGGCACCTGGATAGGCTTGAGAAATGGGCCCACAGGAATCTTATAAACCTTAACAAGACCAAGTGCAAGGTGCTGCACCTGGGCTGGGCCGCCCCTCATATCAATGTGGATGGGGATGAACCCTGGGGGAGTAGCCCAGCTGAGGAGGACTTGGGGGTGCTGGTGGGTGAGAGCCTGGCCATGACTTGGCCATGTTCACTTGCAGCTCAGAAAGCCAAACATGTCCTGTGCTACATCAAAAGCAGTGTGACCAGGCTTTGTTCAGCCTTGGAAAGAGAAAGCTTTGGGGTGGCCAAGTTTCAGCCTTCTAGAACCTGAGGGGAGCCTGCAAGAAAGCTGGAGAGGGGCTGTTTTCAGGAGCATGTAGTGACAAGACAAAGGGGAATGGCTTCATGCTGAAAGAGAAAAGGTTTAGGCTACATACTAGGAGGAAGTTCTTTGCTGTGATGCTGGGGGCACACTGGAACAGGTTGTTCAGAGAAGTTGTCTATGCCTTATCCCTGGTGTTGTTGAAAGCCGGGCTGGATGAAGCTCTGAGGAACCTGGTCTAGTGGAAGGTTTCCCTGCCCATAGCAGGGTGATTGAAGCTGGATGATCTTCAAGTTCCCTTCCAACCCATTCTATGATTCTTTGCTCAGATATAAGAATTAGTGTATGTTAGAAATAGTTTTCTTGTGCTTTTTAGATCTTACATGGAACACTATCCAGGTCTATTTCTTAGTCCTCTGGTTCTATTATAGTATATCCCAAAAAAATGAAATGTACCAATAAGGTCCACCTGAAAGAAAGCTTTTTGGCTCAAGATTTGTCTGAAGGTTGGAGAAGGAGATGGGGAAGTTTTCATTTTTGTCATTGCTGAGCTGACTGAGTGTACTGAGTGTGGTAGGAAGGGAATTGACCTTCAAAGAGTGTGAGCTCTTGGAACAGTGTCTGACGGATGTGCAGAAGGTGCTGGTTGATATGGAGCACAATGCACCAGGCTGGTTCTTGACTGGGAGCTTGTCTACTTCAACAAGTACTACTTCAACAGAAAGTGTGTTGTGCAACCCACAATGTCAGTCTACTTTAAAAAATAAAAGGTTTCTATCATCTGACTGTATAAATAATAAGAGTACAAATACATATGTTTATAAAGATTCCTAAAAAATACGCCTCATTTACTAGCAGTTGAGAAAACATGCTCTCAAATGAAAAAAAAAAAAAAAAATTCCCCCTCCCCCCTCCCCCCCCAAGAAAAATTTATTACTAGCAGTTGTCAGACCATTGCATCTGGGTCATAGTTTGCTTTATCTTGAAGTGTGAGCAATTTCTTTTTAAGAGGACTTTTGGTAGTTTTTGTTTGTTTTTGTTTTGGGCTGGTTTTTGTTGTTGTTTTGGGTTTTTTTTTTAAAGAAAGATTGGAGAACCTTGGTGTGTAAATAGTGACTTTTCACTACTAGCCATGTTTCTTGTAGCTCCAGTCTTACTGTTATGTTCCTATTTTGTGGAAGTGTTCATATATCTGGTTTTGAATGGCAGGTCAGCTGATGAAAACAAGTTGTCATAAAATATCTGTGTTGCCAAGTCTTCTTTTTCCTCCTCATTTTTACCATTTGTGGATGACTTTCTGCTATTCTTGGCATTAATAGTCTTCCCTTTTGTGTTATACGTGATATTTGGTGCCTTTGTTAGTAACAGGATTCTTTGTGTGTTTTTCTTACTGTGATTCATGTGAGTTTTACTATTTGGAACTCCTTTATTAGGTTGCTATTTCAGAACAGCCCAGAACTCTTTTTGCAGCTTGTTATTTCTTTCAGGAGGGAGAAATGAGAAGGCTCTAGTGTACTGTTGACTTGAACTCTTTACAAAAATTCAGCTTTGAAGCAATAACTGCCTTGAATAGACTGCCTACTTAGCAGTATGGGATAGACCTATCTATCCTTTAATGCTATTACATTTCTTGAAGCATTGCTTAGTTTAGAAAGTAGAACACAAACTGTAGTTCCCTTCTCAAAACTCGAAGTGATGATTACTTATTTTTGTTGTGAGCCCAGCAGTGTGCAGCTACAATTGTAAATGTTAAAAAAACACTTGCTGAAATCTGTCCTGGAAACCATGTAGCCTTTTGGAAACACTGTCCTCACAGCCTGAGTGCAGATTTGTGCAAGATTTTGCAAGCAATCACAGGCTGTGCAAAATCAACTTGAGTTGGGAAACTGTTGGTCCTACACAGGAAGTCCTTTGTATGACAGAACTCAGTGTCTTCAACTGCATTCCAGAAAGAAGGTATAGTGCTCTTACTTCATTAAATACAAATTCTGAGTCTAAACCTCTTTTTTCCTTTGAATATTCTTAGACTGAGATACATCTCAATTGTAATTTGAGGTGGACACAATGGATTATTATCACTTTAACCTATATTAGTGCAGTTTTGAGGCATTGTAATTAACTGTGTCTAGAAGTTCCACTGAATGACTATGTGCTGAATGAAAATCATAGCAAAACCTCTCATTTTACCTGAACTAATGGTGAGACTGACTTTACATAGCTTGAAAGTGTTGGAAGTATCATATGATGGTGGCACTTCATTCCCTGTTTAAAAATTTCTGTTTAGTTGTTTTTCCTCTATCTGATACATGCAACATTAATAATTATTCAGCATCTCTGGGAAAAGTGAAATGCTGCATACGTTGATCCTGAGAATTCTTTAGTCTCAGGTCCAGGTAATTACAGTTTCTGTCATGTCATAGGATGGATTATTTGTTATCTGATATATGACCAGTCTTCCTAATCAGTGCTGATCTGTTCTAGCGTGCAGTGACTTTTTAACTTAGCACACTGAAATTCTTCTGAGAAGGTAAATGATAAACTGTGTTTGGAGAAGAAAAGGCATTGTCAGTGCCATTTTTAAAAAAATGCCAAAACCCAACCCCATTTTTATCAAATCCTGTTCTATTTTCTTATATGTGCTGGTTACTGAAATTAGGATCTCTATTGCTTATACATTTGCCTGGATATGTTGCTTTTATTTTTCTTTTTTCCTGAGGATACTGGATAAAAATTTCACATTTAAGAAAACAGTTTCAGTTTTTTAGGACTGTTTTATTTTTTTCATTGCAGTCAGCTCTGGCGGCCTGAGGAGAATGCCCTTATGGTGTTTACCAGGTTTCCCTGGGTGTAGTGGTATTTTTCTTACAACCATAAGTCTCAGGAGATAATTATAGTGGTGCACTTCAGTGTGAGAGCCAGGCAGAGAGAAAGATGCTTCAGAAAGAAAATTTACTTTGTATCTGGAAATGCGCAAGGGGGTTTTTGATCCCAGAATCTGTGAAGAAGAAAGATCTGGTAATGATGGCAATGTAATATAACCTCTTGGAGAAAAATTCTGCAGGCATTACGGTGTGTGTCTGTCTACTGACTTCTGTGAAAAACATTTCAGAGTAGTTGGATCTTTTGTTATTTCAGGTAATTCTAAAATATTTATTATAGATGCTTCCTGAATACATATAAATTCTAAACATCACTTTATTTCCTACTCAATCTCTTTCTGCAGTCCTCAGCAATGGAAATGAAGGACTACTTTCTGCTGTATTTCAGAAATAAAAGGTTTTCTTCTCTCAAGCAATTATTCATTAAATTGCACTTAATCAATATTCACTAATGTGGTGGACATCTCTGAATTACTTTTTAGCCATTATAAACAAAAAAATAATGTGGGCTCTTGCTCAGAAACACATTTCTATTTTGAATGACCCAAAGCTGGAGCAGTGCTTACTGAAAAGTAATGAAGAAAAGAGTGGGAAGAATGAGTCTTAAGTTTTTGCTGCACTAAGCCTGGAGAAATCCTCCATGCAAGAATTTAAATCTCAATGTTTAATACTTTTGCCAACCTGGAAATAAAAATGCTACACTTGGTGTATTTTCATTGGAAAAAGAAGGAAAGGTGCTGGTTCTGGGTCTTTTCAGGAATCTTCTGAATAACAATTAATTTTTCTTCTCCAAACTTTAACTGTAAAAGCACTGCAAATGGCACAGTCTTTCAGTGGACTTCAGAACACAAAGATGAGCAGTTGTATGTGCTGACTAAAACCTCTTTTTTAATGCATCTGTAGGAGATGGGGATATTGGTTTTTCTTAGTCATCTTGGAACAGACAATAGCATATTACAGCTATTGAGAAATGCTGTGTAACAAAGCTTTTGATTATGTACTGTCTGCAGTATTTTTCAGTAATGTGAAAAGAATTGCTGACCTTCACAAAGACAAATGAATTACATTAGTACCATGATGCCTGGGTCCTCTTCTCTCAAAACCTTCAAGTATACCAGTGGGTGTTAAGTAAAATAGAGTACTCTGTGGAAGTGAAGAAGTCGTTACTGTTTCTGGCAGTATTGTGGCTTCCTTTTAAAGGTTCTTAAAATGCATAAAATTGAAAACCCATCAGAAAGTGGTACAAGCACAGCTTTTGTACACAGCAAAAGAGGAAGTAGAATGGATGTGAGAAAAGGAGCACTGCCTATGAAATGCTTCAGTAATTGATCATTTTGGGATGTATGACACAGGAAGGTACAGAAGTATATAAGTGCATAGATCATAAAAGGAAGCAAAGGAGGTAGTTTACAGAAGGTGACCCAAAGTCAGTCAGCTCATCTGTGGAGAATATCAACTCAAGAAGAATTTTCCAGGTCACTGCTAGCCATACTTACCTTAACAGCTGTAGGTAACTTCAAATCCCAAATTGTATGCTGTGGCTGATAAGGAGCAAATCACACTAAACCAAGTCAGTCTGTCACTGTGTTTCAGGAGAAAATTTGATGCACTAGATATTTTCCTCTCTTAAAATCACAGTATGACTCTTGCTATCATGTAATGAGGATGGCAGGGGAAACTAGCTTAGGTGGCACAAAGCAGAGTGTAGCTAGAAAAGTTCCTTCTAGTTGTCACCCATTTACTTGTGAATTTTTAAGATTTGCAGAGTTCTGATCACTCTGATGTTGCCCTGCATTTCTGTGCACGAGCTGAGTGATGGAGTACATGTACTCTGTTACATTTCCAGGTGCCATTTCCTCCTTAAGAACATGCTAGACAACTGTCAGAATGATATAGGCAGAGCTGATCCTCTCTTGAGGAAATAGATGCATGCAGGAACTTTTTACAATTCATCTCATTTCACCACTGGTTCCTGGCACCTGCCAGCTCTCTGTCTGGCGGCTTAGGAGGAGGAGAAAGGCTTTATTTGGCTGGATTTTTTTTTTTTTTTTTTGGGGGGGGGTTTAGTTTTTTTATAATATGCCAGAATTTCTAGGGACTAGGAAACATCTGTTTCCTGTATTTTTGCTTTTAAGCAGAAGGCAGCATTGTTACACTACTCTGGGTCCCTTGTAGCTTCACTAGAAGTGGTTTAGTTTGGTCTTTCTCCTCCATCCAAAGTGCAGCATTGCTTTTGGAAGGCCTCCTCTCTAACCTGTGCATTCTAATGCTGAAGTTGCAATAGTTTTATGTAACTTGATGTAGTATAAATTTGCTCTGCTAGAGCACTGTGTTTTATACACATACTCCATAAAAATTACATGGTTGGGCTAGAGGGGGTAATACAGAAATATAATTAAACAATGTAGGTGTCATTGTCATTTGAGCACGTTAAGACTTGCTTAGGCCTATTTTCTAGCACCACTTAAAGAAGAAACACAGTGTATTCCCCTGTACTCGGCACTGGTGAGGCCTCACTTGGAGTACTGTATCCAGTTCTGGGCCCCTCACTTTAAGAGGGACGTTGAGTTACTTGAGCGTGTCCAGAGGAGAGCAACGAAACTAATAAGGGGCTTGGAACACAAGCCATATGAAGAGCGACTGAGGGAGCTGGGGTTGTTCAGCCTGGAGAAAAGGAGACTCAGGGGTGACCTCATCGCTCTCTACAACTTCCTGAAGGGTGGCTGTAGTGAGCTGGGGGTCGGCCTCTTTCTCCGGGCGACAACGGATAGAACAAGAGGACACAGTCTCAAGTTGCGTCAAGCTAGATGTAAGTTAGAAGTAAGAAGGAAATACTTCACAGAAAGAGTGGTCAGAAACTGGAATCATTTACCCAGTGAGGTGGTAGAGGCATCATCCCTTGAAGAATTTAAAAAAAGACTGGATGTGGCACTTGCTGCCATGATCTAGTTGAACAGTTAGAACATCGGCTGGACTAGATGATCTTATAGGTCTCTTCCAGTCTTGAAAATTCTGTGATTCTGTGATTCTGTTTCAACTGTGAGTCTCTCTGCTCCAGCAGAATCAATTCTGGCTTCTCAAAAGATCATAAAAGTCCCCATTAAGCTCATGGACATTGTCTTTTGAAATGCCTGAAAAGTGATCTGTATATCTTTCTTCAGTTCTACAGATGTTTTGGTCATCATTGCATGAGAAGAGCAATGACAATTCATAAAAATGGGTTTGGTCTACAAGTTCCATTCCTTAACTAACCATTTATCCCAAAATACACACAAGCATACAACTGTTACTCTTCATAAGGTGCATGGCTGAGTTTTACTGATTTCATTGGCTCATTTCAGCCTGGATTACAAAGAAGAAGATGACCATTTTCCAGCTCTAAATAGGTTAGGTTAGTGGCTTCCCACCAGCTTGGAACCTTTCTTCCAAATGCGCTGTCTTGATCCAAGCCAGATGTGGGCTTTTAGCTGTTACAGTTATATTGAAAGTGTGGAAACAATTCAAGTTATTTTACTTTTTTTTTTTTTTCCTGAGTGATGGTAAAGTATTGCCATCAAATAAAAAACCAAAGGAAAACATACCTTGAAATACTAGTGAAGGGTTACTTATTCCTAAGTACAACTGTGTTTTCTTTTCTTGTCTGAGACTTCACTGAAATGCCCCAAGGGATAAGTAGGCATAAATTTTATACTCATGCTAACAACAATCTTCATAGCCTCCCAGTATATCTCCTGTTCTCCTCTAAACCATGCCATCTTATGGAAAAAGAGTCTTGTATGAGGAATCTTGTATTTTTAGAAGGAAAATTTATTCTGAAAAAAATTAGTACAGATAGGTTTTAACCACTATCCCATTGCTATTTATGTATATGCCAGAATATCTCTGTTAATTTTCTCACTTAGAAGTGAGAAAAAGTGAGAAAATGAAGAAAAACAAAGGAAAAATAGGTTTCAGCATTACTCAGCAGAAGTTCAATGATTGATACTAAGATGAAGGGTTTTTTTAAAAAGGTTGTAATTTACTGGGTGTAGTAAGTAATTACAGTTGTGTTACAGCTGTCAGCACAAATGAACAAAATACACTTGGAAGTTAAGAATCTGTTTATGCTGTTTGTTCTGGAACTTGTTCACCATAATTTAATAATTCAGTGTTGGTCTTACTAGCATGATCTGAATTAATGAAGATCCATTCTACTGTATTTCTTATTCAAAAGCTGATAGAAGGTGAGCCTATTTCTCTGTGCTCCTGCACTCTGACATCCAAAATAATACCTTTTAAGTATGGTAAAATACAGCTGGAATGGGACATACAGTGAAAAATCCCCATTTTAACTAAAATGAAAAATTACTCAGTTATATGCTTAACTAAAAGTGGCCACTACTTTAATTGGTCATCCTGTAAGATGCAGAATGGCTCTTCTAGCTGGGTCTGTGAGGCCTCATCTTACACAGCCAGGAGAGCCATCAGTGACCTGACAGTGAGCAGGAGTTGGGACCTGCTGCCTTCCAGGGGTCCCTTCAGCCCCTGAGGGGTTGTGTGGCCTCCCAGAGCCCACCTGCCTCCTGTGCCCAGCCTCTCGAGCTCAGAAACAGCTTCTGGGGCTGCACAGTGGTACCCACACATGTGGGGGTATGTGGGTGCCCCTGGTGTGATGCCTCTGCTCCTTCTTGGCTCTGGTGAGCAAAAGCTGAAAAAGGCAGAGGATGAGAAAAACAGGAGTGGAAAATAATGAAAAGAACTTCAGGGGTGCAAGCTCCCAAAAGAAAGGAGGTGGCTCTAGATGAGAAGAAACTGAAGGATAATTTGGTAACAAAAGAAAGTAGGAAATGAATATGGTCATGTAGGGATTTCTTGAAGAGCAACCATGAAGCTTCTTCCAGGTTATCTGAGAGGTGGACTATGGATTAAAAAAACCCTGCTACTGAATCAACCATTAAAAAATAATATAAAGGTTTGAAAGCTGCTTTAGGCTTTCCTCTTCTCCTTTAAGTGCCAGTTTCACAAATGATCATAGCTCTGGTTCTTGGTGACAAATAGTTGGTTTGGTCTGTCACATAATGCTGCAGAAGTGAGAAAAAACAGTAAAAGTGAGAAAAAAAATACTATGTAACAAAAAATGTTCCAGTACCTTTGTTCCTGTTTCTTTTTCTTTTTACTTTGGAGAGCAGTTGAACATGCTGGGGTGGAAGCATCTACCACCCTCCATCCTCTGGAGGAAAACGTCTGAAAAATTACTTTGTATTTATACACATTTTGGCTCATTAATGTATTTTTCATTTCCAGAAACCATGTCCACATATATCATGTGTTTGTAGAAGAAAAGCTAAGTAATAATTATTTACAGAAAATTCTGGTGCAGGTGTCATCTCTAAAACAGGCAGTCCATAGTGGTGTACCTCTGGGGGTCTTGGGATTTCCATTTGAGCCCAATGGGGACGGAAACTTTTTACTACGGATAGAGGCAAGAGATATTGTTTCTCTGAACAAAGGAAGAATAAGAGATAGTTTTTCCTGTTTGCTAGAGCCTCAAGAAAACCCAACCTCTTTAATTAAAAAAAAAAAAACAACAAAAAAAACCCCCAAAATTAGGAGAATGTAAGAGAAAAAAATAGGAGAATGTAGAAGAATATGCATGGCAACGAGAGGAGGTCAGTGCAAGGACAGTTCCTATTCAGATGGTATTTTGTAGACTCAGATTTAGGTCAAAGTTTAAGTTGCTTATGACCTTCGTGCTAGAGCAAAGCTATGTATAAATATTGGTGAAATCTTGTATGTTGTAAGCATAGTCTGAGAGGACATGGTCCCCACTGTCACACAGGATAGTGCCCATCAGCTGTGCCCAGAAGCATAAGGATTAGACAGATGAATCCAACTGAGAGAACAAAATGTTTAAACTGAAGCCCAGATTAGGAAAGGACATTGCAAACTTGTTACTGGGAATGAAATTCTCAATGCTCATTTTTCCTGATCAAAAAATATTGGTTGGTTGGTTGTTTCGGTGTGATTTTGTTGTTTTTTTTTGGTTGGTCAGTTTTGTTTTGTTCATTTGGTTTTTTGTTGTTTTTTTCTTTTTTTTTTTTTTTTTCTGTGTGTGGAGGTTTTTTGTTTGGTTGGTGTTTTTGGATTTTTGAGAGGGCTTGAGTGTGTGTCTGTGCTTCCAGAAGCTGAATTGCTATGAAGTTTTTTTGTGGTGGGAGACAAAGATGTTTCAAGAAAAAAGTAGACAAGGTTCTGCATAGATACTTTAGGATAAAATCTGGTTAATTCTGAGATATACTCACACTGAGTGGATGTAGATATGCACACACCTGCATTGCTTTGCAAATAGATTTTTTTATTGTCTTTTACAACATCATACTAAAATAAAATAGGTGTCTAAAAAGCATTGCTGTATTTGGATGTGATAGATTATATCATGCATAACTAGCTTTCTGGGACATAGATGAAGGTATCTGCCATCTCTATTTTCCTACTGCTGTGAGAAACATAATGCAGTATCTACTTCTTTTAGTCAGAATTTTGATTAAATTTTCTGCTTTCACAATTTATTACATGGCTGTGTAACTTGGATGAGCTGCTGCATTTCCAAGTAACATACATTCTGAAATAACAGCATCCTCTCTAACTTTACAGTCTTATATCTTAGTGTGACAATTGCTTAATAATTGTATATTTTTTTTTTATTGCTGCATGGTATTAAGTTCCCATTTGAGCAGTGACTCTGTCCTGGGCAAGGAGCCTCATTTTAGTAGCCTCTGTACAATGCACCAAATAAAAAGGTGCTTGGTCAGCTAAACCTCTAATGAGCTGGTTTGTGTTAATAGATCACATTTACATTATTAGTTAATGTAACATGTACCCTTAAAACTATAAAAAGTGCTAAGTTATATATATTATGCTGCTTCACTTGAAGGCTATATGTGTTACTGTATATATTACTAAGAGACTGTTCCAAACTTTTACTTAATAAAACTCAGGATCCCTGCAAAAAATTCTGAAGCTCAGTTCTAAAAGCCACCTGTCCTCAGTAAACCTGCAACAGAAATACTTAAGGATTACATAAGTACTGTTATTTTTGTAGATTCACTAGCTTTCTTTTGAGATCTTAATACAGATGACAAGGGTAAAATATTGTGCTTTTCTCCTAATCCACACTGCAATTTGCTATTAGCATGCTTCATAATGGGTTTACTGTCATCATTGTTGAATTGAATGGGGTTAGCTGAGTCACTGAGTGATTGTGGTGCTTGAATTTCTAGCTTTTACTGTGCTGTTATTTCTATGAGCACAATGCTAACATGTTTTCCTTAAAAATGAAGTCATAGTGTCACTAAAGGGTTTGTTTTTTGAAATTATCCCTCACTGTTTCTTTCAGGCAGAAACCTTGTTTCACTCCTAACCCTTTTTAACTCTCCTAAACAAGTGTTTATTTTCATGATTTCATTTCCTCTTAATTAGTTTTTAAAAGAATTGTGGCTTTGTTTTATGGGAATACTAACAAGGTCAATATTTCAGTTGTATTATTTTCTTACCATCCAGATCCTCTTTTCAAATACCAAACCAGTTGCTTTGCAATTCTGAAGTAGAAATGGCTTCTAGCCATATAGCTGAACTAAGGAGGAGATGTGATGGGCAGACTTTTTCTGACTTGAATCACAGAGTAGTTTGGGGTGGAAAGAACCTTAAAGATCGTCCAGTTCCAACCACCCCCAGCCAGGGGCAGGGACACCTCCCACTAGACCAGGTGTCTCAAAAGTGGAGTCTCTATCTGTTCACACTTTTTGCATGTTTTTATGCGGAAGGCAGTTTGCTGTCCCTAAAGCAAAGGCAAAACCCAGCAGGACTGCCCAGGTGTCTCCCAGGGGCTGGCCTGGGCAGGGAGGCTGGGAGCCCTGCAGAAAAGGATTAATCATCCCCTGTGATGCTGGGGCTGGGCCAGGGCAGGGAAATAAGCAGAGATCATTCCATTTTTTAGAGATTTGGGTATGGTTGTTTTTTTAATATGTTGACGATTGAGGAAAGTTACAAGGAATTGACCCTCAGGGATTAGTACTCAGTTCCTGCCTATTCCTGTGTAATTATGATTCTTTCAAGTAACTGGAAGGGTATCAGTATCTAGACAACTCATTTCTATAAGGCTTTCAAAATCCTGAGCCTTGCTCATGAGTCTCTCACTTTCTGGGGCAGTGATTCTGCTCTGATGTGTGAGATTCCATTTAATGTGTTTAATCCTCATTTTCCTTTTCAAAGAGCAGCAATTGCAATACATAGCTATTAACACTTTCTTCAGTGCTCTAATCCTAGGTGTGAGTTAGGGTTTATCACATTATTTTCTATAAGTAGTAGGTTACAAAAAAGTGATTAGAAAACAAACACTTAATGAGTTATTGAGGAGAGAAAGTAGAAATCTGAGACTGTCAAAATGTTTTCAATGTGTAAGCATGTATCTGTCACAATTTTATTGTTCCACAGAAATGTAAACTAAGAATGTTAGGTTCAGAACTCAAAGAGAATGACCTAATGAATAATATTTTGCTATAAAATGACAATAACATTTTATTAGAAATACTGTCATAAGTATCAATGCTTCATGATATATTTTAATGGATTATTTATAGAGATGGTATTTTTATGAGATATCTGTGGTAGTCTTTTACAATTTTACCTAATCTGTAACACTGAGTGTTTTTAGAGATGTATTTCCATAGATCTGTTTGGGGCCTTTTCTGTGTTAAAGACTATATCCCAAAGGGAGTTCAGAACTTAGCTTCCTAAAAATAATACTTAAAAATAGATTTTTTTTTTGTTAAGTATTTTCTGAGGTCATTGTTGTGCCAGTGAAGTATGAGTGGTGATCTGTCTTTGTGCAAGCTGCATTAAAGCTGCAGCAGGTTTCAGAGCTCTTCCTTCTTATATTTTAAAAATGGTTTCAGACATGACTTATCACTAAAGCAGAGACAGTTTCTGTGGTGCTGGGTGAAATTGTGTGATCTGTCCATGATGGTGTTTGGTGTTCTATAGTAACCCACATGTTGATGTGAAGGAGCAGCTGAAAAATTGTGAAGGCTGTGTCATTTCTACAGGAAGTGGAGAGTAATTTTGTCTGCTGAAATAACTGATCAAATGATCATTTTTAACTCATAAAGCAGTGTTTTGCTTTTTTTTTTTTTTTTTGCTGTAATACCTAATAGTTTTCCTTAGTGATGGGGAATTCCTTTTAAATCAAAATAAAAATCAAAATACAGCATTTAACTTGCAATTGTGGTATACTTTTTTGCATAAGTGGGACAGATTTTTTTTTTTTTTTTTTTGGCAGGAGAGAGGGGCTATGCACTGCTAAAGCTCTAAGGGCTTTAACATATGGATTTTTCCAAATCCAATTATATCTTAATTATTATTCAGTCAGTCTTGCATATCATTCAGTAACCTTTCAAGGGATAGGAGCTCGAAACTTACAGTAGCAAAGATGCTCTCAGACATATTTAAATTCCAGACCTCTGAGACCAGACTGCTGTGCTGGAGGGTGGGCTGGCAATGCAGATGCTCAGGCCACTGCAGTTCAGTGGGATTTGTCTGTTCCATAGAGGCTGGGTGGTGATGGTGGTACCTCTCTGTACACCTGTCTTCTCCCCTTCTTTCCTTTTTGCAGGCAGTATGGGTTTTTTCCCCAGTAAAATGAGATGGAAACTACAGACAAGTTAAATATGTTCAGTGATGTGGAAATTCTGCAAAGGTTTGGGGACAGATGTCAAACCAGGAACCAGTGTTTGCTCGCAGTGAAATGAAGTCGTTCCTGTGCATGTGGAAGACTTGTTCCCCCTAGCTGCTTGTGCCCTTCCCTTTTCTCTCCAGCTGGGCATGGAATCCTCTTTAACAAGATGGAAGTGCTTGGTGACTTCCTGCTGTATCTTCATGGCCTAAGTAAAAGACTTGCTAATTAAAGTATGTTATGAACATAAGATCTAATGTAATAGAAGACTAAGCTGTAGTCCTGCAAGGTACAGAACTTATATTTATCCCACATAATACTTGATATAGTAACAAAATACATGATAAAGTAATAAAAATATTACTTAGCTGTATAATCATAGTAAAATAATGGGCACTGACAAGCAAGGTTTCTGTCCTTATCTAAAAGCATGTTGTTTAAATCATTGCAAGGAAGATAGCAAAAATCAGAAATTATTAAATTTCTTTAAGACGATTATAAATAAGTGTCTTGAGATTATGTGGATACCAAGCTGGGGTTCTGTAAGAGGAATGTAGGAAGTGCATGAGGGACTGACAACATGTTATAAATGTATGCAAGAATTGCCCAATCCAGGTTTTTAAATAAACCTGAGAAATAAAGATTAGATATGCAACATTTTCTACTGATCTTTTATTTAAAGCAAAACCATTTGTAATTTACAATTCTGTAGGTTCTTCTGTGAGCTCTCTCTTTAGATTTGATAGCTGTAGTGATAGATTTGGGTTTGACATAGTTTTAGGATGAAGCAAAAGGCTGAAATAAGTCCACCTCAAGAAATATCTCTGCCTGTGTTATTCTGATAAGAAAATATTGTACCTTTGTGGCTTGACTATGACTATGACTTGATATGATCTATTCAGAAAAGAAGATAAGGTATACTTGAAAATAAAGTATTGGTCCAATTGAATAATTTATTCTCTATTTATTGCAGACAGTTTTGTAAGATGAATCCCTTCAGTGTTTCAGTTATGTTCCTGGAAGCTCCCTGGTGGCTTAGCTTTTATGTGAAGGAAACTATACTTCTGTGGCTCATCTGAGCTACTAAGGGCAAGGTAACAAGTTTGTATTTCAACATTTTGCTCAAACTTGTGTGTAGCAGACTTCAGTCAGACTTCCCTGTTTCTGTGTCTCAGACAGCTGAGGGTTATAATGCTCATGTAGCTGATGAACTTTGAAACTGGTGTGTTCATGAGAGTGATTTAATGCCGTGTGCTCTCTCTGAACCTTTCCTACAACACTGCAGTTGAAGAAAGACTGTTGTCTTTTCTTTGTGCAAATTTCATCCTGTGAGGATATTGTCAAAATGCTGGGGAGGCAGATTATGCTGCTTCTCCTGGTCCTGTATCTGTTGGGGGAAAGTAGAAGGGGGGACTTCCTAAGTGAAGTATGGTGGATTAATGCTTGGGTGGGTTTTTTAAGGGGGGACTTCCTAAGTGAAGTATGGCGGATTAATGCTTGGGTGGGTTTTTTAATTTGTTCTGGTTTTGTTTTGATTTGGGTTTTTTTGCTGGTTTGTTTTTGGGGCTTTTTTGTGTGTGGTGTTGTTTATTTTGGGGGGGTGGGGAGCAGGTTGTGGCTTTTTAAAATTTATTTTCCAAATCCTTAATCTTTGCGGCCATTTTTAGATGATGATAACCTCTGAAATCAATCATCAGAACCTGAAGCAGGGATTGTGATGGATTCTGTCCTTGCAGTGCCTCCAGTATGTGCTGTTTTGAATTCAGCATGATGTGAACAGATGGTTGTTACAACTTAGCTTTCCGGTGCTCCTAATAGTACAAAATTATTGGAGTATTAAAAAAAAAAAAGGCACCAGCATTTTCCTTGTTTCCATTCCTGAGCTGGATGAGAGGGAAGTGGCCAGCAGAGGTGGTTTCCTCTGCACAGCAGATGCAGAGTGAGGAGCAGCACGGGGGCAACGTGGTGCCCATGTGCACAATTCCTCTTGACGTTAATGGCCCTTATGAATATAAAGTGAGGCTAGCATGCAGTGATTACACATGAAGAGCCAAATTATTATTGGTAATGATGATGTGTATATATTTCAGGGAAGGCTGGATTGCTCCTAATGGGTTTTGTTTGCAATTCCCATGTTTAATGTGAGGTACTTCTGGCTCCTGAGTTCTTGTTTAAAATAGGATCCCCATCCTCTGCTGTCTGTGAAACATGATTTCTCTCCATTGATATATGCACTTTTGTTTTTGCTGTTCCTTTTTTTGAGGGGGTGTGTGGTGGTTTTTTTGGTTGCCAGGGTTTTTTGTTTATTTGCTCTTGAACTGTCAAAATAAGCAGCATATTTTCACCTTATGTAAGGTATAACTTGCACCTTATATAACTGTTGTGATAGGAGTATGAAATTTTGCAGAAAATAACCCCCCTTGTGTTCCAGCTTGTCCTCAGATATCAGAAGGACGGGGTGCAGCTGGTCCTAATTTCTGATTTATAACCAATTCAACACTATAGGTCTGGTTACATTGAATCAGAACTTTCACCATCACAGATTCACAAAATGCAGTTTCTTGAAGCAACAGGTGATAGATTATTGTTAGATTGCTGGTGATAAATTCACTCAACCTGAAAATATGAGCATGTAGTGCTCTGTACAAGTGTCCTTGTGTGTGCTTTGATGTGGTGAGAGGTACAAATCTTACCCAAGAGGTGTCCCTGCTTTGGAGGGCAGAGCAAGGAGCAAGCCTGTCAAGTGAACATTTTCTGTGAAGTTTGTTTGTATTCTGATCCTCCCTAATGGAGGATTTCAAGTAGCAATTTTTTACTTTTTTTTAGAAAAACGGAAGCGTGACTGTAGTCAAGAATAATTGCTTACCTGTTGCTGCCATCAGAGACAGTGGGGGGAAGATGTTTTCTCATTTTCATATTGGTTGATGTGTTATTTTTAATATATAAATTAAATGATAAATAATGAGTTTTTTGTTCCCCTCAGTCAAACTGGGTTTTGTAGCTAATGGTTGAAACAAAGACAGCATAGAACCATAACACCTTGGAATCCTCCTCCTCCTAGCTGGGAAAGTGGCGGTGAAGTTCCTCTGACATCTGCCAGAATTTTGCTCACGCTGTTAATCTCCTTGAAGGACCAGATTTATTACAATGTTTGTTATGCATGGAGGAGGGAGAGGGAGGGTAATGGCTGGCACAGAGATTTGGGTGCTCTCCTGTGCTTCACTGAGACAACATCAGGCTATGAGTGAGGCCTTCAGTCCACCCCAGACCTCATTCAGCTGCTAAGCCCAGCTCAAGCCAAGGTGCAAGAGGAGCAAGAGGCCCAGATCATGGTCCTTGCTAATTTCACCAGCATCTCTATATCTTTACAAGACAGACCTGTCAATCTCCCACAATAACCAATGTAAACTTTGAGGGAAGGTGGTACACAGAGGCAGCAGGTGGCAAGTAATGGTGGAGTGGAAGCAAGGCAACTGGGATTTTAGAGGAGGCAGGGAATAGAAGAAAAAGCATTCCTGCAGCTGGGGCTGGCTGTGCCCAGGCAGTTGGGAATGTGTGACCACCACGAGGGGGCTGTGCTGGGGCAGGACAGCTGTGGGGAAGGAATGGGAGCTCTCATTCAGGTCATCATCTCCTGATGGCAGGCATGCTTGTGCTGGATTCACAAGGTGCAGCAGTGGACAGTCTCAGGACACTCCAGAAAACCTAAGCAATTTACTGATTCACTGTTAGATGACAGGCTTTACTTAGTCTCTTTTTACCCTTCTGTTCTTCTCTGAGTTTCTGTATTTGGCTGTCCAGCCTGAGATGCTGTCAGGGGTGCTTCCCACCCTGCCTTTGGATGATGTGGATGGTGGAACTGCCTGACAGGTGATGTTTGGATGCTGGCTTGCTCACAGCAAAGACCAGACTATGAGCAGCCAAGCTTAAAACCTCTGCTATTAAAAAAAACAAAACAAAACAAACCCAAACCAAACCAAAAAACCCGACAGGAACCAAAACCCCAGAATTCTGAAAGATTTTTCTGGAAAAAAACTTAGCTGTTGCATCAAGAGTCTTCTTTGCTAGGGAAAAAAAAAAGTTAGGCATTTTTAGTCACTCTTTTCAAGGGACAGAATGCTAATTATCATGATAATGAAATCTTTTAGGATTGCTGTTGGTGAATCTTAGTGATGTACATGATTGAAATTGTGAAATGGAGCTTTCAAAGAAGAAAATAGCCAGAAAAGCCATTACCTTTTGAAGGCAAAAATAGTATGAAATTAATTCTTTGTCCTAGGAAACCTTTATAAAGGATACCCTTCCTCACTTTGTAAGTAAGAAGAACAGGAGATGGTAATTTTAAACAGAAAAAACATTTTAATACTTTGTGTTCCATGGTCAATTTTAGTGCAGGTCTTCTGACAAACCAAGGGAGGAGCCATGTTGTGTGTTCAGCTGGAAACCTTATCTCAAGATCTGGAATATGAGTAAACCCAGAGGGATTTGCTCTCCAAGACATATCAGAGCAACTCCACTGAGTTAATGTCATTTATTTCTACTTTTTCAAACTGCTTTATTTAAAATTAAGTGAGATTTATCTCAGGCAACTCTAGTTTTGTGTAGTCATTACTAGTTTATCAAGCATGGCCATTACTTTCCAAAATATTTTTATTACAGCTTTAATAAATAATTCAAGATATGTTATCATTTTCATTGCTGTCTCAAGACTGAGCATTTCTAGTGGCCTTCAGGCAGCTGCTTAATTTGTCCAATGCACATTATGGTATTGGAAGAGTGATCTCCATCTCTAGGAAAGGAGGTACATATTCAAGGCTAGAATAGCTGGCATAGCAGTTGGTTGATGCTGATATTTTATTTTGGCAATCACCAGCTTTCTGACAACATTCAGTGTTTGCAGCTGTCCCTATTAGGACATTGGCTCATATGCCTGCAGTAAAGATTTCCTTTCTTTAGTTACAGTAGAATGAGACTAATGTTACATTGCATTTATTTGTCTTTTCAGTTAATTCATGCTTTTGCTAGAAGATGAACGAACGGGAGTGCAGGAGAGAAGGGTATTGGAAACAGAAGTGGGTGGGAAAGAATAGAACCTACACAACTTGGGGAAGAGCACCCAAATTTGGCCCATGGGGCAGAGGGAGATGATTATGGCAGGGAGGAAGGGAGAGGTGTGAGACAGTGAAAGTATGTTGGATTGGGAGCTCCTTTGGGGTTAGGGGAGGCAGAAGGTTGAATGCATTTGCTCATGATGCACAGAGTTTGGCTTTTACCCATGGATCTTAAAGGTCCTTTTTGACAGAGAATTGGATGCACTCTTGAAACACTAACTTGAAAAACAACCCAACCTTTCTTATTTTTTTCCTTCTGAAAAGTGTTTTGGAACTCTGAGTTTCTTCTAGGTACACTGTTGGCAAAATGTGAATCCTGAACCTTTAAATCTGCAGTGCAGACCCATTACAGTGGAGGAAAAGAATAAATTTTGATCATCTTGGGCACCCATATGCTAGAAGGCTTTTTATAATATTTCTTTGTATCAAAACTGTTTGGTAGACACAATAATAGGGATCCTAAGCTGAGTTAGAGCTTCGAGTATGAGAGGGGACTGCTGTCTGTTGATTCCAGAAACAATCAAAATATAATTACCTTGCATGATCAGCTCAGGAGTCTGTTAATTTATTGGCTTGGCAACAGTTGCATAGAGCTGCTACATGGGTGGGATAAAATTGCTTCAGTTTATAGGGAAGCATAGGAAATCTTGTAAGTAAAAGGCATATGAGAACCTAGAAACATGGTTAAAACTCTCTTAAAAGGAGGCAGAATCATAGATTTTCTGGCTTCTGAAAGAAAGATGAAGTGTGATCTATTTGGAGTAATGACATTTAATTAAAATTGAGCATTCATGAGAAGCAAAAGTATGATTTTATTGGCTATTTTTTCCTATGGATTTTCAGGTAGGAGCATATGTAAAATCATTGAAGCATTTCTGATATTTTGAAGCTTTCTGGTATTTGGATTCAAATTGCTGCTGGTAATGCCACTCAAAATTAAAGGAAAAGATATCAGATAATATCACAGCTATGCAGCAAAGGTAGTACTTCTCTTTTTGTCTTTTTTTCTTTGTTTGTTTCTTTTTTGTTTTCCTAGTTTCTTTATTAATTTATTCAGTGTATATTGAGCTCAGGACCACTGAACAAAATACTGGCAACTACAGAACTTAACCCAACCACTGAATCAATCACTCTCAGAAATGAGCACTTGCTGCATTCTCGAGTGACCATTTGGTACACCAAATTACCATCTCTTGCCTGGTGTCATTGGAAGAATGCCTTAAGGAAATGGCTTATCCCTTTCCTAAGGAATAACAGAAGATTTCTGTTAAGATACTCTTAAGTCCTGGATAAGATACTCTTAAGTCCCCCATGTTCATGGTGTTAAAATACCAATCCAGGTCTGGACTTTATACTTCCTCTCTTTTTATAATTTTTAATATTAATTGTATAGTTATGATATTGTAGTGCTAGGTACAGCTAGTACCTAACATTTTCTGGGAAAAACATGTTCTGGGAAGAACATTTTCTGGGAAAAAAAACTTATTTCAGAAATCATGCTTGATTACTCTAAATCCAGTGTTAATTAAGCAGGCAGGAGGTAAATGTTGGTCCATTCATCTCACATGTTCTGTGATTGTAATGTGTAAAAAGATACTGCCTCCACACACCCCAAGTCTCCCTGACCCAAATCCTCCAGCTGCACCAAATCTTGAAATTCAATGAATTATTCAATGGCTTTTTTCAAGGTAAAGATCAGATTAAAAGCCACCTTCCTGAAGAAGGCACCAAGAAGTTGCCTTTTTGCCAAAACAAAGTTTGGTCCATCATGCAGCCAGCTCAGACAGGACAGGATGCTCCAGGTAGAAGTAGATGGGTCACTCTTCCAGTGTTTTGGGCATAAGGGACTCGTCCATTTCTCCAGTTATTATTCTGTTGGGATAACTCTTGAAATCGGGATAGGAAAAATTTTGTTTTGTACAAGTGATATGAAGTTTGCTCTGGTTACATGAATTCCAGGTCCTGACCATTTTATCTGTATCTTTGCTTGAATGATAACATCAAGATTGTAACTTTCTTTTACTGCTAAGTAAAAGTGTAATTAATATAGGGCTAATACTTTGACAGGGAAAAAAAATTTTCCAAACCAGATGCTGGTATTAATTGGACAGTGAACTGCTTGAAATCATTCATTAGCCTGTAGGTACAGTATTCCCAATCAGCTGCAGTTTCATTTCAGGCAGAAAGTGATAAGATAATCTCATTTTAATTAAGGTGATATTATAAATTAACCTGTCAATAAATGGCATTAACTTTTTCAGCAGTGCAGTTACAAGTGGATGGATTCATAGCACTGTTCTTTTGCCAAAAGACAAATATTGTATCCAGTGCCAAGTTGTTAAATACTAATGAATAATTTATTTAATGAATTTTGTCTTTCCCTGTTCACAATGTGACTGACTGAGCACCAGGCCTCTCCAAATGTTCTGTTCTTCATAATTACTCTGAATTTTGGGCCTTACTGCTTCAACTCTGCTACCCAGCATGCTAACTCCTTTGCTCTATTTTGGACAAGATAAGTACATTATCTGTTAATTTCCCTGATTCAGCTGAGAACTATTTTCTATTAAAGGTTTTGGTGGGAAAGCATATTGGTAATTAATTTTTAAATTCAGTTTCTGCAAAAGGTTGGCATGTGTGTTCTCTGTAAACCTAATTGTGAAAATGATCATGAAAGTGAATCCACAGTGGCTCAGACATCAAAGTGAATTAAAAATGTGGTGAACTGCAGAAATACTTTATACTATATCTGGTCAGATCCAGGTCATTATTCTCTTTTGAAAGATTTTTAGGGCTTTTGGAAGAAGAGAGAACTATCTCCAAAAACCTTACTTGAAGACAATTGGCTTACTATGGGCATCTGGTGTAAAGTAACATGTGATAAAATTATTTCCAAGATTTGTAAGTGCCGGTAGGTCCAGCTGTTTTTTTACTGAACTGTTGGCGCTGAAGCAGCTCTCTTTAGAAGATGGTCTACATGTTTAGTATCTTTTGACACAATTTCAAACCAAACCAAAAAATATGGCATGTTCTGGTTTAGTATACTGCAGTAAGAAGGAAACCCAGTGTCCTTGGAAGTGGGACTGTGTTGGGATGAGTCTTATGCTGTAAGTGTTGCAAAGACTGAAGGGGTAATCCTGAGGTGTATATGGAGTTGGTGAACATCACTGCTGCTCCTCTTCATGAGCAGCTGCTGCTGCTGCTGCATTTTGGGCTTACGTGCTGCTGCTGCTGGTTTGCCCCATGCCCTGTATAATCTGGTTTGTATGAAGGCACTTGACATTTTAAGCTTTTTTTTTTTAAAGCATGTTTTTCTTTTTATCAACTTCTGACATCTGCATGCTATTTAAAATAGCACTACTATTCACTACTATCCCATCTGCTTCTTGAAGACTACCAAATGTGCTTCTGTTGGAAAAGATGTTGTCTTTTTTCTCCTGCCCTCTTAGCAGCACCCTGGGGGCTGTTGCTGAGGGCTGGGGAGATCTTTTCCCCTGCCTGAATGTAAAACAGGGAGGCACGTGCAGGAGCTGATGTGCAGTCTGGAGTAGAGGCTGGAGAAATAGGGCTTCAGTATTCATTGCTGGAGCTCTGCTGGGAGCCCTTGTGGGATGGAGGTCAAAATATTTCAAGTGCAAATTCAGTTTGTTTAGTCCCTGAACAGAGATTGTTTGCCTTACCTGGTCTGTCACAGGCAATAGCTTTTAACCAGTCTTTAAAATCAATTGGGGTGATTATGTTTATGGCACAATGGCTGCTACTGAAAGTCTCTGTCCTGCAGGAAACCAGGACCCAGGTCCTAAGCATAAGTGCTTTGAGCAGTAGTCAATTATTTGATGGCTGGCTTTCTTCCTGCTATTTCCATGACGTTATATGTGGTGTTACCCTAAGGCATATTGGGATGCTGAAGTGGAACTTTAATTACTGTTTTTGATTGATCTGGAAGGGTATGGGGGCGAAGGGGTGGTGGTATGAGGATTCACTAGTTAAACTTTAAAATAAAAAACAGTTACAGAAAGAAAAAAAAAAAAAAAAACCAAAAAAACAAAGCAAAAAACCCCCACAAGGCACCGAACAGTGTGATTCAGTTACACTGAATCACAGTAATCCTGCCTTTGCAAAACATAATAATTAATTTTAAATTCTTATTTCCTGTCTAAATTAATTGCATTTTGTACTCAAATATGTTCTTCTGAAATATTCTCTTCTTAAGTGACTTCCTGCTTAATTGCATTTTTAATTATGTGCCCTTCATAGTAACATAAATGTTTGTATTTTCTCCTGTTCCCTAGTTTTTGATGTATTCCCCCCACAGTCTGTACATTTCAGTGGTGCTTTGAGCTCCCACTTTGTTTTGCCTGAGTTCACTGTAGGTACCAAAGGCTGTTGATTTTCTGGGAGTTGGCAGTTTCACCTATTTTAAGGAAGACTAGGCAAATTCCATGTTACTGTACAGTACTGTACCAGCTGGGGCAGGAGAACTGATATTGCTCAGAGACTTCCAAAGGATCCGTAGCCTGGAGAAAATACAGATTAAATAAAAGAAATATTTTTTTTCTAGATCTCTAACAGTGCTGTGACTCACCAGGAGGCAAGAAAAGAAGCTGATTTTCCTTCAGCCTCTTGCAGAGACTATGTACACACTTCTCTTGGGTTGTTGAATGATAAGTAGAAAATTAAAGGATGGCCATTGGGGGATTTCATCCTAAGTGGAGGAAACTTCTCTCAGCTCAAACAGCCAAAGAGCAAGCTGTCTTCCTGGGGAGGCACTGGGGAAATACTTCTAGGTTTTGTGCTTAGAAGAGAGCAAACCTAGTTGCCCACTGTTGGATTAGTATGAACCATGGAGTATTTCAGAATATACCCCATCTGAGAAAGAGCTCTTCTTTTCATCTCTGGAGAGAAGATATTTTTGATAATTTATATTAATAGCATTTTGGTATCAGGAAATAAAAGGTGCTCATGCTTGCTTGTGGCACTTGCAAATATGAGGGCAAAACTCTTTCCTTAGCAGCAGGGGTGATTTTACATGCTGTGTGGAAAGTACCTGTGTGCTGGTCTGCTATCAGTGCCTTTCTCATTGGCCTGTTGCTAATGACAGACAACTGTAGGAGCCCCCATTTCTTCTCATTTTAGTTTTCAGATGTTCAGTTTTTCTAGAAACCTTAATCTTTAAACCCCAAATCTTTTTAGCAAGAGAGCTGGTACTTTAAATTGTCTAAGCTTGAATGAAGGACTGTGGCTTTGGTCGATGGATGCTTTCTGGCCATTGATGATTGCTTTAGCTGCCAGCCCAGGGCTATTAAATGAATGGAAATTCTATAACAGGGTGACAGAGCCAACAGACAAGTGCCTATTCTGGGCTTGCTTGTTCTGCCAAACAACAAAAATGTTGTGAAGCTGCGTAACACTTGCATTGTGATTAGATGCATCACTTATTCATGTTCTGCAAAATAAACACATTTAGATAGCTGACCATGATAAGCATTTGGAGAAGTAATAGTCCTTAGGCATCAGCAAAGACATAATTAAACTGAATATTGAAAAGAGCTTCACAGCTGTGAGTACAGTTAATCAATGAAATGGCCTCTCAAAAAAAGCCAGTAATGTTCACATCAGTCCTATATTTTTGGGTCCAAGAATAACGTCATTAATACCCTACTAAAAGTGATGGAGACCAGCCTTCTGTACCTCAAAGCGAACAGTAGCCATCCACTGACCTCCCCTTGGGGAGCTGCTGCACTGCAACCCTGCTGGGGATGGGGCTGGAGTGGGCTGATCCACAAGAGTCAACATTTGCATGTCAATTACAGCAAGAAGGACTGCTAATAGGAAGTTGGTGTGTTCAGCACTGAGATAGTGCACAGTGCCATTGCAGTCACGGTACAAATCCTTAGGCTCTTCCTTAATAAGAGGAAATTTAATTTTCCACAAGAAGAAATTTTATGCTACTGTGTTCCACCTATTAATGTCTTTGTGATCAGAACATTCACTGTGAGCCTAGAATTAAAAAATCACAGAAGAGGCTGAGTTGGAAGGGACCCATCAGGATCATCAAGTCCAGCTCCTAGCCCTGCACAGGCCACTGCAAGAATCACACCATTTGCCTGAGAACATTGTCCAAAGTATTGGTAGTTCTGCAAGGAACAGGGGAGTTGCACTCAGTCATTATGGGTGCCTTTCAAATTAAGATAGTCTACAAATCTGACTCTTACATGCAGTAGGGAATGAGAAAAAAATCAAGTTGGCAAAGAGTGAAGTATAAGGAAACCACAAAGTAAGGTGGAAAAGAAGAAATCATGTAGCAAAAGGAGAGGCTGGAAAGTCTAGCAAAGTGGTGGAGAAAGTTGTTAAATAATGAAGGAAATTAAAGGTGAGGAGAAATCATGCAAATAAGTGAAAATCAGAGGAACAGATTGAAAGGGGAGGAAGAAGGCAATAATTTAATAGTCACACACTTTATTAAAAAATACAGATAAAATAGCAGTGAAAAGAGTGTCTGTGTATAACAGCTGTGCAAACATGCAAACCCCACTACTGATTAGATTTCTAGGATGTGTATTGGCAGATGGATTTACTTGGAATGCTTTATGTAAGCCATAGGCTCAGCTGTGTCTTACTGGCCCTTCCTTTTCAAAGATAGGCAGGGGACAGTAGTCTGGCAAGTTAAGGATGGAAATCCTCTTTCCAATTCTACTTTAGTACTAATGTGTGGGTAAGCTGGTGATCTGGGGTGATAATGAACCTCTAACATTAAATGGATGTTAAAAAAATATCTGTGCATAAATCCCTCATATGTCTGTGCATAAATTAACACTCCTTCTAAGTGGGACTTCCCCAAAACTTTTACTTATGAAATTTTGGATGTTATTTTGTTTTCTTGGACTTCAAAACCTGAAATTTTTAGGCTTTTTTTTTTCCCCAGAGAGATGTGAGACCAGAAAAACTTGAGTTAGAAATAAAAAAGTTGCATTTTTGCTATGTAAATCATGTATGCAATTTAAAAAAACAAATCAAACCAAACAAAAAAACCTCAAAAAAGAAAAGGAAAATCCACCCAGAACACAACCCTGACTCCCTCAACAACTGGCCAGAGGAATAAGAGTCAAATTTTAGGATACTCAATGTCAAAGTGGAAAATCCTGGTGTATGTGAGTTATTGTAGCTCCACTGCTGGCAGCTTTATGAATCAGGACTACAGGAAACAAGGCTATCATCTCTTGCTTTTCAGTTGATTTATAACTGCTTAACACCCAGCTTCTCATCTCTATTGGACTCTTACCTTGGGTAAAGTGAAGTAATAGAGTTATTATGTCTTGTGGAATGACAATGCTTCCAAAGACTTGTGTGATTTGATTAGATGGACAGTGGTAGAGTGACTTTCTGAATAGTTCTATTTATTGATAGGAAATTATGTGTGGAACTTAAAATCTGTGGTGTTTCAGAGTAAGATGTCTCAGCCCTGTTGAAATCCAGTGATATTTTAGTGACTGAGTTAACTTTTTAAATTTCTGGTCTTTAAACTCACAAATGGAACTGTAAATGTCCACTTCCAATCTTTCATTTTGCATTGGTTTGTGCTGTCACCCAGTCTCTTCATGTTTTCAAGCAATCACCCCATCCTAAATCAGAGCTAAAAAGCTGCATACCCCCAGATAGAGAACTTCTATTGGCTGTATTGGAATTAACCAGATTAATTTAAATTAACAAAGTTCTGAGTTTAGTTTTCTCTGCTACTTCATACTTTGTATAAAGTGTTTTCCAAGATCACCTCTTTGAAGAACTGTTTACATGTGACAGAGCAGTCACTCAGTTAAGCAGTGATTTGGTGATCTTTGAATTAGAAATCTCTGTGTAAAATTGATATTTTGGGGTATTACTCTGCAGCACGAAAATTGTTTGAATTTTCCTCCACTCCGTTGCTAGATATATATGTTGTCAAGGTTTCTCATCAATCATCAGTACATTTATTGTTTGACTTTGTTTTCTTGTTAACTGGATGGCTACTCTTGGCAGTCAGCATCATCTTTTGAGTTTCTGCAGACAAACATGCAGAAACTGCTGTGTTGGGTGGAATAACTGGGTGGTACAAATAAGAACATAAAGGTTGTTCACTTGTTGGTGCATGGGTTGGTATGTGACCTGAAATTAAACTGGGACATGCCTTCTGCAAAGAACCAGCACAGCTGTTCTGACACAGGTTGAGAGTCCTGATGTGGTTTAGTCCCTGTTTTTCTTACAATTGAGAGCCAACAGAAGAGAACAGGACTTTAGGATTTAACTCACTTGGTTGAAATGGGGCAAATGGAACCTGGCATAAGAGAACAACTCTTGGATTGTGCACGGGGTGGTGCTTCCAGTTCCCTGTCTGGGAACATTGCATCCCACAGCACATCTGTTGGTTTGACGAGAGGTAAAGCAGTTGAAATGATAAGTTTCCTCAGTAGGCAAAATAGACAAGTCTTGATCTGAATACAAAACACCTATTACTTCTCCTGGAATTATTCAGTGAGGGACATACTGGAAAGAGGGTCAGTTCTTAGCTGAGAATAAAAATGAACAAATCAAATATTGAACTACCAGGGAGTTGACATTGTTTCAGCTCTTAGATTTTTTCCCTCTTACACATGTTACATCTATAATGTTAATTAAGTTGTATTGCAGTCAGTAGGTTTCAGCATATCTAATTGCCACCAGGTGGAATGTAAGTTCTTCAGTCTGCCTGCCTTCTATTTCAGAGTATTTCAGAGAGGAAAGAAGAGAATGTTTTTATTCTCTGAGTTGGTTTTGGTTGTTTTTTTCCCCTTGCTTTTATTTTTTTAATGTATTTGGGGTTTTGTTTTGGTGAGTGGGTTTTTTGGGTTTTTTTTTTTTTTGGCGGGGGGAGGTGGGTTGGTTTGGTTTTGTTTTCTTTCTCCTGTTGATTTGGAAGGACAGAATGTTTGGTAAATGGATGCCTTAAGCTTTCACCCAACCCGCATAACAAAAACCCTACAAATTCCCCCATACTTGAAGACGTAATTATTATCTTGCAATGTTGTTTTGAATAGGAAAAAAAAGTGGAACTGGCTGATACTGGAAATCACTAATAAGTGATTAAATGTTGAATGACCAAAAATTGGAATATCTGTGCTACCTAGAAAGCCTTCCATGCTCTGTTTCCCCACCAAGTGAGCATTTCCTTGAGTATGAAGGTACAGTGCACACAGAATCAGCAACTCTGCCTATACAGAAGGAAAATATTTTTATTCTTCACAGTGGGTCTGCAACTGCAATCAGTAATACAGGGGAGGAAAAAAGATGCCAGTGAAAGTGCTGGACTGGTTCAGCAAACACTTGTGCATATTAGGTATAACTAATTAACCTAATATCAGCCTTTGCCAACATCAGCATGTATTGCTTAAAAACTCAGGATGAAGCCAGAAGGTAGAAAAATTAAATCTTGGTTCATGCAAGAATAGCTGATAGGTTATTACTCTGTCTCTCCATTTGGAATTGTAATATTTCTGTCTGTAACTTACAATTAATATAATTCTCTGGAGAGCATTAATTTGCCATACCTTCAGTTATCAAAATTATGTTCTCAAATTTATAATTTTTCTGTAATGCAGTTCCCATGTCCTTTTCTTCCTCTGCACATTGCATTGAGCATTAACTAGAAAGATATGAAGTTCCTTGTCTGTATTCCAAAAAAGGTAGATTGCTCTTTTTCCATGATGTCATCTTCTTTTATCTACTAAAAGGATAAGTAGATAATGACAGGGCTTCAACAATAGTAGATAGAATAGGAAGACTCTAAAAAATTTTCCATAATATTTTATTTTTATCATCTTACTCCACTGCTGAATGTTTTCTAAAACAGATTTTGTTGGAGCTGTGTGTCTTTCTACTCTTTTGAAATTGCCAGCAGTCTTGCTTGATAAACTTAAGGGTCATCAGGAATTTAAACAGAATAATTTTATCACACTGGGGGTACTCTCAGTTGGGCACATGAGCCCATAAAGCCCCTGATGACTTTTGTAATAACTCACCACAACATGCCCTGTTGTATTGCAGCTATTAAGAAAATGCGATTTCCAGCAGTGCAAGACCTTCCCGAAACTTCTGCCCTTCTTTGCAGGGCTGAGCAATGGAGATGGTCAGTCAGGGCAGTGAGGGGGGATATGTGGTGTAAATCCCCTTTCCCCCACCCCCAACCAAACAGTCAGATGCTCCAGAAAATTCCAGGGATCAATCCTGCAGCATAAGTGGTATAAAAGAGACAGTATTTTAGTGAGGGCATAGTGACTGAATGAGAAATATGGTGTTAATAGGAGTGCATAATAACTATATAGTGAAAAGAATAAAGAAAAACAAAGAAATGGGAAAAGCAAGGAAGATACAGGACCCATCAAGATGTTATATTTTTAACACTTCATTTTATTGAGCTTTTATTGTTTTATCAAAGACAATAGTGAAAGGTATTGCCACAGATAGCACTTTTTTTGAACTTTTAATATTTCAAAGAAATTTTCACTTAGAATGGCAGCTTCTCTGTCCCATTATTTGTAACATGCCTTTTTATTATGATTAGGAAACTGAATTTTTAAAATGATAACTTTTAACGTCCTTGCTGTCTTGGAATGAATGATCTTTGCAACAGAGACTTCTTTCCTACTGGTGTAGAAGGAGATTACCTCGTGGAGAATGCTCCTGAAATATAAATAATGTATCATCAGGAACTGTAGAACGATGTAGGTGGAGGACTAGAAAAACTGAATGTTTGCCAGGCTCATCTATTTTTTATCAAAGCTGGTTAAATCTAGTTGTCACAGCCCAAGATACTCACAGATCTTGGTAAAAGCCATTCTTCTCATAAGTCTTATTTCTTTAACCAAAAATTGCAGTTATACTAGTTCTTTAAAGGCTTGCAGGGTTTAGGAAGCTTGTTATGGTCTTGTAGTTTTGTTTGAGTTTTTTCTCTTGTTTGTTTGGGGTCTTTTTTAATACAGATTTCAACTCACTTTGTTGACAAGTTGAGACATGCATTTTTTCATATGGATCTCTGATACAACAGAAAAAAATTAACCATTTTTAATTAAAAACTTGTTTGTACTTTAATTAAACTGCCAGGTTTTTCTCTGAGGACTACAGAGCTGGTTCACAAAATAGACTTACCTTTAGGCACATTTGAAAATTCAAGCCTTTAATGTGTTTTGGAAGCCAAAGGAGTTTAAATCTGGTTCCTAATAGCCAGAAAGTTAGCTGTGTGGATTATTAGCAGAATATATTTTTTTATGTCATTGCTTCCTATTATCACTTGGATAGGTTTGGTAATTTTTGGAGTAGCTCCAGTGGGGTCAATAAAGCACGTGTGAGAGGGTGTGTGTGTGTATACCAAACATAAACACAAGTGTACAGATAGTGTCTGGCCATAACAGAAGTAGAATGCTTGCAGGCATGCTGACACACGCCAGGGCAGAAGAAAGAGAGCCCTGTAATAAAATCTCATTGAGGATGCAGAGAGAATGTGTCAGCATTAGGCATTCTCCTCATGTTTCACATAAATGCATCCTCCTCTCATGAGGGGATGAACAGTGCGTTTGCACCGGCTCATTCAAACTGAATGTTGGTAAAAGAAGAGTCTTGAGCAAACACTGAAGAGTCTGGCATTTTTTAAAGACAGGGGAAAGGTTAAGCTGACTGCTGTTTAAACTGCTGTTTATTGGATATTTATTTGCTGACCGTGTTTATTGAAGGTGGTGTTGAAAAGATCATTGCCAAGATTTCGGATGGCTGCATAGCACAGGTCAGAATTCTATTAAACTAATGCAGTTTTTACAATGAAGTTTAGATCTTCATAGGTGACTTTGTAAGTTTTTTTTATATCTGAGGGTGGTTAGATTGTATTTTTCTGGAAGATAAAAGAAGGTAGGATGTGCCTTCTCGGTATCATTTCCTTTCTCTCTCTCACAGTACTGCAGCTTTAACTTTGCTTAGGGCTGTAGTAAATGAGTAACTTCCTCTGGATCCAGCATTTACAAACCAGAACATTTATTAAAAATAATTAGATTTCAATATGAATGTTTTGTTTTTATTATTTTTGTTCGCTGTTTCAAAAATAACAGAGCTCACTGAACTTGCTAATTTTCTCCTTAATGCACTGAGGGGCTGCTGGGGGAGAGTCACAGTCACTCTTTTGGGTGAAGCACACAGTCATCTTGCAGTACCTTAGGCATATTTAAAAGAATCACTTGTTAATTTTTAGAAACAAAAGGTAAGGGAGTATATGGACACTAGATCTGGTCTTGCATTGTACCCACAGTGAAGAGATTTAGAAGAACCAAGGAATTTTTGAGGTATTTTAATTTTCACTGGTTTAACTATCTGACCTTGCAATAGACTCACACACACACAGGCACCACCTCTCTATATAGCTGAATGTCAGAAATAAATTCATTCACTGTTTCAGCAGGGTTTCTTCTTTAGTGGTGTCTGAAACATTAGGGGAAGTCTTGTGTTACAAATGCATTTGAGGTGCTATTTGCTTCTCTTCCTCTGCATGCACATGCTCTCTGTTTATAATTTTTTTTTATTATGAAGGCACTCTTTCCAGGACTTTTATGGTGATTCATTATTTTTTATTATTTAATTTATTTACTTTTTCCCTGTCTTTCTCAGAGATCGGATAAAAAGTTTTGTAAATTAACTGCTTCAATGAAAGTCTGTGTTCCTGGTTGTGAAGTCTTGCTTATGTTGTAAAAGTGGTTGGCAATATTTCCTCAGGAGAACTGCACTAGGAAAATACTCAAAATAGCAGTGTTTTGCTTTAAAAATGTGTGTGTATGCATGTCATTTATATCTATAAATATATGCTATATGTGTCTAGAGCTGGTATCGAATTGTCTATGCAAAACAGACAGGTATGGTGTTTTTATTAGTGGCACCGCCTTCAGATTGCTTAGACATTCTTCCATGGACATTCTGGATTGGAGGTTCCTAAAGGAATAACCCGAACTCACATGCAGCTCATCTTGGGGTTGACTGGCTCTGTTTGGATATCCAGTGTAGAGAAGCTGTGAGCAGTCACATGCTCTGTACCTGCTTCCTTGGACAATTTGATTGCATTAGTGGTCTCAGGTGACTGGTGGAAACCAGGTTACCCTGCTGTCATTACTGGGAGTAAGCAAGGTCAATAAGCTTATGCAGCCTCTAAAGCATTTCAGTACTGGAATGTGATTTTCTTTTGTTTTGGTTTATTTATTTGTTTTGTTGTTATTGGCTTGTTGGTTGGTTGGTTCGTTTTAATTTTTTTGTTTTGGTTTTGTTGTTGTTGTTTTCTGTACTAGGACAAAAAATCTTGCACTGGGCTCTGTGTGTGTATTTACTGCAGTGACACTTGAAATCAGAGTAACTCTGGAATCCTAAGACTGTAAGGTGTGCTCCAAAACTAGGTAAATGCTTCCTGTGAGTTTCCTATGTATCTGTTTTTAGGTTTCCAAATGACATGGTTTGATTTTATGTTTGAATGAAAGTATTATGTGAGCAGAACATAGCTTACTCAGTTCCACAAGAGTTTCTTTAAATACTCACCCCAACCATCTCTTTTACAGCAGCTAATTTTGGAAACACTGGGTGTGATCAATTTTGAGTGAAAGAGCCTATGATGGAAAAAGGCATGACATGAAGCTTAGAGAATTATTGTGGTCCATGGCATTGCTTTGCTGCCCCCAAAGTTGTCAGATGCTCTGGATCTGACTGTATTTATTGCTTGGTAGTGTGTTAAATGACAGGCAGCTCTGTCATGTGCTGGTGTTTGAGAGGGAAAAAAAAGTGATGCATGTTGAGACTTGCACCACTTTCAATACTGGTTAAAAGCCTAAAAGACAAATCTTTCCTGGGTGGGACAGCTGTATTTGGTTTGGGTGGCCAGGTCTTGGTAGCAGAGGAGCTACACAGGGGGCTTCTGTGAGAAGCTGCCAGAAGCTTCCCTGTGTCTGGCAGAGCCAATTCCTGGTGGCTACAAGACAGACATGCCCCTGGCCAAGGCCGAACCAGTCAGGAATGGTAGTAATGCCTCTGTGTTAACATACTTACAAAGGGAAAAAAATGTTATTGCATGGATGTAATTGTCGCCAGAGAAGAGCAGAGTGAGAATATGTGAGAGGAACAATTATGGCCAGTGAAGGAGGGGCAGGAGCTGCTCCAGGCACCAAAATTGAAATTCTCCTGCAGCCCATGGTGAAGACCACAGCGAAGAAACTCTGCCCTGGCAGCACATGGAGGACCATGGGGATGCAGAGATCCACCTGCAGCCTGTGGAGAAGACCCACACTGGAGCAGGTGGATGCCTGAGAGGGACCTGTAGGAGACCCATGGAGAGAGGAGCCCACACTGGAGCAGCTTTCCTGGCAGGACTTTTGAGTCCATGGGGGACCCATGCTGGAGCAGGTTGTGTCTGAAGGGCTGCACAGTATAGAAGTGCTACCCACATGGGTGCAGTTCATGGAGAACTGTTTGCTGTGGGAGGAATCTCATGCTGGAGAAGGGGAAGGACTCTTTCCCTGAGTAGCATCAGGAAGAACTTGTGATGAACTGACCATAACTCTCATTCCATTTCTCCCTGCACCACTGCAGGGGGCAAAGGTAGAGCTGGGAATGAGGGAAGGATGGGGGAAAGGCATTTTTTTATGATTTATTGTACTTCTCATTATCCTGCTCTGATTTTGTTAGTAGAAATGCATTTATTTCCAATTTGAGTCTGTTCTGCCTGTGATGGTATCTGGTGAGTGATGTCTCTCTGTCCTTATCTCAACCCATGAACCCTTTGTTATGTTTTCTCTCCCCTGTCCAGCTGCAGAGAGGAGTGATGGGGCAGTTTTGGTGGGTGTCTGGCACCCAGCCAGGGTAAACCCATTACAACAGCCTCTTCCTATCCCACACACATGGCAGGTTTTGATTGCACTGGATTTTATGCTGTCGTGTCAGTGTGTTCGGGAGTTGTGTGTTGGAATTTTTAAAAAATTATTTTATTATTAAATCAACTCATTTTGAGATCTTTTTTTTTTTGAAAACTGGGAGTTAAATCCCAATGCTATCTTAAATGTTAATTAACTTTCAGTACCAGAACATAGTTTCTTGCTTTTCTGAAATCTGATGATTAATGCTTTTGTTTACTTCTAAGTGATACGTAGTCATGTCATCACTGAAGCCCTGCTCCTTTTCTAAAATTGATGTTCTTGGCTTTGCATGGGCAAATGTTTTCTTTTTCTTGCAGAAATGCCTTAACTTCTTGTCCAGAATCCAAATAGTGAATAGAATTTGAAATTTTAATTAATCTTAAAGCAGTATTTTGCAATTAAGTCTTAACATCAAGTTTTACAGGATCATATAATGGTTTGTGTTGGAAGAGGTCTTAATGATCATCTATTTCCAGCCCCCCCTGCCATAAGCAGAGAAAACTTCCCCTAGAGCAGGTTTCTCAGAGCTCCATACAGCCTTGAACACCTCCAGCAGGGGTGAGTCCATAACTGCTCTGGGAAGTAAGTTAGAGTTAATCCTTTTTTCTGACTACCTATAAGAAAGATGAAGGCAATGACACCGATTTTCCTGTGTGCAAACAGGATGCTTTCAATATCATTGCACAGTTGATTCTGCTGATAAACTCAGAGGGTTTTAGTTCTACAAAACTAACCAGTCATTTGGCAGCTCTGCATGTCCGCCTTTCACTTCTAAACATTTTAAACATTTGTTTCTAGGAGAGCTGTCAGGCATTTCTCAATCAATATTTATAGTATTCATATTTGTCAGAGTACATAAAGAATCTCTCTGAGTGTGTTATAATCTACATCACACCTGTGAGTGACTGCAGCCTTTCACTCAATGGTAGAGAAATGTCAAAGGGGCTGCGTGGTTATCCCTGTGTTGTTTCAGGATGGCAGTAGAAGAATTAGTCATTTCTTGGAGAATATGTTTAGGGGGATAGAATATAAGAAAATAAAGGTACTATAGAAAGTAATCTTACCCCTAAGGAGTTGCAGCTGAGCCAATTATTAGAGATTAGGAGCACACCTGATGTTAACAGGCCACAGCTGTAGCTGATAACAAGAAGAGTGTTGTAAAAGAGTGGATTGGTTGGTTGAGGGGGACTGGAGTCAGTTGCTGCTGTGAGAAAAAGGAAGAGTCAGTGCCTGGAGGAGTTGCCTACGAGAAACATCAAGGAGGTATGAAATTCTTGTAATAAGGAAACAACAATATGGAATCTTTGCAATATAATGACAACAGATAGGTCTGAGCTGTCCCAGGAATGATGTACACTGGTACATTAGAAGAAGTGGAAAGAAAATCAGAACTAACATTTTCTGGGAAAGTGTAACTTCCCTTCTGATTCCTAGGAAGCTCTCCATTTTGTAGCATTGGGCTTTCTCAGGAGGTCAAAGTGTTGACATTTGTTACATTTACATTGTAAATACAAGTGTCATGTCTGCTTCTGATAGATGTCCACTGAATGATGCAAAGGCAGTCTTTGAGGTCAAAATTACTCTTCTGCTAATTTAGTTGGCTGCTTACTCTTTTTGCAGATGGGGGAAAAAAAATATTTTACTGGGGTGTTAGGGATACCTAGCAACTCAGAGGTTTTCAGAAGTTCTAGTTCAGGACAAAAACAAATATCTCTGGAAAATAAAAAGAAATAGCAACTTACAGAATATTCCTAATGTACTCTTTTTTTCTAGTTAAAATTTGGCTCAAGAAGGTAACTATTAAAAATTGAAATTATTAATAGATTTTGTATTTTAAGCTACTTTTAAAGTTCAAGTTGTAGTAATTTAGGAAGGTTTTGGCCATTTCCACACCCATCTGAGAGCTACAGAGAGAAAAAAGACTCAAAGTTGTGCTCGTGCTCTAGGAAGGACTGAGCTCAGCCCTTCCTGGTGACTGGTCAGCTTGAAAAGTGGACATGAGCTTCCTTTCTGCTCAGCTGTTCTCATAGATACAGTCACTCTCCAGGATTTTTTAGGGAAAGAGAGGTAGCTTAATGTCTGGAGGCAGCTGCTTCTGTGCAAGACCTTGGCTCTTTGGTGAAAAATTCTTCCTTTCAGATACTGAAGAACAAATTTGAATTATAAATCCTTTGGATTTAGAATGTTGTTTTACTCTGTGAAGAAAGTATAAGGTCCTTGAATGGATGCAGTTGTACTAAACTGCTGGATTTTGTATTTGGTTGAGTACATGCAATAAAGATCAGTCAGATTTCATTGAAGGGGATGCTGCAGCTGTTGGGGAAAATGCTGTGAGTGAAATTAAAGGGTAATTATGACTCAGTATTTTTTGCATAGAGTTTCTAAGAAACTGAATAGTCATTTGCCAATGAAAACAGTTCATTGAAGTTAATGCTTTATGGATATGAAAAGGGATGATGAGGCTATAGGCGTTGAAGAAAGTAGCAACAGGACACTAAAGTCCTTGCTGCAGATCAGGTGGTCTTGTCAAATTTCTTTTAGTCTTTGAAAATCCTTTTACAGTAATGTTTTTTGTGAGGTTTTTGCTAGCCTTTTGCCCACTCAAAATTTAAGATGCAGAAAATGTAAATGTCACTTCCATATTGAGGATTAGCTTTGGGCTTGGAGGAAAAGGCATGAAGTTAATTGGAAGGTCATAAATAAATCAGTGCATTTCTCATGTGTGTTTATGCATACACTTTAAAAATCTCTTTGTAGAAAAATAAGTCATTGGTTTCTAAAGAAGATTTGCATAAACTTCTGCCCACTGACCATCTTAGCTGCAGCCTGTAAGATTCTCTAGTTTGCAGTTAGCTGAGAAAATTGTTTCTGAATTTCAGGAGCTGGCTGTATTGTTTCAGAAACAAAAAGGAGATGCCATATACCTTAAATAGAAAGAAATAGTTTTAGCACCTGATATCAAATACTTAATATAAAGAAAAAGAAGAAATTTGTTTATTGTAAGAAAAACAGCATTTATTGGAAAATTTGTGTGTGTTTGTGGTGCCAGATGAATTTGATTTCTCAGTTTTAGTGAAATTATATAATGAAAAATGCCTGTAATTGCCACCCCTGGAGGTATTCAAAGACCTGTAGGTGTGGTGCTTAGGAATGTTTTTAGTGGTGGACTCAGCACTACTGGATTTATTATTCTGTGATTCTATAACATGATCATGACAGTTAATGTAATAATATAATCTTTGGCACATAATAATTAATACTCATCTTCAATTTTAGAAAGAAGATTTCCAAGAGTTTTTAGCATGTTTTTTTCCATTAATTAAAAATAAAATCTTCAAGTACCGATTACAGTTAAATTGCTTCAGGAATGCTGAACCAGTGATCTTGGGGCTGTGAATGGCACGAGAGCACTGTCATCTCTGGCTCTATGGCACTGGTGGACAGCAATGGTGTGTGGCTCTTCTGCTTCAAAAGCCAGTGGTCAGCAGCTGGCCAGAGGCAGAGAACCCCTTCTGGCTGGGGCAATCCACACAGATGGTGGGAGCTGCTGGCCCTTCCACCAGCACTGGGTGCAGAGAGGGTCCAGCCATGGTGGAGCATCAGTAAAATCATCTTGTATCACCTTCTCCAGTCCCTTGTGCCTGCAGTGATTTGAGCTGTAACACTTACAGCTCTGTGTGTTCAATAGAGCACCTCACTGGACTTCAGTGGCTTGGTGCCTCTTGGAAATGGAATTTCCGACTTCATAAAGGCAATGCAGAATGATGTTGGGGAGCACTCAGGTGATGTGAAAGTGCTTTGTCAAACAAAACTGCTCTAGATTGTTGTGGGTTGACAATCTTTTAGGTTTTGCTTTGTATATGATACACTCCAGATTAGCTGTATTTCAAATGTATAATATGAGGCTAAGGAGTGAAAATTTTACGTATCCTAGTTATCAGACTTCTCTTGTGTTTTCAGAGCTTTATCGTATGCCATTTCATGGTGGAGTCTCTTTCAGTGGTTTCATAGTTTGGTAGTAGTATGTGGAAATTGGTACTTTGCTTCTAATTTAATAATTAGAGGAAAAAAATATTATAGTCTAAGCATGATATAGTATTGGGCTTGTTTGTTTGTTTTGGTTTTTTATCCTCCATCTCGGTAACTGGGAAATTAATGCTGAGTGGATGCTGTGCTCAGAAAACAAATGCTGTACATAATTCTATTTTGAATTAAAGTGGCACCATACTAGTGTGTATATCATTACTGATATGCTCCTGGGCCTTGTAGAGTACATATATCAATGTTTTGGACTGAAACTCCTTTACTGGGATACTGGAAAGCAGTAATAGGCAATACATGAAAATGATGAAGTGGAAACTGGCATTTCTTAGTCTTGTAGCCATTCCTGTTTGAAGTAGGTAGCTATTACACCAAAGAAATCCCTGTTCTGCAAAGTTGAATTTGTGAAATCTTCAAGGTTTTCTTTTTGCCTGAAAATCTATTCAAACGACTTATTTGAGGTTTGCAAAAGAAGTCTGCAAAACTATTAGTAGTTTGTGCAAGGTTATGGATTTCCAGCTGATTTCTGAATTACTCTTCTCTTAAGCTTTTCTTTCATCTGGGCAGCTGCTATATACAAGGTGAGTTTGGTGCTTATTGCCTCCTTCAAGGGATGGACTACAGTCATGGTGTTGACTTTGATGTAGAAACAACAGTCACCTGTCCTGGTCTTATTTTTCATGGACTTCATGTGAAGTAAAATTGCATATGAGAAGGATAATGGATTCAATCAAAAGCAGTTAGGGAGCTTCCTAATCTATTAAAGCAGAGAGAAGCAGAGACAGAAAATGCTAAATGAGAAAATAATGCATCCAAAGAACGGTTTCTCTGCAAAGGCTGGTGGCATTACCAGAGGAAGCCAACATGCATTTGTGACTGAAACTTGTGTATTGTTTGTAAGTTGTGTTTTGTCTGACTTCTGGTGCATTTCCATTTCAGACAAAGATAGGTTCTAAATTTCATATGGGTTCTTGGAAGCAAAACGTGGGTTCTTCAGAGATTAATAAGTATCTCAGGATTACTTTTATTTATTTATGTGCATATACACAAACACAGATGTGTGTTGTTGTTGGGTCTGGGAATTATTTTTGTCCCTCAAGTTTTAAATACCTAATCTGTGAAGAAAAGTCTTCTCTGAAGCCAAGTAGGGTTTTTTGGTTTTGTTGGGTTTTTTGTTTGTTTTTGGTTTTTGTTTGTCCTTTTTTTGGTGGGTGTTTTTGTTCATTTGTTTGTTTTTTTTTTTAATTTAATTTTGTAGTGATGAGCTATAGCTCATAACTGTCTGGCAGAGCTAAAGTGCAGTTTTTTACTGTGCTTGTATTTTATTTCTGGTCTGAGCCAAAGTGCTGAACCATAACAAATCTACAATGCAGAACATTTCTTTACAAAGATTGAGCACAGTAATTTTACAAACTGGAATAGAGTTCATTTAACAAAGTGCTGAGAAAAAAAAAAGAAATTCGTCAGCTCTATTCCTATCCCACTGCTGGATGTTTTCCAGGCTTCACGGAGCAGGGTTCCAGCTCTCAAATTCAGGAGCATGAACTTTTCCTGGAATCAAGGCTGAGTGTATTAAAGCCTCAACAGGCTTCTGCTATGCTCTGCAGTGACCACCAAGAATTACAGTTCTCCTCCTGTGAACCTGATGCGTTGTGTAGAGTTTTAAAAGCTGCATTGACAAGCATGTGGTTGAGATAATTAGCCTCTGGAGGCTTCACTGAGAGATGTGAGAAAGCAGCTGTCCAGTGTTGTAGGGAAGTAGGGTCCTTTGCAGCAGCAGTGGTGTAGGACTGAAGGTCAATTCCTTTGACATGACAGGAGATGTGTAATTGCATTTTTTTTTGTCTTTTGTAAACTACTTGCTGATGGAAATGTGACTTTTTGATAGACTCTGCAGATTGTGATGGAGGATGGACTTTCCCAGTAGCGGGAACAGCAATATCTGTTGATGCATCTCTTTGGTTAGCTCTGGGCCATTAATAATGGTGAGTGGTACTTGAAAACACAAGCAAAAAGATCTTTTTAGATGGGGAGAGTTTGATGTGAGTGAGAGAAAAAAAGCATTTTTCTGTGTGCTGTTGTATCTTCTGAAGAAGGGCAGGATCCATTTGCCATGTGAAAATAAGTCCATAGTGTGTAACATGGAAAAACATTGTTTCCAGCTTTTTTAACTAGATTTTTTTTCAGTGTACAGAGTCTGACATGGTTTGTTCTTGTCCATCCATGCACATGAATGTCTTTTTAGAAAAGAATAAAAATATGCCTGTCAGCAGCTGGAGTGTTCCAGGGTCCCATTTCAGCAGTGCCACCAAAAGAAAACTTGATGAAATATGGGAGCAAAGCTTGCTTGTCTATAGCTTTGCCTGTGGATAGGATAACACCTTTACATTATTATTTTTTTCATTATTTTTTATTGAAAATTTAGAACTGCAGTGATATTTATGCTGGTTATAACTTCTTGCTTTAAGCATTTTGCATATATTCTTAGGTATTTTGTTCTGAAACATGAAAACTGAAAGGGAGAACTTGCAGAAAACATTGATGGCTGAACCAGAGTTTGACTGGTCAGCTTGCTTGAAACACTCAAAAAATGTATACGAAGACACTAAAGCTGGTTTTACAACTTTCCAGCTTGGCTTCACAGTTTGTGATTTTTGTTTTTCAACTTTGACAGAATTATTACTGTTTGTTATAATTATTGTTTAAGAAGAAATATTCGAAAATGTTATTGAATGCGAGAGGAGAAAAAAGAAAAAGCTCCACAGCAATTTCCAGGAGAAGTTTAATTTGAATAACAGTTTTAGTAGTGTATCCTAGAACTTATTCTTAACTGAGACTACATGAAAGTGCATTTGAAGACAAATAATTCTTAGCTCTGAACAAGTTTCAATTTGGACTCATGCCTGTTACATTTTCAAAGTACAGAGCATGGGATGTGTGACAAGAATTTGGGTGAGAAGTACAAGAGAGCACTGTATCTGTGGTTTGGAAGGAGCAGTTGTCTTCTATAGTGTGCAGTTTTTAAAATTTGTTATTGAAATCTAAGCACTGAGTTCCTTTACTGAGCTTTCTGATTTCCAGAAAAGTGTTTTGGTTTTCTCTTCTGATGTTTTTGTGCTTGCAAACAAAAAGAGCTGCCTGCCTGTGAGAAGTAGATGAGAAACAATTTTTTGTCTGTTTTTTTTTTTTTTTTTTGTGAATGCAATTCTGTCAAAAGTCAACTAAGACTCTGGAAAACAGAAGAATTTCACTTTTTTCAATTTATTTTAGGACCTGTTTGTTACAGGGTGACAACTAGTAAGCCATTCATGTTTCCACAAATTCTATAGGGTTTTGCCTATTGTTGGCTATTTTAATCTCAAATATGGGTGTCTGCACCGTGACTGTAAAAAAACCCCATTTCTGGTGTGTTACATGTGCTTGCCCAGGCTCTACAGCCCTTGCTTGTAAATATAAACTTGCAATTGTAGATCATCCTATGTCTATATGTATGCATGTATGCTTTCTCTCAATATGGAAACTAAACTCTGACCTCTCTTTCCTTGGTAGCTGACAACCTCCTGGCTAATTGGGGTAAGATTGGGATGGTGTCAGGGGGTGAGGTGAGCCCAGGATAGCATTGCTTCAGGGTAATGTAATAAATAACTATAATTTGTTCCTGGAAGTTTTATGATTGTAGAGAAATTATAGGGTAACACTCCGTGGTTTTTATTTGTTTGGTATTTGGTTTTTAGTTTGTTTTTTTTTTTTTTTTTTTTTAATAGTATTGTTTATTTTTTTTTTAGTAGATGTCTGGGAAAAATACCTGAAGACAAGTGTATTGAATATTACTTTATCACAAGCAGCAAAATCTTCTCCAAACCTCATTGCTTCTCTATTCAGACTGCTTTAGAGCACATGGGCAGCTGAACCACATGGTGCAGGAAGCTTGCCAGTGTGGTGTTTGTTACCCTTGCAGGTGTTCATGCCTGCCTTCTGGAAACATGAACATCCAGCCTTGGCAAGGACTAAAATCACAACATTTATGCTCTTGTTACTGCTGTGATTGACCTGTAGTGCCCTTCTTCATTAGCTGTAGCAAACCCCTACCCTTACCCCTTTTTGCACAAGTGAAATTATGCCTTAGTGTGATGTGTAAGTAACAGCTGCAGCTGGGCTCTTTGGAGATGAGGGTCAGGTCTGCTTGTGTCATGTGTTTACAAAGAAAAAGAGAAAGCAGAAATCATGTCACAAATTGTGGTGTTTTCCCAGATTGTGGTGTTGTTGGCTGAAGGGGACCTTGACAATGAAGAAACCTCCTGGTTAGGGTTGAGTAGTTCTCCCTCACAAGGCAGGTCCAGATGTGTGTCTCCCTTAGCCCAGCATCTGGAATCTGCCAGTTTTTTCTATAGCTACTGATGCAAGACCAAGGATGTTCAGTGACTGCAACCTCTTTTATTTAGAGACATTATAAACCAGAACAAAACCTTGACCTTGTTAACTCCATCTCCTGAAGTTATTGGTTGCAGTAAAGCTTGAATATCATGAGTACCTCTAACAATTTTTCCAGTTTCTGTTTGGGAGCAGTAGGATATCTCTCTGTCCCCTTACCTAGCCATGAACTGTATAGCTAAAAATGGCTATAAAGTTATTGATAAACACTCCCTATACTGTGAGTAGTGTGGGGTCAAGACCATAGCTGACAGAAGTGCAGCATTTACTCTATATATTTTCTTTTCTGAGCAAAGTGTTAATCTGTGGGACAGATACGTGAAGTTGTGTGCTGGTTTAACAAAGGCAGGCAAACTGTGGTCTTGCACAGAGTTGATCTAAGTATCTTTTTTGCCAAATTCCTGGGTTCAGGCTCTCTTTCCTCCAGAGGTCCACCTCTGCCAAGCACTATGTTCATTTTGTTGTAACAATGTAAAGGGGTGGTAAGAGTAGAGAGGGACTGTGCTGTGCAAGGTTCTGGCAGCAGAGTAACAATCAGATTGTGGTATTCTCCTTGCTGCTTAAAGATCAGCAGTTCTCTTACATATTCTTTCCAGTTTAAAATTTTTAGCCTGTGTATGACATTTATAGTATATTTTGGTAGGTCATGTGAAGTTTTCAAAAACTCACTCCAAGCTGGAGAAGTTCTTTTAGTCTTCCCTCTATTTAGGGAGAATTAAAGGAGATTTCTGTGTGAGTTATTTTCAGTTCTTCTAGCAGGAAGAAACTTTTTTTAAATTGTGCTATTGAAAAATTTGGAAAATATGGATAGAAGTGTAGCATTATGGAAAGTGAAGGCACAGAGCTTGCTGTTGTGAGTTGGAAAGTGAAATTTTTTGTTAAAAGACATGGTGTAAGCTGGTTTTACTTAGGCTAGAGAGGATGTCTCATGGGAAGGTTGTCACTCATCACATAGAGAAGGAGAGAGGATCTACAGACTTCCTAGGGTATTTCAGAAGAAAGATTAGAATAAATTATGCATTTCACTTTTTGTCTCAAAGCACTCAGTAAACTTCCACCTTGTTCTGTTTTTAGCAATGAAATTTCACCTTTACATCAAGGGCAGTAATGGCACTTTGTTCTGAGTGGTATGTGAGAAAGGCAGTGTCAGAACATACAGGTCTTCCTGCTTATAAGTGGGGCTTGTCATTGTTTTCAAAGTATGTAATATGGCTAAATGAAGAAACTTCTAAACAGCACTTCTTTTTCAGGTCTGCATGCTGTGTTCTTACTGCTCCCAGTCCTTGTGGTGCTCTCATGTAAATCAGTGGCTGACTGGTCTTTCTCTTTATGATACTTGCAGCAATTCATTAGCTCTGTCTTATTTAAAGGACTTTTATTTTTAGCTTTACAGTCCTTTAATGTTCTTCTTTCTGGCACTGACACATGACTGTGAGAGAGCTCTCAGATCCAGCTTTGAGAATGTGTTGTTCTACAGGGAATGAATACAGTGGGAGTTCATCCAGTTTGTCCAGGGGCTTTTACCCAATACTTGCTGTCATCTTCTATGAACGTGGACTTCTGTTGGAGTAATTTCTGTAATGAAACTCTGCACTATGGGGAAGGGTGCAAATGACTAGATGGAATAGAGCTTGATAGTAGATGTAGACGTACTTTCTCTTACAGGCTAGTGAGTTCATTATAAAATTTTAAAAGCACACTATAATACTCTGCAGCGCAGGCATCTTGCTTACAAGAGCTGCTAAGCTGCAGTGAAGAGTCTCCATTTAAGATGCTTAGTGACAGATTCTGTCACAAACTAATCTTAATTGTATTTATGTTTACCTGTCTCCTCTGTAACTTAACTGCATTATGAAAAGGTTCCTTATTTTTCTGTTAGTAGCAAGCTATCCAATAATAGCAGACTTGCACGTGGCACTGATGAGTAAGTATCATTTAGGTAAACTAAATATATTTAGAGACACCTTTCATAGTTGTTAGCATGCTATATTTAGAGAGCAACAGCTGAGTGATGGATTTAGGTAGGGAGGTGTAGGAGAATATGGCTAGAAATTTAAATGAGGAGTCATCTGTAGTGTTAGCTGAGCAGGGTCTTCAGTGATGGTAATGCACGTAAAATCCTCCAGAGAACATTCTCCTGCTCTTCTCATGGTCAGAGGAGAGAAAATGGCTCTTCCAAAAGGGAGTTCACTGCCCAAGAGACATTCCAGTTTCTGCATCCCTCTCCTTGGGAGAGTCACTTTTCCTGTGTCAGCAATAGATCAAGCTGAAGGGGACAAGCATCACTAAACCAAAGATTGCCCTCAGAGGCCCTGTGGGAGGTATTCAGAAAAGCAATGTTCAAGTGAAATATATGAGAAGCATTTCAGATTTCTAAGTGTTGTCTGCTCTCTTTGGGTTTGCTTGGACTTCAGAAGAGATAGGAAACAGTGTGGTGGAAGTGTGCAGATATGAGATCAAGTGGGCAAAAATGGCATAAAAAATTTTATTTGTTTTTATTTATTAAATATATTATATTCCTTTTTTCTGAGGCTGTCTGTAACATCCTTTTCCATATTGCCAGTGTGTCTAAGAGTGTTTGACAGCATTGAAAACCTGGGTTATTTTAAAAAAAATCCTTAAAGAGTTTAAAATTCATTGTCTATTTAACAAGCACAAGCATAGGGAAGGAAAGGGAGGGGAGTGGTGAATCTATGTGGATGCTGGAAGTAGGGCTGTAGAAAGGACATATCTGTGTCAGGCTTCTCAAGAGGAACCTCAGCTGAGGTGAGTCCTGGTTGGTTTAGAGGGTGTTTGCTAAGAGAAATGGTACAGCAAGGGGTGCTGGTACATTACCTGGGCTGGATCATGGCTTCAGGATGATTTTGTTCCCTCTGCTTTCACATAAGCTTTTAGTACTTAACTTTGCTTGTGATCATTGGTTGCCTCTTCTGTAATGGAGGTGCATCTTTGTGGCCCTTTTAGGTCAAATAAAGAAGTTTCCATAGTTTTCTGAGACCAGATCACTTCACACTTACATGTGTTCACATTTCCCAAACAGTTGGAGTCAGCAGCAGCAAGTGAAATGGGGTAATATTTTTGTATAAATTGATTTGGCTTTCAGTTTCAAAGAGGTTCCAAAACAATGAAGCCCTTCAGGATCACACTGGATTTCATAAGGATAAAACATCTCTGCAATCTGTTCTTTAGTGATAACTCATATCTTGTGAAACAACTTTTATGACACAGCTATGTTTTTCTTTTTATTTTATAATTTTGTTATAAATGTATGTTTTTTTTCTTCTGTTACAGAGCATTGAGCATATTCTTGAAACTGCTCTATGCCTTACCAGTGTCCCCTGACTGATGGTACGTCAGAATCAGAAATGCAAATGGTTTCTATCCAGTGCCTGCTTTTTCTCCAAAGATGAGAACAGCTGCTTGAGCAGTGAACCTCCTGGCCAAAAGTCAAATGCCAGCCTCTTAAGCACTGTTAGACAGGGATTTGGCTGCTACAGCCATCAGTGGGACCTCAGAGTCAGTAGAGAGCAAGGAAGGTGAGAAGCGTTGCCCCCTGGTCCCCAGGGACATGGAGAGCCAGGTGTGTAGGCAGAGATGAGAGCCCTGGTTCCTGATGGGAGAACAGACTGTGGGGAAGATATTACACACTGGGACGTGCTTCCTGTGCTGCTAGAACTGTGAGCATCCAGATTTAAAGGGGAAAAGAAAAAAACATCTCAAATACTGTTAAAAGGAAAAAGTAGGTGTACTGGCACATAGTACATAGCCCTCTACCTCTGGATCTTTCAGCATAGCTAGAGATTTTATCCCTGCTTCATGCAACATGCCTGGAGCTCGTGGCCGTGTGTTGTTGAAATCAGGATTTCTGTGCAATGGCTCTTGCTCCCACAGTGGTGCTGTTGCTCAGCAGTTGCTCCCTCTGACATCTGGCCTGTCCTTTTAATTCCCAGTTTGCTCACAAGCCTCTGCCAGCTGGTGGCCTGACAGGGGAGGAATTCAGAGGTGAAGCTAATGTGCAGGGTGTGACCTGAACAGGTATGTTACTGAATGTCTCCTGGACAAAAAATAGATGGAGATGGTCTTTGATGCAAACAGTTGTGCTACTTTGCAGCTGAGGCAGTTGGGTGGCCATGGTGCCTCTGGTGGTGGGAAGAGGACAGATGAGGTAATCTGCTTATTTAATAAATTTCTCACCAGAAACTGGAAAACTGGAAAGCAGCAACCAGCTGATCACATGGATGCTTAGGGCAAAGATATATTATAGTCTACAAGTCCAAATATACTGATGGACCAAATGACCTTCTTGCTATAAAAAGCAAAAAGATAAAACAAAGAAAAAGGGAAAATAAAATTGTGATATTGCTGATGGATGTTACATCTCTGCCACTACAAGGTGTATGTATGGGGAAAATATACTTAGAATAATTTATGTTCTTCATCATTTCAGTCCAAGGAGCTGTTTGTTTTCTGCAGCCTTCATAGCAGCAGTAGTATTTCAGTGTTTCAGATGTATTTTTCTTCCATCATATGCTATCCAGTGCAGATTTACACCCTATGCCAATGCAAGTGACTAGGTACTGTTTCTTCCCTCTTCCCCCCCAAAGTGTATATCCTAAATTTGCCTTTTGAAAAATCTTGGTGCTACAACTAAATATGTTGAAACAATAGATATGAAATAGGTAATGGGAGGACCACATAGCTCACCTGTTTATTTGGGGGTTATGCTCTGTAGTGTTTCCCAGCTGAAGCAGGCAGAACTTTAGTGTGTTCCACATTCAGGTGTGCAAATAGTTCCTCCAGCAAGAGGAGGAAACCAGGTTTGGTATAATCTGGTTTACCTGGTGGATTTAGTTGGTTTGTTTTTTTTTTCTTTGTCAAAAAACACATAAGCAACTTAAACAAGAGGTGTCTGGGGGATAGGTGTCCTTCATAGTAAATTGTAGTGTTTCATAGATTGAATAAAGCTGTTATTTGAGAGAAACGGACACAGAGGTTTCTCCTTAGCAAATCAGCATTTTGCATGCATAGCATTCTCTTCAAAGATCAGTTTTTTCAACTACCATCCATTTCAAAACTGATTATAATGACATAATTCATCGGGGTAAGTCTTTCTTATATGGACAAATAGAAATAAAAATGTGCCTTATTTTACTTTGTGGGAATTTCTGTGGTCAGAAATGAGAGTAGGAACCAGCAGTCTCTTTGGGAGCTGTGAGCTCAGGCATTTGATCTATTGGAAAAGATACTCAGATGTTAAATCTTCAGGCATCCATGCACTCCATTTGTAACTTCTCTATTAATGAATTTGCCATGTTTATAGAATTTCAATTTGCCAGAAGGAAAAAAAACGGGCTGCAATTTCTAGCAAGCTATTGTGTTATGCTGGTGTCTTTCACTACAATGAAAAGCCGTGCATCAAACTGCAGGGTTGTCAGAGGGCTTTTGAGACTAGATGTGCCAACAAGGAAAATATATAATGAGAGATGAAATGACTAGTGTAGTTTCTTGAAGGAGCTCAATTTCCTTTTCTGAAGAGAAATTTTCTTCAGTATTTGAAATATTATTGCAGCGTAGCTATTTGGCAGCTTGGCTTGTTTGCATGCTATGAGAATGATGCTAATAATTCCTACTGACTGCTGTGACCTCTGCTGGAGGCAAAAGAGTCCATTTCCTTCTAGCCCTTCCTCTCAAAGCCTGGTAACATATTCTTAATTTATTTATTTACTACCTGTTTGTTCCCTGCAGCAAATTTCCCTGCCTGCCAGGTGGCTGAAGTAATTTACATTCTTTGTAATTTATCTCTTGTCATAAATGTAGTTCAAAATCAAATATCTGATGAAATTTTTAACCTAATAGGCCTTCAATTCCATGGGTGTATGCTTTGTATTCTTTGTGGGGTTTAGTTTAACTTTGCCTATGAATGTCTGTCTTAACGTTTACATCTGCAGCTACATTTCTCTATTTGTACAACACGCCTTGCTCCGAGCGTTCGGAGATGTCAATGTGTAAGTGTAGATTGCATCACCTTTCCAAGTGCATACCCTGAATCTGCAGTCACATCTACTTAGTTTGAAGGCTGCTGCTGCAGTTCTGCCTCTTTTTAGTTGGAACTACTGACAGTGGAGCCATTTCAGAATAACAGATCTTTGGCTTCAGACTGTGAGGATAGCCGCTAATTATGTATTTCTCATTCCTCAATGCCACAAACATTGGCTTGCATTTTGACTTTATGCTCCAGTTCACTAATTAGATTCCTCTTTAAGAAGATGCATGTTCAGTATCATTGTTTTGGAAACATTAAGAGGCTTGGATTTTTTGGGTTTTTTTGGATGGAGAGTTTTTTGAGGAGTTTGTTTTGGGTTTTGTTGTTTTGCTTGTTTGGGGGGTTTTTTAACATGGAGGACTTTTTTCTGTATCTAAAGCAGGCCTGTCATTGGCTTCAGATCAAGAATTGTCCTTTGCTGTGCTGGCTCTGCCCCAGAGGGGTTGTAGTGCAGAGCAGCAGTGAGCACATCTGTGCCATGTTTTTGCAGGGACTCCAAGCAGTACATTGTAGCCCTGTTGTGTCAAAACAGCCAAAACTTTTTGAGCTCTGACCCACAAAGCATGACTCAGACTTCTGCTTGCTAGCTCTCAGCAGCCTAGGAGGAGCTTACTAGAGACACACGTAGGCCCACGTGGTGTTTGTTCTCTGCACATTTGTGGGCAGTGTTGTTGTGGTTTGGTTGTAAAAGCAGCCCCCTCAGATGGGGAAACAGGTCAGCAGAGCGCCAGGTTTTGGCTGCACGTGGGAGGCTGTCAGGGAGGAGTGTGAGATGGAGTTAGCTGCAGCCTGGGAGCCTCTGCGTGCTCCTTTCTCCTGGTGAAATGGCGTCACCTGTGCCAGCTCAGCTGCCTGTGGTGACACACACACAAACCAGGTGTAGGAGCCACAGCTGTGGCACTGGCAGAAGGGAAAAATAGCTGGGAGGGACAAGCCACAGGATTCATGTGATGCCTTAGGTTTTTGTGTGTGGGAGGGAGGGAGCTCAGAGTTTGCTCTTTCTGTCGTATCTCTGGGAGCTGCAGAGGCGCCAAAAGTTGATACAGAATGAAGCTTGAGTAGAAGAATCCTAAAGAGGAAAGTGCTGGGAAAAGGGAAGGCATCTGCAGGGCATAAAGGATTTGGGAGGAATAACAAATGAAAAAGTCTAGATAAGCACAGTTTTTTTTTTTTTCCCTTCAGTTTAGCCTGTGTCCTAGCAAACAGTGCAGAGGGATCAAAACTCTCAATATTTCAGAAGGTTAAAATCTGAACTACTGTACTGGGCAAAGCCACAATGGTTCCATAAATGGTGTTGAAAGTCTGATTGTCTCTTGCTGTGTGGGGCTTTTTTGGTGTTTTTTAAGATTTTGTTTTGGTTTTATGTTTGGGGTTTTTTGGTTGTTCGTTGGTTTGGTTTTTGGGTTTTTTTGGGGGAGTTATTTGGTTTTTTGTTATTGTTTTGTATCCTGTTTTAGGATAGAGTTGGAAAAAATATAGCCTAATTTACTTCAATTCACCTGCCAAAAATATTCCAGTTGGAGGCTTTCTTCTCTAGAGGGTAGGGGGAATGTCAGTGATAAAGCCTGATTGTTTAGCAATTTTCTGCCTATTAATCTGTAGAAGTCAATTCCCTTTTAAAAGAACATTAGCAATCATTTATTTCATTATTTTTATGGTAGATTCAATTTAAGCTAACCTCCACTCCAGTAAAGTGGGCCTGAAAGACAGATTTGCCCATCCCTTCTTTAAATGCCTGTCTTCTGCAATCTAGACAATTAAGTTTAATGCTTACATCTCAAGTGTAACTATGGATTGAGTGATATGGCACTGGACTTGCAGCTTCAAGTTAGTTACCACTTCTTTAGGACAGGCAATTTGACATTTTATGAAACTGAATGTTGAGCTGCAGTTTGACAATTGGACTTGTCAAGGATAACATGTTTTATGTCCAGTTCTCAGGAAATGACAGGTTGGTTTATGCTCTCCCCTCTCACCCCACAGTGTATTAAATAAAGCTGTACTATTGCCTTCCATCCATCCCTCCTAAGATTATTTTCTGGCTTCAGCAACAGAAAGGCCTTTTGTGGTGACTTTGAAGTATCTGATTGCAGTTAGTTAGTTTTGTGGCATCTAGTAAAACTAAGTTTCCGTCATTGACTTGCAGTAACCAATGTGTCAGAAATTATGACCCTGAAGCTTCAGATGTTCACTAGGACTTCAGCAAACATGACATGTGATAATGAGTACTGAAGGGAAAAGTAATAGGTAGTTCTTCAATTTTATTTAGAAGGATTGCATGGAGCAAGCTGACTTCAACCTGCATACTTTCACCTTTGTTTCTATTAATATTGTTTGGCGTTTTCTGTACATTATCTGAATCACAGCAGACGAAGGGGGGAAAAAATCAATATAATTGGCTTGTATTGCATCAGATGCCTAAGTCCTACTAATGTCTGTATTACATTTGTTTCTATTATATTATAGCTAAAATGTAAATCAGTAGATTTGAACATAGCTTTTTTCTTTTTAATTTTTGTTCTTCATTTTACTTTAAGTTATATCTTGGATTAAATCTACTTTAACTGATGTGGCAGGTCTTAATTTTCCAAACAATGGGCTGTCAAACCATTTAGCCTTAATAGAGAGTTGTATTAAATGAATTTTTGTAATCTTCTAATGTGGGGAAAGTACACTACATTCTGCAAGGCTACATTTTCAATTTTATCATAGCAAATCTGCAATAACTTTTTAATGCTGTTAAGCGATTTATATTATCTCTTGATGGAACTTAGTAATAGATAAAACTGTCCCAACAGAAAGGCTAAGATTTTTAGCACCTGCTTCATCCTTTGTTTCTAGGCACGAAACAAATTCTGATTCTTTTTACAGCAGCATTTTGGAAGAAGGGGGTTAGAGCAAATAGTGTGTTGTGACACCCAGTATCTTTCCTCCACGTGTGGAAACAAAAAGAGCATGTTTTGACTATATGGTCTCAATAGTTGCAAGCAGGAATAGCAAAGGAATTCAGGATTATATTCATGTTGGAGAATGAAGTAAATGCATGGGCTGGAAACTGAGATTTGGTTAAACTAGTTTGCTGATATGGAGGATGTATGCATACGTAGGGGCGACTTAGCCTGGTTCCCAAAGGGAAAAAAAAAGCTTATATAATTTTGCTTCCTGTTTCTGTGCCTGTCACACATTTTAACTCATTGTCAAATGTCTTTCAAGCTGGCCAGATGGGTGGTGATCTCAGTGGTCCTAAAATAGTCTAGCACAGCCTTTAGCCAGGAGGACCTCTGATCCCTTCCCCAGCACTTGTCTCTGACCCGCTCGGGAGCCAGAGGGGCAGTGGGCACTTGCCTGTGGCCCCAGGCAGCTGCCATGTGGCTGAGCAGCTGGTGCCCATGCAGGGCTGGATTAGCCCCAGGTTGCTCTGCTCACACTCTCTCTCTCTCCCCAGTTATCAGATCAAATTAACCTTGGTAGGTGACCCCTGCCAGTTTCTAAGAATCGGGCTGGGGGAGGCTGGCAGATGCACACAGAAGGTTCAGGAGCTGTTTGTGGCTGTTTGCCTGGGCTTCATGGCCAGAGGAGGGTGGATATCTCTGCTGCTGGGGGACAGCAGCCTGGACACCCCTCATCACTGGTTCAGACCCATCCATGCCATGAAGGTGCCCTGACAAGTGCTAGTGGTTTGTGACTTCACCCACTGTGGGACAGGGCACGGTGTTTGCCAGCCAGATCAGTCATCTGGGGAGGGCTGCTGCTTGCCTGGAGCCTGGATCCATGGTGTCTCTGAGAGGCTGTCACAGCTTACCTGGCTTTCTGACTGCTTCCTTGGCAACTCATCTAGACAGGCATCAGTGAAGTGGCCAGGAAAAGCTTTCAGCAGATTGAAGGTGACTGCAGGGCTCTGGGGGCAGAGGGAAGAAGGACAGGTGTCTGTGTGGCAGGCTCCTCAGTGCTCCCATGTGAGATGTGAAAACTTACTGAGAGCTCAGGAAAAAATAATCCTATTATGCAAGAAGATTAGGATCTTTTAAATAAGACCTCCTTGACAAGAAACTGCTTTGGGAACTAAAATTCCGAAAGGCATAATGCAAAAAGGGGAATCAAAACCAGCTGAAGTAACAAGAAGGGATTCTTAAAGTCAATTGATAGCAAAGGGAAGTTTGGGAAGGTGTAAATTCACTGAATAGAAGAAACCAGCTAGTATATAATGGTACAGAAGCACTAAATGCTTTATTGGCCTCAGGGAAAAGCCTGTTTCCCTGCCTATTTATTTGCTAACATTTTTTTTAAACAACCAGTATCTGTAGGGCAGCAAGTCAGTGGGCACTTAAAGAAGCTGGAGATATCCAGAAAAGTGGGATTGGAGGAGACCTGCTGAGGGTACTGAAAGAGCTGGAAGATGTGAGACCACTACAAAAAGCTTGCATCTGGGGAAGATCCTCAGTGAAAGAGAAAATCCTGATGTGTTATCCATCTCTAAGAAAGACAAGGAGGAGCACCTAGGTAACTGTATGCTGCCTAGCTTCATCTCTTGGCCTGGAAAGATCATGGAGTGTACTCTTATTTCCAAACACATAAAGAACAAGAGGACAACCAGAAATTGCCTGCACAGATTTAGCAAGGGCAAATTATTGCTGCTTTGGCTTAAATGACTTGTTGCAGGGGTGAGGGAATGAAGTAGATCTCTTGAATTCAGTAGTGCTTTTGTCACTGTCTTTCATTTGGCAGCTGAAGTGGTATGGTCTAGGCAAGTGGAATTTTAGAGGGGTTGAAGACTAGCTGCTGAAAGGTTAATGGTGCTTTATGACTGGTCCTTAACAAGCAGGGTACTCCAGGGAATACTGCAGAAGCTGACACTGTGTGTGTTAGGGTTTTCATTTTTCATCAACATCCTGGGTCATGATGCAAGAGGCACTTTGTGCCTATTTTCAGATTCACTAAATCACTTTGGTAGATCTTCAATCCAGATAGAGCACTTGGTACAAATTAACCTGTGTATTATATTGAATTGAACAAGAGCCTTGCATGTGCCATTGTCACAAATAAGGTAAATGAGGCACTGGGCTGTGCTAGAAGCAGTACCTCAAGAACAAGGACTGCTTTTATCTCCTGTATTTAGGCTCTGTAAGGCTGTCTGGAATACTCCATTCAGTTTTGGAGGCACTGCACTTCAAGAGGTAGACAGAAAAGTGGAAGAAGGACCATTTGGAGGTCTAGTAAATGGTGTGAGGTTGTGGGTGTGAGTGAGAGGCTGACAGAGTTGAGTTTGGATAGTCTAGAAAAAAGGAATCTGAAGAACAGTCCAGTACCATCCTAAAACTTCCTGAAGGGCATTTACAAAGATCTTAAAGCTGATTTCTGTTCAGTAGTGACAGATGGCAAAAAGACAGATGTAATGGCACAAATTGTAATTTGGGTTTGAACAGTAGGGAGAAAGTTTTGTCTGCAGGGACAAAGCAGCCCTGGGAGAGGTTGCATATGGAAGTGGTTTAATCTCTCTCCTCAGAGGAATTTGTAACTCCTTCGGACAAAATTGTGACTGACTTCATCTGCTGGTAGCAATGGTTTCCACCTGGGCAGAAGACCTCCCAGCCAGTACTTCTTTGATTCTCTGGAGTCTAGAGACACAGAGGATGTGGGGACAGTTTGGTTCATGTATGGTGCAAAAAGATGTAAGAAACAAATTTCTTTCGGCTGGATGCTTTGGTGGTTTGTTGGGGTATTTTGTGTGGTGTCATCATCCCACATTTCACAGAGGACTGGAGAAAGAACTTCACTCTGGGTCTCTTAAAATGTTGTACGATTATGTACAAAAGAATAGTTACTCCAGTACCAATATGCACCCCATACAGAGTGCATCACTAGTCACTGTTATCACTTAAGCTGAAATAAAACAGCATAGTATTTTTACATCTGAGCTTTAATTTGAAAAGTTTACATTCATTTTTTAATTGGAGACATGGATACTTTTAACAAGGTAGTTTGAAAAAATGAGTGCTCCCCATGTATTCTGAGTTCAGCTTTTCTGTCATCGTAGACTGGATGAAGGTCTAATGTCCTGAAAATTGCCCCATTTGGTGAGTACTCTCTGGATTCAGGGAACCTAATGGAAGCATATATAATTCCAAGATTGACTGCCTCTCACTGTGCAACTTCTTAGTCTCATGGTCTGCTGCAAAGAGAACTTTTTGGGTTGAACTGAATGATGGTCAATAGTACTATTGTTATATCCTTTGTCTTTAGGAGACTGAGGAGGTAGTCTGAAAGTAAATGTATTGCTTCTTTTTGTCCTTGTTCATGTTTTGCATCAGTTTGCACAGTGCTGTCTCTGTGGGATTGCATGCTTGTAATCAAATTTTTACTGCTTATTTTCCTTTCTAGCTCTTCATACCTTCATGAAAAATATTCTTTGTGCACAAGAAATGGTTAGGTGTATGCCAGTAAAATATGAGCCCAATAAATGGAGATTTTCCCTTTAAAAGATTAAATGAACTGCAGAACTTCCTATCAGTTTATCAGACTTCTTGTTTAATCTAATCATGATGATTGAAGTCTGTTTACTGTGGTAGCTTTTATTAGAGGTTATGCAAATTTTGTGTTAAATCCCATCATTAATAATCAAGATCTTCTTAGCTAGGAAGTTATATTGCTTGGATTTTTTAAATGCCATTTTTTAATACCTGGGGAGTATCTCAAATGTTCATTTTAAGGTATGCCTAAAGTGTAATCACACCTTTTACAACACCACTGAACTAGTCAGCCTGGTTGACAGTAATAATGCAGTTAGTTCAAAAATCATACGCTGCCACCATTCCTGTGGTTATTGTTACAGGAATGGCCTTACTGTAGAGGCTGAAGGAATACTCAAGTGCTGTATCAAGAAGCCAAATGTGCAGGCATGTGGCGTGCAGGTTTTATGAGCTCTGCGCATGCAGTTTGTGACCTGGACTGGGAGGTGTGATGTGCATGCACTGACCAGATGCACTGTGTATCTCCATAATGAACCTGGGGGCTTGGGGAAAGTTTTTTCTCTTGGTCTTTGCTTCTGGAGTGCTGAAGAGAAATGTGAAATACAAGCATACCCCATTCACGGTTGGTTTTGCTGCACCATTGATCCTTGCACCATGAGACCAAAGCTGTGCCTGTGTGGGAGGTGCTTCTATCTTGGGTGTATCTGCATGAAGCATAATTACCCTTCTGAAAGCAGGATTGATAGTCCTAAAATAGACTCAGGATCTGACCTGAAATTTAACTGGAAACTATAAATGTATGTGTTTAGATGTATTATTAGTGCATGATGCCTGAGGTCCCAAACAGCTGCAAAATTTGATGTTTTAAATTATCTCCGTTTATTTTTTGAGCTGTATGCATAATGGAAGAATTTGTAATGCTGACATGGCAGCTCAGATTGCATGTTGCTAATATTCTTAATTACTCTGCTTCTGCAACTGAGAAGGATGACAGCTCATACCTATTTCAGTGATGATTTGTTTAGTTTTGGTGTAATGTCTTTATGAATCAACTTATTTTGCAAAGCTTAAAATTGTCAGATAACAGTGGTTATGATTTGCAATGGCTTTATTTTTAATTGTTGTGCTTGTTTGTGTGGGAAGCTGAAGGAGAGAATTGTCAAGATTGAAAATTACGGTTATCAATCTTCTGTAGAAGCCCTATCTGAAAAGGTGATTTTCTTTTTCAGTTGCTCATGTTTAAGATGCAAGTCAAAACTAAAATATTATGTGTTCCAGTACCAAACCAACATTTATTATCTTAACAATTATCTGTTAAATATGGTTGCAGGAACTATTAGTAAAATTGGTCCACACATAGCAGTGGTTGCTACGACAACTTGCAAGGATGTTGCAAGGTACAGTGTGCTTGATGACTGTCTATACTGAAGAAAGAAAGATGTAACTTGATTTTAAGCTTAGGTTTTCATGTATAAATGCTTCTGAGAGATAGTTGGGTTTCCTGCTTTTCCTTTTCAATTTAACCATTCTATTGTAAACCATAAACAAGACTTAGTAATGTTGTAAATGTCTAAATTACTAAGGAGCTTAAGTGTTAGAAATTTAATGTGTGATTTTCCTGCTACATTAAGGTGTTTTTCTATTAAGAGTACAATGATTTTATTTGTGTAACAAAATTATCATTTTTCTATGAACTTAGGTTCAGTGCTTTAGCTTCAGATGTATGTGGTCGGTTTCAATATTCAAAATTAAAATAATGGAATTACTCTGAGTTTGAGGTTAAGGGTTTCAAACATCCAAATTTGCAGCTGAATAATCTGGAATGACATAGTCTGTCTTCATTTCATGTTCTGAGTTGTATTTTGTATTTTTGAAGTGATGCACCAGTTTTAGCACTTTTCTTGGGTATTTATTTCATGTTATCTTATGAACATGGATTAAAGTTACATATTATTAATAATTAAATTGGTAAGATCTTTGGTAAGATCTTTATGCATAACATCAGATTTTACAGTTCTCCTGGTTTATGATCCTCATGTTTTGTTGCAAGTCTCAGAAAGTTCAGAGGATTGGCCGCACTGTACAGCTGGAGTGCACAGAGTATCATTTTGTTTTCACTTGTGCTTGTTATCTGCCTGGCATTGCACCTAAGTGCCTGCCAAGGAAAAGTAACTGTATGGAAGTCCATAGAAGCAACTGAATTTGAACCTCCTCTGACTTCTACAATGACTTTTTAATTTTGGTTAGTATTTTTTTTTATTCTAAAAATTGGAAATAGGAGACCTGTATAAAAGATGGTCACTACATACAACACAATTTGTGAAGTTCAGGCTTTTCTATACTAAACACTGGAGTAGACCTGCCTGCTGTCTACAAAAGGAATAATGAATTTCAGCCTTTTAGAGAGTTGCTTTCTAATTTTATTCCTGCCCACAGCAAGGGTTTGAAACTAAAAGTTCTTTAAGGTCCCTTCCAACCCAAACCATTTTATGATTCTGTTACTTTCCTCAGTTCATGTCCTTTTTTATATGTATTCCTGTGTTTGAAATTGGACTTTTTCTTATTTTACTGAGTAGAGGTCGATTGTTATCCTGGGGTAGTCACTTGGGTGCCTTGTGGCTTTATTTTCCCAATTTTTGCTGAATGAAGAGCAGAGCTGTAAGAAGTAACAGTCTTTGAAAACAATACAAACAAGATCTGGAGGGTAAGAAGGCAGAGACAAAAACAGTGGGTTTTAAGCACACAAGAGGAGCTGGGCTGCTGCAGGATGATTTCTGCAAGCCAGCAATATCAAAACATGTGTTAATAACTCCTGTCTCTTCCTTGCGTTACACACATCAGAACTGTATGAGCTAGCAGTTGTCACTAGTGCCCTGTAATATATTTTATAAACATAATACTGAGTGCATGTATGCAGGAATTCATATGTGGACATAGCTTGTAAGTCTGGAGTAATATTAAAGCACATTTTAAACCATTTGGAAAATAGATTTTTTTCACTCTACAAAAAGCAACAAAAAAAAAAATCGTTCTTCTTTTGTTTTGGCCAGTCTAATTTAGATATTTTGCCTTTCCTTCTTTCATGAATCCTTATTAGTATGGAAAAAAAACTAATTATTTCAGTGAGCTAATTCTAACTAATCCTGTGATGCAGAACAGCATGTGAAACTGCTTGTACCTTTCTATTACTCAGGCTTGCAAGAGAAAAGGGGAAAAAAAAGAGCATATATATCATGGATTATATTTTGCTTCAGGCATTTTCTGACCTACTGTATTATAATTTGGCAGTTACATAAAAAAATTAAAAGCTATTTGGGTTCTTATCAAATACATTTTATAAAAATAGAAAACACCAGTAATTCAGACTGTTGGAATAGCTTTAGATGGATGATTATTCTGAAGATTTTAGTAGTCCAATAAGAACCTAATCTAATTTTATGTCGAAATGAAGTTAAATATTTTCCAAATAGATTACAGAAAGGGAATTGCATTTGTCAGTGTGGTACGACACCCTTCCTTCTCAGTGAGCACACACATTTAGAACCTGTATAATTTTGACTAAACAAATGTGTTCCAAAGGAAATGGGTATAACCAGGTAATGATGATATCCGTTTTGCCCACTTAACAAGAGGATCACCGACTGGAAGGCAAGGTCTTGCCAGAGTAGCTGTAAGAGCCAGTTACCTCTTTGTTTCCCAGTTGCAGCTTCTGCAAGACATTTAATGGGTTCAAGGCAAGTCCTGATTGGATTGGAAGATGTCCTAACTATCACAGGTAGGGCTACATTTGGGACAGTTGTAGGAATATTGGCTGGTCCCTTTGAGCTCTCAGTGTGAGGCTGGAGCCAGTAATGACAGTGATCCCAGAGTCCCTTTTGCTGGGTGATGGAGCCTCCAAAGCAGTTTGGTGCCTTGAAGAACAAAGGACTGCAGGAGCTGTCAGGGGTTGGTGCCATCATCCTTTCAGGCCCTAAGTGAAAGGGCTGGAAGCAGCAATGCAGGTCAGAGCTTTTTGGTTACAAGGTATGTCTGACACAGCATCTGACTTTCAGATGGTGTGATCTCTTTGATCTGGTCACTTTGAAAATTTTAGGTCCGTACCTGAAGCCCACACTTCTGGCCTATGGGAGGAGGTGAGCATACTTGCTGGCCATTCAGCCTGCATCTATTTAAACCTATTATTTAAATATACCAATAATATAAGTGATTCTACAGCTAGAAAGGAACTAAATGAGATACTCAAAGGTAGATGCTTTTCAGGCATCAAGTATATTGTTTTCTCCACATCTCTCCAAGTGTAATCATAAAATAAGTGTTCATGTCTATCAGGAATGGAGTTCTGCAAGATTTTATTTTTAATAGGGAAAAAAAAAGCTCAAACTTTCCTCCCATCCAAGTATGAAGTACAAGCTAGAAAAAGGTTGGGAAGAAACTGGAGCAAGAATGAGTGCAACCTTCCCCCTGCATTTGTACAACACTCTCCTGATCCTTTGCTTCTGATTTTGTTTTGTGTTATTACACTTTGGATAGCATGTTATAGTTTACACAGTGGGAATAAAAACTTGTTTTGTTCTGTGCCTGAAATGGCCTAAGGGTGTGCTTTGACAAGATGCTGGGAATTGCTGATCCACATTGAGCAGGTGCAGGTGGAGCTGGTTTGGAGCTTTCATGCTTAACACCCAAAGTGCCATAACACCACAGGACTTTTGATGAATGAATTTATGAACTCCTTTGATATCCATGTTCTGAAGGTGTCATGAGAAGAACTGCTGAAATTGACTCTGTGCATTTCAGACACAGAAATGTGAGGGCAGGAAGAGAGATGGGAATAGTTCTCTTCAGATGTCTATAGATTTGCATTAAAAATTGGTAATTTAAAAAATCTGCAACCCTGATGGATTGGTTAAATGCACTGCATTACCATGCTCTTTAAATACTAAGGAAGAAACAGTTTTTTCTTTATGCTTAATGAGCAGTTTTGTCAAAATACTGCTTGGAGAGAAACATTTTTCTGAAAATTTTTTGTTGTTGTTTTTTGTTTATGTTCCCTCTATCCTGAAAATAAAATGGGAACGGGAACATTATTAACTTTTTTTTTTTTTTTTTTTTTTGATTTTACCAATATTCTAAGTTTTTTCTACTAAAATGACATCTGTGGCCCAAAAACCTAGAGAAAAAGCCAGGAAAATTGCAGAGCAGAGAAAGGGGGAAACCTTTGTTTGGTTAATGTGACCAAAGGAAAAATACAGCTTTCTATGATTCAGTGGCTACCTATAAGTGTTTCTCAAAGTTGGATGTGTGTAGGATCTACCTTTTTCCTAAAAGTTCCAAAAAATTAGGATGATAGAAGATTGAAAGAGAATCTTCCAAACTGTGATTTTTTTTGTCTTCATCTAAATTTTTAGTTATTCATTTGTAGGTTTTATATTACTAAGAAGTTAAGTCCTTTCAAAAAAACCCCATAGAACAGATGAACTTTTCTGAGTTAGTAATCTTTTTGGGAGGATAACTTTCTGTGTGCAAGTCATATTGATAGAGTGTTGCCAATGCCACCATGAAGGTACATTTTACCACTGATATACAAAAATTAATACATCTATTCACTGTACTTGACTGATAAGCCTACTCTATTGCTTCTATTCAGCATATACCGAAGGTATATAGGTATATTAATAGAGCAAAATATAACAGGTGTATTAATATAGCAAAATAATTTTATTAATACTAATTTAAAGAGTGTTCTTACTAGCTGTCAATGAATGTCATTAATTTTAACATCTAAATACTCAAGTATCTATATTTCTTATTAGTCTGTTCCCATGTTTTGATTTATGTATGCAGAATTAGTAATTCAACCAAATATATTTATTAAGGAGTCAGGATATCCCAGTGTAGAAAAAAGCTGAATGTAGTAGTGGGATTATCAAAAAACATCTGTTGTTTCATCTTAGCCATACTTATGTTCTACAAATTTTGTAGTTTCAATTTTTTCGATAAATAAGATACCACAGTTAACCTATTGGCACCTAAATTGTGTGCCATCAAAGCTGCATCTATTCTTTCCCCAAGCCTTCATTTAGAATGAACTCCTTTTGAGTGATTAACAGTTCAGTTTGTGCTAGGTCTTTCTGGTTTTTTAATGGCATGTATCACCTTCAACATTGCTCTTGTGTTAGAAATTTGCTGCCTCTCCAGTGCTGCAGGTAGCTCAGGAGCTGCTTCAGAGGGCAGTTCTCAGCCTGCAGCCCAGCATGTGTGGCAGCGGGAAACCTTGTACATACACTGCTCAATGGAGTAGCTGCTGCTTCACCAGTCAGCTGCTAGCCCATTTTATTGCAGATTTCTGAAGTATGGATTTATGTCCATTTTTAGTAGGGCTCCCAATGATGACCAGGATGTCTGTTCTGCCACTGGAGAGCTGCCTGAGGAGGTTGGTTTCTTTTGTTGAAGGAAGGATTTTGGACACAGCCATAACTGTCAGCAAAGTGGCTGAAGAATGTCCCCTCTCTCCGATGTAAGCCTCAGCTTCTTGGGAAAGGGTTTTGGGAAAGCATTTTCTTGAAGAGGGAGAGAGCTGTGAAAAAGTGCCCATGAGATTAAGGTTTGATTTCTTTCTCAGTCTCTTCTGAAAAATGTTCCTGCTGTCACCTATAGCCAAGCATTTAGCAGAATTGCTGACTGCAAACCCAAGAAACATCTTAAGAAACACCCACTGAGGTATTTTTAAACTTTCTAGGGCTGAGGAATAAAACAAGACAAGTTCGCAGATGCAGATAAAAGATTCTATTTATTCTAATCTGAATCCGTCATGAATGGATTCAGATTAGAATAAAGCAGTAATGTAAAGAAAGCAAATATGTTCATATTCACGTGGAACTAGAAATTATGTAAGATGAAATTTTTTTTATTTTCCATGCAGTTTATTCTGTTTTTGTATTTCATGTAAGAATGTAACTGAGGGCCAAACAGGACTTCAGATACTCTGTTATAGAATCACAGAATTTGCTGAGTTGGAAGGGACCTATCAGGATCATCAAGTACAGCTTCTGGCCTTGTACAGGACACCCCAAAACCCCTCACCATGTGCCTGAGAACATTGTCCAAATGCTCCTTGAACTCTGTCAGGATTGGTGCTGTGACCTCTTTCCTGGGGAGCCTGTTCCACCCTTGGAGTCAAAAACCTTTTCCCAATATCCAACCTAAACCTCCCCTGTGTCAGTTTCATGCTGTTTCCTCAGTTCCTGTCACAGGAGTGAAGGGATCAGTGCCTGCCCCTGCCCTTCCTTGTGAGGATGTTGAAGACCTCAATGAGGGCACCCCTTGGTACTCAGAGTATCTAAGTTCACATGATCATGCTCTAGAATAATGGAATCATTTAGTACAGCAATGAACCCAATGCTACCAAGTCCACCACTAAACCAAGTTCCTAAGCAGTTCACCGTTAACTTAGATATTAGTGCAGATACCCCATGTGCAGATGAGTATTGTATACCCATAGTAGTGCAGGAATGGGCTGTAGATTCCCACATGTTATTGAATATGTACTAATCATAAACACTGAGGGTTTTAGTATTAAATGAAAGCAGTGAAACAATCTGTTATTACTAAACTATATAAAAAGTAAAACCACATTTTCTTTCATCAATAGACTGCAGTATTAAGAGTGCTCCATTTGCAATTGGTACTTTTTAGTGTCATTCTTCAAAACTGATTAATTGAAGAAGAAATGCTGGAGATTGCGAGACAGACTATCTCATGTACTCTGGCACTTCCTATTTAAAAGGTGCTGCCACATGGTGTAACAAGGAAAAGTTAATACATTTAGACATGCTTGATTGCTGTTTTTGTTTAGTGATGTTCAATATACATGTGACTATAAAAAAAAAGATAAAAAGCTTGTATTTGAGATTGTTTTAAAGGTTTTCCTACTTTCAAAATTTCCTGTTAAAAGTTTTTGATATTACAAACTAATAACAAACAATCAAACAAAAAATTTTCCTCTATCATTGGAAAAGCAGTTATCTATCTTCTTTAAAAGAAGATAAAAAAGTAATCAAGAAGAAAGTCCTAAGCAGAAACCTAACAGAGTGCAAGATGCCCTATATAGTATAAATGAATAATTCTTTTCCAATTAGTTGAACTTTTGAAATAGATTTAGGTTAAAGAAAAAAGGCAAGAAAAATATTAAAGAATCCAAAAATGACCTGTTTGCTCAATTTCTGGGGAGCAGTGATAATTCTAAAATTATGTGCCACTAATCTTTCTTTTTGACATTTAAATTGTCTTTCCTTTTGGGGCATGAAGATTCATTGTTTTCCTTTAACTTCTTTGTTAGAAAGTGGAGAGGAGTAGCATTGAGCACTGGCACGCTTGAGAGAGCTGGGGAGCAGTGGTGGAGCAGTAATCAGTCCTGCATATTGTAATATCTAAGTGGGTAATGATGATGAATGTTCAGCAGGATGCTGTGTGCTATAGAAATGATGCCTCTTCTGTTTGATCTGTATGCAGACAGAGTCCTGCAAAAGCTGTAAGACAGTAAGGACTATTTGCTTTGGCACAGCCTTGTTAGCAGCAGGATTTCTTACATGCAGGTTGTGTGCTGCTTACATATTGGAGGGTTTTTTAAAAATTAATATAGGTTGTTTGGACACTTGATTTACTCTTATTTTTGATAGAAAGTGACTGATACTTTAAAAAGTAATTTTGGGGTTTTTTGCTTGTTTGGGATTGAAGGGAGGTGTGGTGTTGTGGGGTTAAATATGGAGAGTGCTGAGAAACTGCTGCAGCTGTGTGGGTTAATCCCCAATTTAGATGTTCACATTTAGAATTCACATTCAAACATGACTCATTTGAAAAGAAGGAAGGCTAGACTGTGTCAATGATCTGTTGTTTTTGCTTTTTTAAGTGCACCTGTATGCGTCTGATTCTCTCCAGTATGAAGGGTCACAGTTGCAAGTACTTGTACAGCCTGTCTGAAGGGCTTTAATGCAAACATGTATGTGGAGAGATTAGTTGAAAGGGACATGGCTGCAAAATGAACATTTTAGAAGAAATCTTTGCCCCTCAAGAAGCAGATTTGATAATATTTTATTGTGTTCAACATGGGAGCCTCTTTCTGCAGAGTTTAAGAAGCTGGAGCCAGCTGTGGCAGGAGCCAGGGGAAACTCTGAAGTCCATGAGTGGGGAACCCAACATGGTGCAGGAGCCCAGCCTAGGTGGGGAGACTTCTGTGAAGTTACTGTGTGATATCGTGATCCCTGTGGCAATATACAGTGTTTGGCTTTGAATTTACTCTGGTGACGGCCATCAATGGGACTGGAACTTTGAAATTTTGCCCTACTATGCCACTGCTCCAGATTGCAACAACTCAGCAAAGATGATTTAGTAGTCTGTACTACTGCGAGCTAATGCATGAGTTACCTTGGTAAAATATGATCACTTTTAGGAAATGAAAATGTTTCAATTGAAAATAATTTTACTCACAGTCTAAACTGTGGAAGAAAATAAGTACAGCAGCTGCAAGAAGAGCACTATGTTAATCTGCAATAGCTAAGGTAGGAATAACAGCCTGGAGGGACTTACTGCTTGCAATAAATATTCAAAGTTGTATAATAACAAACAGCCTGAGGACAAGGTATTCAGGTATTTGACTGTTTGAGAAAATTGTTCCATATTGTCAGTAAAATAATAACACCATATTGCGCTATGTGAATTACTGATTGTTTCAAAATCACTTAAGTAATACAATAATAAAATGGACAATTATTTTTAAATTTGACTGGAGAAATTCTGAGGTTGTTTAGGCTGTTCTATAAAACCTGATTATTAATAGTGGGAATGCAAAAAAATTACCTTTTTTTGTATTTTACCTTTCTGCACCTTAGTAATTTTAGTATACACAAAATTTGTAGGTACTAAACTGACTCCATTTATTAAATTCTTTCTGTAAAACCTTTACTTTGAACTACCACTGTTTGAAATAATTCCATTAACAGTGTCGAATATAATGAACTGAAAATGGGCTAACTGGTAATTTTCAAAATAATAACAACAAAAAAACCAGTGTTGGCGAGAGGCAAGTGGTGTGTCCCCAGAAATAGACTACTGGGTAGACTTGGCTGAGGGAGCTTGCTAGCACTGGTGTGGCAGAGCATGAGAAGTCCCAGATGTGCCAAGTTGTGCTCATGCTGTCTGTGCAGTCTGTTGTACCTGGGTGGCCTTGGTGTCCCAGCACTCTGATTGCAAAGGCATGTGCCTCTGCACAGCAGGCGCAATTAACCCCCTTTTAGGAATGAAGCATGTTGAGCACTCTTCCTTCCTCCCCTGAAGGCCATATTTCATTTTATGAAGCCCCAAGGGACCTCTAGGCCTTGTTCTTTTATCTGCTTGCTGTGGGCTGTTTAAATAGGCTGTTCCTTGACTGTGTCCCCTAACGTGTAACTGAGACCTGCCTGTTTCAGAAGTGTTTGTTCTCTGCATTCTTGAGAGGTGCCATGGCTCTTGTACTGCTTTCACTCTTGTATTATAGATGAATGTGAACACCTCCTCTCCTTCTTTTATATGAATTTGTCTGACTTCAGTGTCAACTTTTGTCTTTTGTTCTCTTGCGCTGTGAGATGGAAGTGCCTTTTCCAGACCTGCTGCTACTTTGCATTTGGGTCACATGCTTCTGTTTGTGAGTCCAGTCACAGTGCCCAAGTCTCGCACACAGCTGCTTCTCTCTTTCCTCTGGATGCAGTTTATGGCTCTCTGCTGCATCTCTTGAAATATGGAGACTCAACCTAGACCCCACATTTCAGCACTGATCTCAGCTTTTCCCTCTCTAACTGTGGGTCACTCTTCAGTACCCTGGGCCTTGCAGTCATACTTATCAGCTCATTTTGTGGGGAGGTTCATGTGCAGCTCCTGTGCTGCTGCTGCCCACAGAAGGCCTTTTTCCAATGCTGTCTTGTATGTCAGACTTTAATTCCCCATCCCCAGATGGATTACCTTGTGTACTTAATTTAAGATTTCAGCCAACTGTTTAAAAGCTGTGGCCAGCAGGGCGAGGGAAGGGATTCTGCCCCTCTATTCAGCTCTCATGAGACCTCACCTGGAGCTGTGCGTCCAGCTCTGGCATCCTCAGTACGGAATGATATGGATCTTGGAGCAAGTCCAGAGGAGGACCACAAAGATGATCAGAGGGCTGGAGCACCTCTCTTAGGAGAACAGTTTGAGAGGGTTGGGGTTGTTCAGCCTAGGGAAGGGAAGGCACTGTGTTGATAGCAGCCTTCCAGTTCCTGAAGGGAGCTACAAAAGAGCTGGAGAGGGACCTTTTTCAAGGGCAAATATTGACAGGATGAGGGGAAATGGTTTTGAGCTGAAAGTGGATAGATTTAGAGAAGATAAAAGGAAGGAATTTTTTACAGTGAGTGTGGCAAGGCACTGAACAGGCTGTTCAGAGGACTTGGGAACTCCCTATCCCTGAAAGTGTTTGAGGCCAGTGTTTGAACAATCTGGTCTGGTGCAAAATGTCCCTGCCCATGGCAGGGAGGGTGGAACTAGGTGATCTTTAAGTTCCCTTCCAAACCAGACCTTTTGTTATTCTATGATTGTATGAAAAGTTTGGTTTAAATGGCCAAAATAGCTGAATTTCTTCTGCCTTGATCTTCTCTTTTAAACTACTTCATCCATTTGCTTTCTCATCCAAAATTTGCATCAGACCTTTGTACCCTTAGGCCTGCAAGGTGCCTGTGCTTGAAACACATTTTGATGTAAAACAGGATTTGAAACTGGTTTTTTATTGTTTTATTTCCATTGAACCCATTGAGTACTAAGGGAGAAAGACAATAGTTCAGTGATTAATTTGGCTTTATTTTTTATAGCAAATTCGTAAGTGAAACCAACCTAGAAATCACTACCTTTTGGTAAAGAACTGGTTATTTTTCTCCTAAAATTTAATTTTCTTTTTGTATGCACACACCTACACATGCACAATTAAAGTTTTGTACAGATTCCAATGGTAATTTTTAGACAGAATTTTCAAAGTTTTGACATTTTAATTTTTTGGTAAACAAAAAACCCTCGTTATCATATTAATGAGAGTTTTCCAAAATAACTCAACATTTTGTCTAGAAGACTTGTGAAAATGAAAACTATTTCCAGACTTATGTAATGGGAACAATGCAATTCAAAATAGATGAGTCTATTCTGTTTTTTATTGTTTCAACATAGTATATTTTTAGTTTTCTATATTTCTTTTAAATACTTCCAGGTTTCTCTCTGTAGGAAATGTCAACAACACTCTAATTAATTGTTCTACTGTGTAAAGAAGAGTAGGCTTTTTATATATGAGCTGCACCAAACTGCTACTATATATTTACAGAAAATCAATGAGAAAAATCTAGCTAGAATATTGTCACTTCCCAAAGGAAGTAAAATTTAATTTTCACCAATCAAAATGTCAGCTTGATGAATGTATGCAAGACTACATATACCAAACTGCAAAGTTCATTATACTACTATAAATTAGAGTTATCATTATGGTAATTACATAATGCCTAATAAAATAAATTCCACAGACCTTAATAATTTGCCTTTATTCAAAAAAGTGGCTACTTCCAGTAGCTCCTGGGTATTAAAATCATACTTACCTGTTCAATGTTCTCTAAAGTGCACTTGAGAGCCTCAACTCATGCATTTGTCTATTCTGTGTCTTCATTTCCTTTTCTGTAGCTTAAAATTTTAATTCCTTCTAGGTATTTCTCTGTAAAATACATTTATATTTTGAGTCTTTCCGCTTTGTCCTTTTCTAGCTTAAAATACTTGTTAACAAGTCTTTATTTTGGTTTTGTTTGTATTTTTTTTCCTTCCAGAACTTGTAGAGTATATAGAAAATATACATTTTGTCACTTAAAGCCTTTCAGCTCACTGGTCACTACTTTCCCTCCTCACATGCATCTCTTGGCATCTGATACATGAGGCATGCCATCCCAAAACCAGGAGAGAGGCAGGAGCTTGCTGCTGCTGACATTCCATTCATGTTGCCGTGTCCAGGCAGTGATAGTTTTGCCAGCACAGCTTCTCAATTTCTCTCATCTCCCTTATGGCCATCCCCGGTGGAATGGGATGTGGGCCTATCTCCCCCCAAAGCAGCACTGGCTCTGGACCAGGCCTCTCAGGGCTTGGACCAGTTGGAAGTTGAGAAATTCAGAAATGGAGATAGCACAACCTCTTGGGGTTACTCACTCAGCTGCCTTGCTATCATCCCTGGGAAACAGATCCTTTCTCCTGCTGGAGTGTGGTCTGATGTGTGCTATGCAGGGGGACAATCCCTTATCTTGATCTCTGGGCTGTGCCCCTGTTTGTACATCCCAGGAGCTGCAGGATGCTTTAGTGACCGAGGCTCAGTGCACACCATTGGGATCTCCAGGTCATTGGTAAGGGTGTTGGAGGCCTCAGGATGGACCCCTGCAGCTCTCCCTCCACTTGGGGCTGGTTTCTGGGTGGGCTACAGCTCCCTCAGCCTGAGTGTCCAACCAGCACCTTACCTGTCTTAGTTGAGCTCCAGTCTTTTCTCTTTCTTGGCCATCTCTCTGAATATTCTGTAAATTCTTAATAGCAATTATAGTTGTGCTGCTTTTCCTCCCTCACCCCCTTTTCTCTCTCCCCCCAAAAAAGACCTTGTACATTGCAAGACAGAGCAGGGGAGTGATGCAGTAACTGAAGATTTACTCAAGAGGGTTCTCTGTACTGGGGCTCCCATGCTTGATTTCCTCAAAACACGAACCATTAGTTGCCATAGAGTAAGTAGGATAATTGGATTCTTTCTGAGAGGACAGGTAACTAAGATCCTGCATTGCACAGTTGAATTTCTGGAGCTATAATGGAGTTTAACAGCTTTTATCTCCACAGTGTGTTCTTTTAAGCAGAACAGGCTTTACTGAATTGGTAATTGGCTTTCCTTTTCTTTGGTTATCTGCTGTTGGATACCTCTGTTTTGTGTTGAGATGGAGGAAGCTATGAAAGGATCTAAGATGACACGAAATTACCCATCAGCTTGTGAGAAATGCTGTAATTTCTTGGTTATACAGACTGCTGTATGATCTGCATGCTACTGACACACTGCCTTTGAATAGGTGAGGAAAGGATGGACTTGGTCCTGTTTCTCTCCTTAATGCCTGTTGTGGTTGTTGCATTGGCATTAGAAAAATATAAATGGTTGTGGTCTCATTTCATGAGGGAATGACTGAATATAAAAACAGTCTGGTTCCATTACATGAAGTAATGGCAATAATTTGTTCAACTGTAGAAGTCAGAAAAATCTTATTATGAAAACCAAGAGAGAGAAAGCCTAAATTTTGCACAGTGGTAAATGTTGAATAAAAGGTAGGTTTATACAAGGTTAAATTATTTTGTCAACACATTAACTATAAGGATTGATGTACTGCTCAGTTCAGGAGGACCAACCAGCAGCCTGCCAGCAATTTATGAAGAAGGCAGAACTGAGCCTTTTACAGAGGCATTTACCTGAAAAATGACAGATTATAGTAATAAATTGAAAAATGGGAGGTTCAGACTGGATATGAGGAAAGAAAGCTTTATCATAAGGATAATTAAGCAGTGAAGCAGGTTGCCCAGAGTCCGTGCAGTTTCCATCTTTTGATGTGTTCAAGACTAAATGCAATAAAACCCTGAGGGGAAGCCTGGGTTGACCTTACCTTGGCCAGCAGGTTGAACTAAAGACATTCATATATATCCCTTAAAACCTGAATTACTCTCTGGGATAAGGGTCTTCTTAAGCAAGATTCATATGGGCCTGGCTTTAAATTCCATGGCCATTTAGCCTGGGTGAGTTCTGCAGTTTATGCCCTTTGAAAAGACCAGTTGCTCCACAGCCTTTGTTCATCTATAGCAAAACCATGGTTTTTATTACAAGGGATAATTTAATGTTGAATGCTGCAGCAGTTAGTTTGATTCTCAGGTGGTATCAGTTGTTGTCAATTTAGAATTCATTCTGTATGCATTTGTTTCATTGGTTTTATACACAGTGCATCTCTTACTCTGAATTAACCATGTCACGGGCTACATTTTCACTTCTTTCCCAGGCTTCCCTTCATTGTTAATTTTAAGTACAGCTTTGTGCTTCTTTGCTCCTGCCAATCTTTCTGCATAATTTTCCTTCTTTTGTTATATTTCCCAGTGTCTAGAGATGTGACAGTAGCAAGTTATTTAGCTAAGTTTGTCATCATTCAAAACAAAGAATTTGTTGAAAAGACAAAACAAACCCCAGATACTATTATTGTGAAATTTGTAATTCTCAGGACTTTTATTGTAAAGGTATCTTGGATCTTTTGTCATTATTACTATTGTTAATAATATATTCTTCCACTGCCATGAGACAGGCTTCCTCAGCTTTTTTTCTATCAAATTTTCATGCTGCGAGCCACTTCTTTATAACTATTTTGTTTTGGTTCATATTCTGAAAGGAAACATTCTTTTGCATCAGTGATAGCTGATAATTTTTATCCCAAAATTATATGCCTCTAAGATATGAAGCATAACATAGCCAATTGGTGCACATGCTTAGTGAATTATGGTACTTCTATCTTGAGTTGAGGGAAGGATCCTGTACTTTCACAAATTTTTAAAATTTGTATCCTTGAATCAGTTGTGTTTTATCTTGCAGGGCTGGAGGTTTATATATGGAAAGAGTCAGGGTGGTGGGAAAACAATGAATTTGGGGAATTCCATCATTAGGACCCAGAGTTAACCCTGCTTTGGTGAGAACAGTTTACTGAAAGCTTTGGACTGAATTAGAGTTTCATAGCTTACATTGCCATCAGTCTGTGTCCTCATCCTAACTCTCTGCAAGCAACATCTTTGCCCCACTGAGTTTTAAATACCCCTGCACTGAGCAGTGTTGGGATCTGACCCATGACGAGACTGACATTTTCTAAAGCAAGGAGGGCAGGACAGACTGTGGTTTGGCAGGTCACAGCTGACCAGCAGCACATTTTTTTGGCAGGAGGCTGAATGTGCAGGCAGTTAGTAGTGAAACACACAGGTTTGTATATGTATTTGCTCTCAGAAAATCAGACTACTTTAAACTGAGATTTAACCTGAGAGATTTTATCTTTCCCATAACATGAAGGATTTCAAAATGGGGAATCAGATCTTTGCAATCTGGTTAAGGTCATGGTGCCATCTTCATGCTACAGTCTTGATTTTACTAGGATGTAGAGTTTCATTTGGCTTATGGGCAGACACATTTCCTTTGAACTGTGCAAAAGCTTACACAATTTTTTTTTTAGTTAAAAGACTGCCAGCAGCTGGTTCACGTTTTTAATTTTTTTTTTTCTCTTTTCGTAGTTATGTGAATTGTGAATTGCTCTGAGGAAAATACAAATGAGTTGTGAATCAATTAGAAGTATCATTCTGGCTGAAGGAAATACAGAAACATAGCTCATAATTGTAAGGCATTTGTAGGTCACAGAAGAGCTTGCTCCTGATCATCAGGTGCTCTTGCACAATATAGAGGCACATGGCTCATTATTCCCTAAGTAATAACAAGCTTCATTTTAAAAACAATTCAAGAGTGAGAATTAGTTTGTCTGATTATTGATACATGCCAACTCTACATCTTACAACTTTTTTTTTTCTGAAAACATGTTAATTCTTTCTCTAGAAATTATTGCTTTGTGGCAAAGATTTTATGTTATAACAGTTGTCATGCCTAGTGGCTTGATGATGCTGCATCCTCCACCAGTTTCTTCTTGCCTGTCTGCCCTTCCCTTTTCAAAGGCAATCAGTCTGTCTGCCTGCTGTTGTTATTAATTTTGAGCTTTTCCATTTTTTCTGTTGGGATGTGGTATGTCATAAAAAAAAAAAAGCTTTTAAATTACCACTTATAAGAAGGAAAATTACTGATTCTAAGAAGGAGCTACTTTGTGGCCTTCCTGTAGGTGCTTCAAAGTGCATTCAGGTACAGTTGGCATTGGCATAGACTTTCTGGTCAAACTAAAGCAGATGCCATGGAAATAGGCAGTTGTCATGGAAATAGGCATGGTTATATTGCCCTATTTAGCCTGTGTAAATGCAATTATCTGTACTTCTGCTATGAATGGGGATCACAATGTAGAGCGCTGGAACAAAATAATTACATTATTTGATGCTTGCTTTTTATTATTTCTTCTTTTTTTGTGTTTGTGATGTTTGGATTTGTCACATTAATTGTTCTTGCAGCAGTAAGTATGGCTTTAATTGTTCTCAAACTGTATCCAAATATTTTGAAAATTACCAAGCATTCTCTCCTTTATAGTCATTGAGTTTTATTTTTAACTAAAACTTAGAGCAAGTTTACTAAATATCTCATGGGTTTTTGTTTTTTATTTTATTTTTCTCTTTCAATACCCAAACTTGAATTGTCAGTATTTTGCAACAGGTTTGTAATGAAGAGGAAAGGTTATTTTTCACCTGTTCCAGAAAGTAAATGCTTGATTTAGTTTTTGAATGCTTAATTCAGTGGTCTAATGTGCTGAATTTGTAGTAATAGATCTCATTTGATGAAGTTTTCTGTGAACTATTTTATACATGGGTAAGGGTAATGACATGATGCTCCTCGGTTTGAGTCCCAGCTCATTAAATGGATGCCTTGGAATCCTAGCTGGGCTATTAATTTTTCATGTCTTTATACAGTATAAATGATTAATGTGTGCTCCTGCACTAGAGTCTAAGATTTTGAAATGTGAATAACAGATGACACAGCATACTTTCAGCTGTGAAAATGTTTCCCAGGGGAGCACTGAAACCTGAAAAAAGAGTGAACAGACCAAACGAAGAGTTAAATGAAAGAAAATGCTTTAGGTTCCTGTCATTTGAAAACAGATAAATATTGTAACTTCCCTTGAATATTATATTGTTTCCTACAGACATAGGAAAACCTAGGTATTTAATGTCATATCAGATAAGCTACTTCAAAAAGTATCTTAAATAAAGAATAGGTGGGGTTATTTAGTTAGTTAGTCTTTGCATTCAAATGAATTTCAATGAGAATTTTTGCAGTTGATAGCAGAGGAGTTACTTTACCCGTAGTTCCCTGCTGGGAGTTATTTTAGAAGGAGTGCTTTGCTCCCATTGCCTTTGAGAGATGCTGTTAGGTCTCTGCCAGCTGAGGTGGTCCAGGGGAGCAGCAGGAAGAGCTGTGTCTGATAGAAGTTTGCTCCACTTGCAGGCTTCTGAGGCATGGACCATGAAATACACTCACATATAGGGCCAGAATCCAAAGACTGAAAATAAAAGAGACAGCACAGACTAGGATGTGCTAGGGGATGGTTTGTGGTCTTGTGCCACTCATTTTCCACTGCTGAGGGAAGTTTAGTCCTGCAGTTCAGAGGTCTGTGAAGCGTATGAGTAACGCAAAGGGCACAGATTTGTTTGTTTCACTAAGCCATTACAGTAAAGTTCCTTTCACTTTCTTAGTTCTTCACTGTTGTTTTAGATGTTAATGTTTTTACAAAATCACAGCGTGACATTTGCAAGTTGTGTAGCCCCTCTCAGCTATACTTGCTGTGAAAAACCTATTAGATGATACGTGGTGAATGACATTAGATAATACCTGGCCAGAAAACTACTCCTGCACTTGACTGGAAACTGCATCAGCTCCTGATTTAAGAAAGGCTTTCTGCTAACACCAATTTACTTGGCTGTGTTGTTTCTGCAGGAGATTTGTGCTCTGCTGCTACCATGTTTGCTTGTAGAACATTTTCACTCTTTCCCTGCTGGGAGAGCTTTTTTTTTGGTTCTAACATGACAAAATACAGACACTTGTTAAAAAAATTAAAAACTCTTATGCACATAAAAAATACTGTGAACTGTCTCCTGACTTTCTTATTAGAGGTTCTCTTGAGATGTTTCTCAACATTGGTTAAACTAAGGAGCTTCCTCAGCCATGTGCTTCTGGAGGGCTGCCTTGGAGAGCGGAGCCTCTTGGAAGCTTGGAGCCAAGTTGGAAATTCAGTTGTGTGTTGCCTCCTAAAACTGAATTATACTAATAGTGTAAGAGGTTTGCAACCTTGCTTTCTATCATCAAGGCTTCCTTCCTTTTGAGGGGCTCCCAGGAGATGCATCTTGTCCTGTTTGGTAATAATTTCTCTTCTGCTTCTGTCTTCAGTGCACTTTCTGGGAGTCTCTGAATTGCAATTGTAGCATAGAGTACTTTCATACATGCACAGGCACAAATTAGTCTTGAACTACTTTTGTACCACATATGTCTACTCTAAATAGGTACCAAATACCTACCTGTTATTTACATTTCATGGGATTGATCTTCAGAATTACAGGAATGATTGAGGCTGGAAGGCACTTCTGCAGGTCACCTTGTCTAATCCTTTTCTTAGGCAGGGACACCTAAAGTTGGTGGCCCAGGACTGTGTCCAGTTGGGTTTTGAGTACCTCCAAGAATCTAGATTCCATCATATCTCCATGTGAATGAAATCTAATTTGGCCTTTTAGCATATTTCAGTACTGATGAAGTATTTGGGATGCATCTAATGCATCATCATTTACGACATTCTGCAGTAAATGTTTTCTTTGATATTTGCAGTAAATCCCAAATTTGGTCTGTTGTAAGGCTGCCATGATATGTTATACATAGAAGACATGAAGACTGACAATAGAAGCTGCTGAACTGTGTTTTGTTGCTGTGTTGGGGGTTTGTTGGGAGGGAAAGGTGACACGATAACAGACTGTGGGGGAGGCTGTGAGGGAGGTGAATAAGCTCATGTGTAAAGGACATGCAACTCTATCCCCATCTCTGGGGTTGTCTGATTCTACTCCTGTCCCTAGATCCCTTTCTCAGGAGGTGCCCTGTCTTCCAGTGTCCACCTCTGGCCTATGTGGATGCCATTCCAGGAGCTAGACCTGGCTTGGGACAGCCCTTGGGTAGCTCTGCTCTTACACACAGGGTTCCACACCACTGGTAGCTACACATTTGTGTGGACTGCTGAGAGTACAGCCCACAGACTTGGAAAACGTCCAAAGTGAATTTTATCTTCCTTTTCCTTTTTCTCTTGATCCTTGCCAGATTTGTGGTCTTAGGCCATAGAGAGAACTTGGAGAATTACTTGGGTTTTGCTTAGCTTAAGTAAGGCCCTCAGGAGAAAATGCAGATGAAGATGTGTGGTACACAGGGTTGTTTTGTCTTCTTGAAATGGAGAAATGAGGAGTTGTTACAAGATGCTGCTCCTGACTGGTACAGAAGACTTCTGGGGCATATTACCACCTAATTTCTCCAGGCTGCAATCTTCCCACGTGTGAAGCAGGTGTAGACACATTTGCATTATCAAGTGTTTTGTGAGGTTGAATATTTTGAGGTTGCTCAGCTGTTTTGGGGTCCTCAAAGTGAAATTACAGTATAAAGGGCAAATAAATAATTATAATTTGGCCACTTCATTTTTCAAGACAACTTAATTCTAAGCTAAGGAAACTTCAAAGCTGACATGTCGTTAGGAAATAAAAAAATACTAAAAGCTAAGGAGGTTATTAAGCCAAACTGTGATTAACTGAATTAGAATTAAGGAATGGCAAAATATTGCCACATTTGTAATTACCTCTTTAAAAACATAAGCATTTAAAAAATTGATGTTTATAAGTAGGATTTTTACCAAAGAATCTCTTTGCATGATTTACATTCCTTTACAGGAAAATAATTAGTGCCTCAGAATGTGATAAAACTGTATTATTATCAATGCCTACAATACAAAAAGATGAAATTGAGTAAAAATTCTAGTGTGTGGGGTTTATTCTCTCATATCCATATAAATTAATTTTACAAATAAAATAAAATTACAGATTTACTAGCCATGCATATTAAAATTATTTCCCTTATGGGAAGTTTGGCTTTTTTGAGGATTCTTTGAGAGGGAAGCACCAAATTATTAATCATGTGTTGCCTCAGTGATAAGAAGGTGTTTATTGACTGAACGTTTTAATGGAACTGGCTACAGTAGAAAATGAAAATATGCTGAGTAAATTAATAAAGACAGTGCAAAGAATAAAATTATTACCATTCTTACAAAGTTAAATTTTTAGCAAAATTCTTCCAGTAGAAGGTAAGGAGCCATTTTTTCCTGGCAATATGAAATTTCCCACTGAGCTTTTAGTTTGAGTATCAATATATAAGATTAGCCTGATTGAGACAGGTAAGTCTCCAATTTCATTTCAGATGAAAAAAAAGAAAGCTGCGCAGTAGAGCATGAGGAACTATCCTCTGGTGCTCTGTGCATGGTCATTGTTTTTTCAGTCAGCTTTTAAGCCGCAGTGTGTGCCCTGCTTCTTTTTCAATGAGCTGGAGGAAAGCTGGTTGTGCTGAGAGGAATGTAGCAGCTTTCAGCTAGGGGTTCATTAACAGGTTGTTCTTTTTATTTTTTCCAGTTGCAACATGAGTAAATACAAATTTCAGGTACAAGTTACTAGTAAGGATATAAGTCAGACGCAGGCTACCATATATATTTTCTGTCTGTGCAAGAATGAGAAGCAAGGTGTTAATATCAGCATGTCAATATTCATGGGGGGAAAATGTGTAGAACCTGCAAGAACTGGCTGCTGTGCACAGAATTTGTCTGATGATATTACTGGAGATGTCATTTTATGGTATTGCTTAACAGGAATTTTCATAGAGATGGCTGTATCTGCAAAAGAGAAGGGAAATGCCAAGTCATGATTGCTTCCTGTGTGGAGGTAGTATTGAATGCTATATGATTGTCGAATTTAAACACTAAATGGATAGTTCCAAGTAGAAATTAGGTGGTGCACACGTCAAGAAAATAAATGTTCGTCTCTCGCTGTACACGAACTTTAAACAGCCTTTGCTCTTCTGAATATTTGCACATTATATCTTGGAGCTAGACAAATGCTTTTGCTATTTCTCCATTACTATTACTGTTATGTGATTGTGCAAAAAGCTGTCTGGATTTTATAGCCCCTGACTGCTGCCAGCTCTCCTTGAATTAGGTCTGTCATTTCTATCATAGGTTACTTGAGTAGAGGAGTCTCAAGTATTGTAGCCTCTCAGGGCTGTTGCTTGCTGCCCTCTCCCAGTATTCCCTGCAGATGGAAGAGATGCTGTACCTGTAGGAGGGTTTTAGGGTTATTTTTTCCTCTGACAGAGCTTTTACTCTGTCTTCACCATGGTTCATGGTGATCACAGTCAGAACATCAGTGTTAGTTTTGCATGTCAACCTCTGTGAAGAGGGCCCATCTCTGTGTTGCAGATTAATTCCCAAAGCTAATTAAACCTCATGAAACAGTTTTTTCAAGCCCAGCAAAGCTACTACAATTGAAGATAGGATGGCTTCGGTTGAGTGACATAGCTGAAACTTCTGAAGCATCCAGCATCTGTGAATGTTCTGTCTTTTGTGGTTTGGGAGCACATTCATTCCTGTTTTTCAAGAAAGGGGCTGTAAGAAAGCCGCGTGCATTTGGTGAATTATATGTATTCCCCGAGGTGCTGGGGTGGCAGTGTTTGACGAGAGAGACTATTCAAGTGTGGATCAGAGTCAATGCCTGAAATCTTCCAGAGGTTTGAAAAATGTCTGTGTCAGAAGGCTCTTGTCCCATTCAACTCCTATGGCTTTTCTTTTCAAAACATGTCAGTTTGAGTGTAAATGTTAAAGCTTTCATTCTCATGACATCCTTTTGAAGCGTAAACAAGATTTGTATAACCCTGCTAGATATTTAACATTCATTTTGCAGAGTACACAGGTAACTATCAGCATATAGGGAGTTGATAATGCTTGCAGACTAATTGCTTGAAAATGGATTCACATTATCCGTGAAAAAAACTAATAATTCATTTAGCTGAAAGCTCAATGCACATGATCCTTCAAAACTGTCTAATGACTCAAGACTTTCTTTGAATTTTAACTGTTTTTTCTTAACCAGATAAGGATCTTAGATAATGTGCTCATAATTGCTTTATTGCAAGAAAAGTATTCCTGGAGGAGGTTCTTTTCTTTTGTTACTTCAGCTTTCAGTGTAATCCTCTTTCTGCCCCTATATCGAAAATAATATAGAAGACTGTTTTCTTATGACGTTGACAAGACATGACTTTATTTGGCCTAGAGAAAAAACCTTCTTTGCTCATTCTGAGAAGGTTATACTAATTGCAGATGCTGATGTATTCTTCCCTCCTACATTCTTGTATTCAGTCAAAACGGAATATATTTTCAGATGAGACCTGCAGAATCTGCTGCTCTTTAATATCAGACCACAAAAAACCAGCACTCTGCAGCCTCAGTTCATCTCACTGGTGAGCTTCTCTTCATGAATATACTTAATTTTGCTTTCTGAGCAGGAAGGTTTAAGGGCATTTTGTCTGAAAACTCTCAGCAATAGTTTTGATTCCTGTTTGCCTTGTATGAGGTAGCACTAACTTTCATGTTTGAACTACAAGGTTTATGAGCTGCTGATGTGAAACAAACCCAAGACCCACATATGTGTGATAAATTTTAACCCTGGGAGTCTGGTCTTTGTAGAGTCCCTCTCTAATGAGTAGAGAGGATGTGGTAGCTCCTCTAGCAAAAACCAAAACTGTTCCAGCTTCCTCTGCTGGGTTGCTCCTGGAAGAAACTTCAGTCTGTCCATTGAGAGTAGAGGAAATCTCATGAGATTACAGTTTTAAGGCTGCTTTTTTAAAGGCTAGTTTCTCAAAGAATTTCTTAATAGTAAAAAGAGATGTAAGAGAATGCTTTTAATAGGTCAGTGCTGAATCAGTAGGCTGGATATGTACCTGCATGTTGATTGCTGCATTGTAAATGCAACATCCCTCATCCAAAAGAAATTGCTTGTATTAAACAACCACATTACTGCAACTTAGAAAAATATAAAACATGAACAGCCAGCCTACCTTTTCTTACACAGGCTTCAAATAAGATTAAACTAAAGTTATCACTGTGGAATAGGATTCATCAAAAGCAAAATAATGTGGTAATGTTTTTTGGTTCTCTAAAATATCTTTGTAATAGATTAACCAGATGTCACCTGAGGAATTTGTAGTTAAAGCTAGTGTATTACCAGAAGAGTGTGGGAATCTGTACTGTAAAAATTTCTGATGCTTTCTTGCTCTTTATTAAAAAGAAAAAAAATCAGTATATTTTAAGATGTGTTGAATTATTCATGTAGACATATTAAACAATGAAGACTGTTGGCTTTTCACCATACCATTTTGATAATTACAGTTGGTTTATTTTTTATAAAAAATAGTGTCTTGCAGCCCAGAGCTGTATTTTCCATATTATTATTTTTTCCTTGTGTTGCTGTCCTATTTAAAATCCTGTATCATTGCCAATGTATTCCAGGTTCTGCACCTCAAGCCAAAAAGAAGCTGGGATTTCTGTGTATTACAAGGGGGTTTTATACAGCATTTCTTTAATAAGGAAAGAGTGTGTAATAACACATTGCATTAATTTGTCATAATTGCATTCCTCAGTGGTGATGCACCTGGAAATCATAAAGAAAGTTTCATAACTCTAGAAATTAGGAAGTTGTTGACTGTACTAGAACTTGCATTAGAACCAGAAAAAAAGTTAAGCTATCCCAAAATAAATTAGATCTTTTTGATACAAAACAACAGTATCATACAAGACAACAGAGTATGTGAAGTGAAAGCTTCCTAGAGAAAAATACCTTCATTCATATTTTTTTAATTGTAGGTGTTTGAAAGGCCTGAACTTCTTGAAGTAGTCTTGTCATGATGAGTTGACAGTATAGAAATGTAATCAAAATTCTTATTTAAATGGTTGAGAGCATTGGATTTTTAAATGTTTTATTATTAAAATAGTGATGTATATATAGTAGAGAAGTTTATTAATTTGCATGAGTAAGTTTCTTCTGGATTGTGAATGCATTGTGCCATTGATGAAGAGACATATGAACTTGCACTGTATAGGTCAGTTTGTTTTGGGCTGATATTTTTCTCTTGTCCCACTGTAATCCCATTATCTCAATAATTTTGTCCTACAGACAATGGAGAACTGAGTACAGTATTGTAAAAAAAAAAGTGTTCTTTGTAAAAACTTGATTTTAATGCAATTTTTGTAAGACGGTGGACAAAAATTGAGAAAGGGGAAAAAATAAAATACTTTCTGCAAAATCTAACGTGTTAAAGTTAGGCTGTTACTACAGTTGGGGTCTAAGTTGTGGGCCTTGTGTAGTATGTACCTGACCTCTCTCCTCTCTGCTGCTCTGAACTGGATAATGAACAAGTTATTTTTCATCTCCATAATTACCAAATATGCCAGGAATAAATGTCTAGCAATAAGTACCCGTATTTCACGCAATGCTCGTGTGCCAGCTTTCAACCTTGGAGATGCCACATGTCTTGATGATGTTTTCTTTGTGATGTCAGAGTTAAAGATGAAAATGAAGCATGGTGGGTTTGTCTGTGCTGCTCTTGATCAGTGCAATGGGTCATTCAATAGACAGTCTCTAGACATGAGACTGCTCTTTTATTTGGGCTTTGTATTCCATATTTCTTTTTTTTAATTTAAAATATTTAGCATGGAATGATATTATTTTGCTAAGAATTTTTTTACCCAATTTCAGGGTAAAAGATAATGTAGTGCATATCTGAATAAAGAATATTTTTGATTTTAAAAAAGTATAGAAATGCTTGAGACTCAGCTAAAGAACGTTGCATTGTCTTGACACATCACTTGGTTTATTTTCATGCCCATTATGTTGCTTTGTTCCAATTTAGTGAAAAATAGTGAAGAATAAGTGCAGTCAGAGGCATAAGGTCTTTTACATGATCATCTGAATTTTAACATTAATTTTAGAGCAGGAAGAAATAACTAGTGCAAGAATATTATGAAAGCTTTCCAATGAGTTGACAAATGTTTTTGCAAAATTATAAGAATAAACTTCCACTTTTTAACCAGATTCATTAGTGTTTTCAATACCATCCTTCTTGAAAATATTTATTGTGCTTAAAATATTAAATAACTTTATAAAAAATGACTGGAAATCCACAAGCTTGTATGTGTTTCTGTGTAATGGGTAATTTTTGTGTGTTGATATTAAGGACTTCATTACGCTATATAATACAATTCAAAGTCACTTGGCTTCCAACTGGTTTGCTTTATACAAGGTAGAGTTTAATCCTCTGGGTTTGTCTGATTTCTAGGCAGAAAGTAATTTAGAAAAATTTGGGCTTTCTTGGCAGATCTGAAGAGCTTGGAAGAAGTCTGACATCAGTGTTTTGGATGATAATTTTCTGGTGGCATGAGAAGGGAGTGGGCAAGGTCTATTCTGTCCTTCAAAAAAGGCAGACTGTTGGTAGCCATTGGATGAAGTTTGGCAATGTGGGAATAAGGAATCCTGGGATTCTTCCGTGCAGCCTCTAAAATTTTGTTACAGATTTTATGGACAGAAAAATCCGTAGTCCATGAGTATGGTGTTTATATTTGAAGCCATTCTATAACTCTGTGCCTAGAAAGAGGAAGATTCTGCACAGAAATGTTGCAGCATTGCTTATCAAGATTCATAATATATAAATAGTTGGAGACTTAAAAGTTCACTGAATGAGGATTTTCTTCCTCTTCCACCATCATATCCTCTCTACATGTTCCCTGTCTAAGGGTTTTGCTTAGCAAAGATTAGTCAAGCCTATTTCTTTTTGGCATCATAGTGGAACTTCAATTTGTCTCCCATTTTTCTCCTTTGTTCCCTTTTGACTGGTCCATATTCTGATTGAGAAATAATAATTCTTCCTACTATTCACTATTTTTTTCATACTTCCCCTTGAGCCAACTACTAATTCTGGGAGCTGCACAATTTTTCAGATGTGCAGTTGTTAAATTTTTACTGAGATTACATCTAACAAAGTCTGGCCTATTTTGCATTGGTCCATGCTGACCTACCTTAAGAATGTCTTAAATCATCTTCTTTTTGTTTAAGCTGTCATGAATCACCTGGTAAAGTTTGTGAGCTACTTCGATCTTTTAATTTGACGTCTTATCCAGTTTAAAAAATTGCACTCATTGATTTCTTCACAGAGCCTGTGTTTTCTGTTTTAGTTATGTGTTTTTTTAATGACCTTCAGGTTTGATTTTATGTCTCGAATTGATTCCCTAATTACCTGTTTTGTAATGATTAAATGTGTCCCTCATTTTTCATTTTAATTCATCTAGTGATCCCATCCAGCCATTGACCCTCATTGCACTGTTTTCTCAGTAGATACAGATCTGACATAAGATGTTTCTTCAGGAATGCATTTTTATTTTAAATCAAAAAAGAAGGGGTGAGGGGGAACCTATGGCCCCTGGTACTTCTTTATCTCTGCTAAAATCTATCTCCTTTGGGTCTTCATTTTAAACACGAGAAGATATCTGGTCAGATGCAAAATAATTAGATGCTTTAGAAATTTTGCAGTTCTTGTAAGTGATCATTTAATTATCATTTATTTATTTTATCAGAGATGCATCTATCTGCAAAAGGTCACAACACCTGCCACCCTAAACTCCTATGGAAATTGTTGGGGATACTCTTTAAGTCAAATTATATTTTAATGTGGAGGAGGTTTGTAATTTATCTTTCACTGTCCACCTCTCATTTCTATCACTGATGCCACTATAACAAGTTTGGGCCCAGCTAAACCAAATAAACCCCGCTGTCTGATAAAAAGTGAAATGAGGAATGTGGTACCTGAAGGAATATTTCAGCTTGTCATTCCTTTCCAAGGAAAAATGTCTCCTTGCTTTACTACTACTCTGAGGACAGAGAAGATTACAGAATGCCCAAGATTAATAACTCTTCTGGTGCATCATTCAACGATTTCCCTTAACTTAGGAATGAAAAATTTGTTGATGGTTTTTCATGCTTGCACTGCCTTTTTTTTTTTTTACTGTGCAGCATCTCTGCATGAGCTCATGCAGCTCAGGGCAGCAGCTACATATGGGGCTGCAGGGGGGTTGATGCACTTTGGGTGTGCTTTAGGTATAATTTTCAGATGAAAGAAGAGTTTTGCAAGAGAAGGTTTTAAAAATCTCAATTAGAAAAATATGTATCTGTTTACAGAAAAAATAAAGATCCTTCAAAGTGCTTTTATTTTAAAGCAGCTGCCTTTTGTAAGTAATCAAAAGAGAATTGACTCAAGGGTTTCAATTGTGTACCTTTTTGGAAAGCAATACAATGATGTTACTGTATTTGATATGGTGAAGTACTGTTGAAAGTGGACTTCTGATCTTCTACCCAGCAAACTGAAGGATGAAAACATCAAAAGACATATCTGGAAGTAATAATGCTTCACCCACTATGAGACAAATAATCCTTATCTTAAAGTGGACTATTTGAGAGAAAATTACAAATACAACACTGTACTTCAGTGCCCTTATATTTGTGGAAACATCTCTGTGGGCAGTCAGGGAAGAACAGGTCTGTGCTCCTTGGGAAGTGTTTGGGGCGGTTTTGTTTTATTTGTACGTGTGCACTCCTTTGTTTTAATGCAGGATCAAAACTTGTTTACATCCAGTTTATTGCCTTCCACCCCTAGCAGTTGTTGTCCAGGCCATGCCCCAACCCTGTTGTGATCCTTACACCTCTCATGGCTTGCCAGAGACCACCATGGGACCGCCATGAAGGGAGGTCACTGTTGATGCCACTCTGCTTTCACTAAGCCCTTCTTGCTAAATGGAAATAAAGTATATTCTTCAGAGTCCTTTATAAAACCACATGAGTAGAAATCTGAAAAATTTGACTGAGTTCAAGAAGCATTTGGACAACACTCTCAGGCATGCTGTGTGAAACTGGGGCTGCAGCAGGCTGGGTGTTGGATTCGATGATCCTGATGCATCCTTTATTGCCAAGCAGATGAAAAACTGTTTAATTAATTTGTTCTAATAGAGTGCATAAATTCAGGGTATTAAGAATATTAACCCTGAAAAAATGATACTTAGTAACAATGGAAATAAATTATAAAATAATCTTTACTGATACTTTTAAAATCAGAAGTTTGGGGCTTTTTCTTGAGCCTTCTCTGACCCAAGCGGTGACTCTTGATCCTATGGCATGAAGTTTGCTTGCCTCCATGCTCCAGGGATGGTCAGTGGTACCTCATGTAAGGGGATTGCTTCAGTGGTCAGGTTCTCAGCTGACAACTCTTCACCTGATCAATCAGTCCCTGGTCCCAGGATTTTGTTAGTTTTGGGAATGAAATTATAACCCTTATGATACTGGAGTGAAAAATGAACCTGGGTGTCTCACGGTCATGAGGATGCAAGCTACTAAACATGCATTTTCATAACAGGGACTCTTGCTGACCTTGGGTTCTCCAGATTTTGGAATAGTTTAATTGGATTTTGCTTTACATCCCTTCCTATACAAATTGAGGAATGTATGATACACCTGTGTATTCCCCACCTCTTTCTTTGTCTCTAATTAACTTTGGTCCAATGATTTTAAACTAATTAGATCATCCAAGCTGGTGCTAGGAGGCAGGCAGACGTTTCTAATGTGTTGGATTCAGTGAAAGTACAAATTGGATATTTTTCTGGCAGAAGCTGTTTTCCTGCTTTTTTATTCACTGATAGAGGATTTAGTTTCTCTCCTCTGCCCAGTGCTTCCAGGTAAATGAGTTAAAAGCATTTTAACAGGGTTAGCCTTTGTAGGAGCAATATGTGTTCTGCCAGGTATCTCAACAGCTGGTAATATTAAATTTCTTTCTTATATGGGGTGAAATGTGACCAAATGAAACAAGCAATGGCATACTTAGAATGAGTATTGGGATTTCACTCCACTGACCATTTTAGGATTCAAGCTGGTTGTTATGTTCCCAAAGCAGTGTATTTCTATTCCTGGCATTTTCTTTGCTTATGCATCTCACATGTTTACTTCCAAGGTAAAGAAAAGCTACTGACTCAATATGTTATAATAAAAAGTGAGGACAATTATCCTTGTTATCTGCCTACCTTGCAGTGTTTTTTGCCCTGTTTTGCTTGTTTCTCAACCACAGATTAAACTGGTGTCCTATTTGTGCTTCCTAGACAAGAAGTGGGACTAAACAAGCAGTAGCCTTTTCCAGCTGAACCTGACCTAAGAGGTGAGAGGAGTGTGGAGGAGTGGTGGAGAACGATGATGAAAGGTATCCATGGGATACTCCCCAGGGAAGAAGTGCATGGTAAAATTAATGCATGCCTGGTTCCTGCTATATGAGAATGGTTATAGCTATGTGAGGAGTCAGTAGGACAGATTGAGTCAAATATTATTAGTGTGGCAAAAAGGGAGAAATTGGTTTAGATAAAACCAACTGAGAACATTATGAAAGAAGCCAAGATTGCAGTAGGGGAGAAAAAAAGCTTCATAAAGCATATAAACAGAGCAAGACTGTGCCTCTGGGCATGTGCTTGTATTTAGTGGAAGTGCTTAGCTCCAGTGCCTTGGGCAGTGCTGAGGGAAGAGCTGTGCCTTAGAACTAATCTGTTTTTTCCCTGCTCATCACCCTTGGCATCTCGAGGGAAGGGGCTGCACTTCCCCACAGAGAGGGGAATGGTGCAGACTTTGCTCCAGACTGGCTCAATTCTTCTGCTCACCACTTCCCAGCTTCCAAAGCCGGCTGGAGTGACAAGGGAAGGAGCCCTGAGCCTGCCAGCTCTTCAGAGCACATGGTACAGGGTGAAAAAGGGAGAAAAAAAGTGGGTGCAAGAGACAAAAAATGTATTCAAGGATCATTGTGTTACGCGTCTGTGCAACTGCAAATTGTTTTGTGCACCGAGCGAGTAGCACAAGACGTAGAGGGGTGACAAGGGAAATTTGGTGTCAGACTGAGTCTGCATTGTTCAAATGGAGAAAATGTTTTATGTTTTATGGCTCGGCATGCAGCAAGGCACATGAAGTAAATATGCCAGTAAATTGAGAAGTGTTTTCCTCCTCAAAAGAGAGTAAACATTAATGAAGATACAGGTGGTATGCACACAGATGCACACACAGAAGAAAATATAAGAGGAAGTAGAGCAGTTATAAAAAGCAAGCTCTGGAAGAGTTTGATGGCTGCTTTCCCAGAGGTTTTTGGTGGGGGGAAGGTGGAGGAAAATGCAATGGCAGGAACAACAAAAGAAAATCATAAGAGGGTTTTATAAACTCCTGAGGAACTGGGAGATGAGACTGAAGGGAACTGAGCAGCATCCTCTTCTTAACAGATAAAAGGGAATGTGCTGTAAAAAGCAATATTAAAGTTTGATCTCTTTGCTGATGACATTTTTGTGATTGATTTAGGGCAGTCCCCAAGCACAAGCTGTAACAGGCCATGCTAGGTCCAACTACAGCACCTTGCTGCAGCTCTAGAGAGATGGGCCCTGAGGACTGGCAGCAAAGGAACAGTTTTTGATATGGTAAAGACAGCTCAAAACTTAGTAATGGGGCTTAGGGCTAGATCTAAGGACAGAAAATATTTCATGCTTATAGCCAAATGCCTAATGCACAAGCCTTTAACAAAGGATGATACCATAGCCACCAGAGCTGGGTGGGAGACATTTTAATTTAATTTAAAGCCAATGCTGCTGAACACAAACTCATATTTGGCTTTTTTGTGGATGGACGAAAGTTGTCAGCGCTGAAGTGAACTCCTTCAGAGCTGAAGCTTTCCACTGTGCCTCGCTCCACTTCTTTCCACCCTCAGACAGGGCTCAGCCCATATCTCCCATGACTCTTGTCACCTTGTGGGGCTCGTAGCAGAGAAGCCTTTTGAAGGAGAAGCAGAGAGGTTTGAGGGACTGTCCTGCCCTGCTCTCCCTGGAGCTAGCCAGGCTTTGGGAGCCTTAGAAGGATGCAGCCAAAGGAAGGGCATCTCCACCTGTGCTGTGTTTCATGGCAGGCCATGGGCAGGGTACAGGGAAATGACAGCAGAGAAACAGAAGTGAGGGCTCTGGCAACAAGGTACTCAGTTACACAGTACCTTTGTGTATAAATTGGGAAAAGAGGAGTCTTGAGCAACATAATGCTAAAAAGAAGAGAGTGTGCAGACTTATTTATTTGAATTATTTCTCCTTCAATTTTATTCTGTCTTTATATTTTTCAGTTGCTGTGTGAGTGATGAAGTATTTGGACACTCTGATGCCTTCCTATTGTATACTTGAAATTGTATGTCTTCTGTAAGATTTATGCTAAACCTCTTACAGCTTTTAGGAAAAGAAGCAGCATATTTCATTTGCTGTCTCTCTATAAACAAAATGTAGAAGGACTTTTCTTATTAAGTTTGTGATTTGGGGTAGAAGAAGTAGATTTTTTTAAAATGTGATTAAGAATAAATATGGAAGGACAATTAAATATCTGTCAGACTTCTCAGGAATAGAGGTCTAAGAATAAAAGTAACTCTTTCCCAGACAAAACCAGGAGAGCAGGGCTTGTCTAAAAGCTTTTAGGCAATTCCTCTTCTGCCTCAACCTTTCATAGTTAAAAATCTTCCTTCTCCACTTTGAGTTCAGGAAACTTCATTTTATGTCTGAATCAAAGCTGCCATCAAATAGCAAGATCCCAGAAAGTTTAATTAGAAGACAAAATAATTAAGCTTGTAATAATATCAGAGGTCCTAGCTCTAAAACAACAAAATGGGGGGGATGGGGGGGGAATGCTACAAGCACACAGGTAAAATGAAACTTGGTGGGAAAGTAAATTACTTTGTATGATGTGTATGTCTAATACTCCATGCATACATTACGTATGTGTTTATGTATATATATATATTTTTTTATATATATGTATGTATATATATTTGCAGGTCTCCTTTTTCTCCTTTTTACTTGCAGCTAGATATTCTGTTCCTCATTTGATCATTTGATCATAAAATGGGTAAAGAATTTAAAATAATTTTGCAAATGTAGCTTTTGGTAGAAAAATAGGTAAATAAATCATGTTTACATATTTTGTCAGGATAAGTCCAGTAAACTTGTAGGCTTCAAAATGTCTGTATTAATGACACAGTAGATCACAAAGACCAGTTTAAAAAATATTGTTTATTGCCTACTTGGATTTCAAATATGCCTGCACGTCTGCGTGCTCTGACAGAGCAGGTAAAAGAAATAATTGCCTTGTTGTGACTTAAGAAAACAAGTTTATTTTCCGAACTCCCTAGATTTACTTCTAGGGAACAGTATGGGGGGTAAAAAAGTATATCCTCCCAGATATGTCTTCAGGACTCTGACTCAGCTGTGTTTAACCCAGCAACAGGGTTAGGGCTGTTGCAATCTAAGCTGACGGTCAGTAAATATTTACCATCTAAAGCACCCTGTGTTGTTTCTTTGTGCTGTCAGTTCTGTGGAGCTGATTTTGAGCTGGTGAGTTGCTGCTGTGGACAGGAAGGTTCCTGGGCCTGTGCTGCACTCCAGTGCTGCTCTCTGAGCACACACCTGCCCAGGAACCTGCCTGCTGGGGAGAGCCAGACCACCAGCTGCGCTGTGGGGCTCAGCAGCCCCAGAGCTAGGTACTGGTGTTTGCTGCTGATCATACTGCAGAAATGAAAACCTGACCCTACTAAGGTTAGTAGTAAAAGTTCTGGCCTCTTAAGTGGGATTAGAATTTCTGTTTATCTTCAGTAATAGCGTTGGGAAGCCATAGTCCTCATGTGCAAGTACTGTCCTCCAAAGTGAATTTTCAAACCCAACATATTGTTGTTTGGGAACAGAGTATAATCCTCTTATTTAAATTAAAAATCAGAATATCAACTTGTCAAAAACCTAGGCATATTTAAATTTATTATTTTGTTGGGGTTGGTGATAAATAGAAGATTAAAATGTGTTAAGATATGACCTTTAAAATAAAATTAACTCATTTCACCAATACTGTATTTGCTGACATACTAATTTATTTTAGCAATGCCTACAACAGTCTCAAGTTAACTTAAACTTGGTAACATGCTTATCAAACCAGAACCTAAGTTGCTTGGAACTTAGATTTATCATTGTAAATCACTGCAGTCAGGTTTTTAAGGATATTGAAGCATCTAAAGGTTCAGGTGGGCTTAGTAGAGTCACAGTAAATAACTCCTGTTACTGGACACATTTTTTTGCCAGTTTTATAAATAACTAGGCCCTTATGAACACATGTAGCATTTCCGAATGTCTTTGCAGAAATTAAGCTGTCAAGTTCTGGCTCTGTGCTTCAGAAAATGGGTGGGAGAGTTAATACATTGAGGAAATAAAAATAGCTCTGTGAAGTATAATGGAGTGGTGGGTGATAAAATCAGCCTGCTGACCTGTTGCTTGGGGTAAAGCTTTGCTAGCAAAGGCAGTGAAACAGCAGCACTTAGTATTCATGCCAAATAGGCTCTGGCATCCTCCAGGACTGTTTCTTGGGGTGTGAAACCCTGGAAGTGGCTGGCTGACTGGAAATTTGGAGGCTGGCTACTGTGCAAGTAGTGCTTTGCTGTGGCTAGAGCAGCAGAGAGCTCAGGATTTGCTAGGTCCCTTTACATTCATCTTACCACAGCCAAGATTTTGGGCTGGCAGCATTGGTTTACTTTATCCTGTCAAGGAAAGAATCTATTTCTAAATGAATTTGCAGTGCTGGAGGAGGGAGTGCAAAAGGGTAAAAGTTAATGTATGACTCTCAAACCAAACTTGGTAAGTTTTCTCAGTTGCTTCCATCTGCAGTCACTGTCTCAAGATGTGTTTCTGCAAGAGAAAAATGCACAGATTACAAGAATGATCTGTTTTCTAATGGCTTTTGTACAAGAAAGGATTAAGAAATTTAATAGTCATAGCTGGGGAAAAAATTAATTTTAAATGCTGGTTACTTCTTCCCTGAATTTTGCTGCTTCCCAATGTAAGGGACATGACAAGGAAGCTGGGCCCAAGCCATTTTGGGTCTGACCATCAGTATCCATCCTTTATATTGTTTTTCTGTCTTTCCTGGATAAAATGGCCTCCTGCAACCTCCCATGGGCATCTAAGACTTCTTATAGTCTGACATAGGTATTCTGATCCTTCTTCTGTCAGGGCTTCACCTTTTGCTGTATCATACAGGGCAGCAAGAGAAGAACAAGTTTGTTTACTCCCTCTTCCCAAATCTTCCCATATTTTGTATTCATCATATTCCTTTAAGTGAAGGAGAATGCACAAATTACCATTTTTCTTCTTTTTCTGTCTTCTTTCTTGCAACTCAGAAAGATGCCACTTTTTTTTAATTGTGAAAATCACATATACCCATTGAATAATTTTTAAACCTTTAGCTCACTAGTTCCAGAATATCTGTTGTGCTGAGACTGTCTCATGAAGGCCTGACACGATACAGCTGGTGCTGATTTTGGGGCCAGTTCAATTGAACATATCTCTTTCATTCCCTGTTGGTATGAGGTGACCTAATTTATGGGATATGTTGTGAAGTTATTGGGAAACAATACAATGGTAGGTGGAACAATGCATATATCAGCCCTTAAATGGATTAAACCCACGTGTGGCTGGGTGACTCCAAGCAGTTTCTGCACTGAAAACACAGAAGTTCATTTCAGAATTGCATTGACTGCTAAAATTTAGTGTTTCTGTATGCTCTCTCTCAGATTTTTCTGTATTGATATTGTGCCTAATTTCATTCCTCCTAGCAATGCAATTAATAGCAAGCTCTGAGAACTGCAAATTTAGAGAATGCATAATATCAAAGAGCTGGACTCCATCTGAGTGTGTGTGTAGGTGCAATCCTTCATTGGAGTAACATGCAGTTACAACCTGCAAGCAGATTAATCTACATTACTGTAGGAAAACAGCCAGAAGCACTACAGCTTTTTGTCAGAGAACAGCATTAAACCTGTGTAAGTTGCAAAGTGCCTCTAGTTTTCTTTCTGCAGGGAAAGTTTCATTTTCTGCTCCAAGATCTTTAAGGAAGCTGCTTGTCAGTGGCTGTAAGTAGGTTAGCTCAGCCTGCTGTACCTCTGTATCATTTTCATTAGCTATCACTTGCAGAGGGCTGAGAGAGATTTTTTGGGACCTTCTAGTAGCTATCACAGTAGCAATGCAGTTGTAGTTTGCCAGAATATACACAAGCATATGTACCCAAAGTCCTACCATGGCATATAACCAAGGACTGGTGAAAATTGGAGGGGGAAAGATTTAGGTTATGGTTTTAGTTTGTTTGGTTTTTTTTTTTTTTTTTTTTTTTTTTTTTTTTTTTTTTTTGTTGTTGTTTTTTTTTTTTTTTTTTTCCTGTGTGTATGTGTAATTTCATTTCTAAGAGCCTGCTATTAGAAGAAATTTATAAGTCCATTTACCTAGATGGATTAACATCATAAGATATTAGGGATTTAGATAGCTGGAGCCTTGGTATTCAGGAGCTTTTTATGCAGCAACATTTCACAATTATATTTTCTCTTTTGGTTGTAAAAGTAATGTCTGCCTTCAGAATGTTTTTCAGGTCATAAATCAAATTAAAGAAAAAACATGCATTTTGTGTTACAGGTTTTTGTTTCCAGACTTTATATTTAAAAATCACTGGGTTAGGAAACACTGTTGGGGAAAGAACAGGATACAGACCAAAAAACAAGAAAGAATAGAATCAGCAAATTTTGCTTTTTCTGTCTTTTGCTTTGTGATTAATGGGATAGGCATATAGAGTTAAAGTATTTAACTCCAGGCAACTTAATTTTTAGCGTAATAACTATTTTTCAGAGTTTTTAATGCTGAATTTTTTTGAGTGGGAATTTGGAGGAGCTGGCCTTGTGAGGTCCCTCCCAAATGGAGTTGTCCTGTGATTCTGTGATGTGTAAATGTGTAGGTTGCTATTGGAGCATGAACGCTGCTGCCTCAGAGCTCAGCAAAAGCTTTTGCTGGTCATTGTGTAGCAGGAAAATGGCAGACACACACATGGTTTGGGCAGCTGGTGCTAAAACATCATTCAAGCTGGATTCTAAGCCTTGCTGCTAATCATAAAGGCAGGCAAAAGGAAAGGGTGCAGTCACTGACTTCACCAAGTGTACCATAAATTGAGTAATGGGTGAACAGTGATTCTAAGTTGACAGAGAAGATTAATGTTACTGGTGCTCCTTGTTGTGGTTCTCTGGGATAGAGGGGGCTCTTGTCCAAGAGTTAAGTTTGCCTTGGTTCTGGTTTTCTTTTTTTTTTATTTGCAAACAAGAAATTTCTTCCTTTGTCTCCTGTCCTTCTTTTACAACTTTTCACATTTGTAGCTTCTTGTATGGAAAGCAGTAATTTCCTTGGAATTTCAGGAAGACATGTATGTTAACCAGTAGAGAATGCAGGAAAAAAATATTTTGAAAATAGTTCCTGAGCAAATGTCTAGATCAATTGTCATGGGAATCTGCCTCTGTCACTTATGGATGGATGTTTTGCCCACCTTGTTCAAAGCTCCCCTGTGGTTTGGCTTGGGATATATCGAAGGGATGAATGTCCTGAGATCATTTGTCTCCCGTTTTGTATTGGATCTGCATAGCTTCAGATCTTCAATAAGTTCCATTAGTTAGTTTTTAAGGCACCTCGTATTCTGTTGATGCATATAGTTAAGTAGTGCACTTGCCCTTAAGTATGTAAGCTCTAAAATAAATTTGAAACATGAGACTTTGTTTCCACTTTATTGGCTCATACTTCATGAAATCAGTAAGGCTAAGGAAAAAGTTTTAACACCCCACTCCTGAATAATTCTTTCTCATTTTTTAAGGTTTTACACATGCCTTGGTTTGTGACATAATTCTGCAGCACAACATGCCAAGTGGTAATTTCCTAAGAATGAAACTGCTTCAGATTTTCTTGTCGTTTAGAGTGCTTTAAATAACCTCCTGTCTGGATGCAGGCTTCTTACCACTGGTGAAAATGTCTGACTACTACATAACATGCCCTTTACTTGCAATATTTCTCAGTATGTTGCCATAAAAACCATAATTTTCTCTATTGAAAAATACAAAGGAACTCAAAGAAAAGAATTTAAAAATCCCAGCCTTGTAGCATGATAGCAGTAGAAACACAGGCTTTTCTGCGTATGTTTTGAGAATGTAAGCAGATTGCTCAGCACACGATTTATCTGGTCCTTTTCTGAAGGTCTTTGCAACTTTGCTGGGAATGAAGTATAGAAAAATGCATAGTGTTGTTACTTTTAATAGTTGTTGTTACTTTTAATGTCACTTTTAATAGCAGGATGGCTATTTTATCATATATTCCCAGTTTGGAGAATTTTGGTTTAAAGGCAAGTGGAATATTGAGCTTTTAGGGTATTTTTAATCTACAAATTAGAAAAAACCAGTTTGAACTACAATCATGTTCTTGTATAAAGTATTTGAAATTAGATTTAAGCCTAGCAGACTGATTAGTTTGGTAATTAAGATTTTTGAAGGGGAAATGCTGCTTATGGAAAGCAAACTCAGCCAGTGGTCAGTGGCTGCATCTCATTTCAAGGTCATCAAATGTGTTTTGTAAGGAGATGATCCTTCGACTCTCAAAACTTCTTCTGTAACCACTGTGCAGTGATGTTTTTTATTGCTGGATTTCTGTGTAGGGAAAATATTAAAAATATACTTTTCTTTCACCTCCAAAACTAAGACGATAGCATTGGTTTAATTTCATTTACAAAATATATTTAAGGTAGGCTACCTGTATGTAATTTATTGGCTATTTCATTTTATTTCCCAAGAAATTGAAAGGGGGGAGATTAAGTTATAGAAGAAATCTGAAGAACTGGTAAATATGAGGGTGTTCTCACTCTTCTCCTTTCTCTGCAGTACTCTTCTCTTAAGATCTAGCCAGATCTTTTGTTCTACTATTTTGCTGATGGAGCTCATCTTGAGATGTAGAAAGACCTCCTACCAAAAACAAGCAGTAGGAAGTTAGGCTTTAATCCAGGTTTACAAAAGCCATTTTGTTTCCTTTTTGGCATATCATTTCATGCCTCTAATGCAAGGTCACTCTCCTACAGACTAAAATGTCACCTTCCAGCAACAGTATGCCATGAAGAATTTCCAGGTGACGACAGGCCTGACACATGGGTGATTTCTTTACAGAAATAGAAATAATTTACCAAAAAGTGCTTAAACTTTTTCTGAGCTGCTTTTTCTAGTGTATGATTGTCCATTTTTCTCACAGCAGGCAGATTGTATTCATATACACGTATTGAAGATAATGTGAAATTTACTATGCAGAAAAATGAGATTCCCTTTAGCTTTTCCAAATGCTCTGTGCGTAATTGAATTTTAATAACTATATACACCTCAAATTTTTATGGCATAAAATGGACAGTTGTGTAAGAGGTGGTAAGAAATTATATGCTATACTGTTATTTTTATTTAAAATATGATGCCACTTTACAGCATTGTGTTTGCAATGCTCTACTCTCTCCTACCATAAACTCTCATTATTAGTAGCAGTCCAGTCGATGAGATAGACTGCATTTCTACCAGAGGTTTTATGGGACATTTTTTTCATAAGGCAGAAATGGCAAAATTCCTGCACTTCTGCCTGAAACACAGTGGTGAGTCCAGGCTGCATGTTACTGCAAAACTGGTAAGAGGACAAATGTTCGTTGAGAGCAGAAGTAACAACACATTAAAGCAAGAAAAAAATCCCTAAAAATCATATGTGGGATAAAATTCAGCATATGATAATAGTTGTGATTTTGTCAGGGATTGCATTTTATGAATAATTAATTTGGTGCCTGGTCTGGGGGTATGCTGCCGATCATATGGTAAGATTTCCTGCATATACTAGGCTGAGGGAGAAAAAAAAATAGAAAGGTTTTTCAGAAGATTTAGAAATAAATATCAATACTCCATTTACTAAATTAGAAAGAGACAAATATGCTTTGTGTGCTTTCATTAGTTTGTTTTGTTGAACTTTTTTTTTTTCTCCTGCAATACCGAATAGGCCTGAGAAAGCCTAAGGTCGAAATCCCCATTAAAACAGAGAAAAACATCTCTCACACATCAGCTTATTTAGAGACTTTCACTTACTAGCTCACATTAGCATGAAGCTAAAGCATCCTATGGAACAGAATGTCAAAGAGCCTTTCACAGGCATCCAAGTCCCAGCCATTACTTGCTGCTTTGGGTAATTTCTGGCTTTAGCAAACAAAATTCTGGAGGTGAAAGCAATCCCTTCAGGACTTGGATGGATGGGGTCAGCGTGCTTTAAATGAGAAGTGCTGGCTGTCTAAAAGAAAATATGTTGGAGTCTTTTGTTTTCTATGAAATGGGGCCACATCTTTAATAATAATGGATGTAAAACATAGAGCAAGAAGAGACAGGCAAATGAAAAATGTGACCTGTATCAGATATTTTAAGAAGCCCATGAAACCAACCAACCAAATAAAACCCAGAACAAACCAAACAACAGACATAAAAGTGCATTAATTGGGCAGCAATGACTGTGGAGAATCAGAGTACATGCGCATTTTTTGCTGAAAGGGAAGACTCGCCTTACATGGAACAGGGCAGTGCAAGAAACAGCTCTGTCAGTGCTAGAGCATTTATAACTTTTTGTGGAATCTAAGAAAGGAAACATTCTGGGGCAGGCAAGGTACCTCAAGGAAGGACAACGCCTTTGCCTTGAACCTTTTCCAAGGCATGTGGATATTGTTAGTGCCTGGAACAATCCAGCATTGCCTCACAGGGTTTGTTTCATACCTTGTCCCAGTGTCCTGCCTGTACCTTTGGTAGTTATGGGTCCACAGAGGACAACAGTGGCTCTTTGAGCAGCCAACACTCAATTCTGAGGAGCTTTCTATATGTCTGAAACAAGCGTGTTCCATAGGTACTTCACTGTGCTGTTGGTTACTTGTGTCTTTGCACATATCAGTTAAAGAGGGAGGAAAGCAAAAATAAAATTTTGGAAGATATTTGGTGAAAAATGTTCTACACATAGATCCTTAGAACAAAGTTTGTTTGGAGGTAACATCATGTTGTTGTAGTTTCAGACTGAGAGGAACCATTCCTTGTACAGTGGGGTGTGTAATGGGACATTTTGAAAAAGCCAGTGGTTCTGTTCTTCATTGTTCTGTACTGCCTGTGATACAGACAGAAGTCTGGAATTGATGCTGAAGTGTTTGGAGCCTGTGAGTGGCTGAGAAAGTCTCCAAATAGACTTTTCTGGCCATGTGGAGCTGCCTTCTTTTTTCCCTGATGAAGTGATGGGCACCTGCTGGTGTTATTTCCTGCTTGTGTGGCAGGAGAGCTGACATGGAGCATTCCCCATGGAATCCCTGGTAAAAGGGATCCTTTACCTTTCAGATCAGCTACACAGCATGGACCCTTGTTGTGTCATGACTGGCAGCAGGAGCAGTGACTTCTGGAGGAGGAATTCATAATTCATTGGAGTGTCTTCTGTTCTCAATCTAGGCATAGGCTGCCATTTAGAAAAAATCTGTTTTAGGCACTGAGGAGATGGAAGCTAATGAAATCTATGAAAAAAACAGTCTGATGGGGCTTTCTAGAAATGTAACTTCTCTACAATTGTGAATTGCATAGAGGAGTTCAGTGTGAATTTTTGAGTTGTACTTGAGGTTTCCTCTGGTCCCCCAAAGGATTTAAAGGTCGAGTGAAGCCTTTAGCATCATTCTCTGTTTGGAGTAAGAATGAGTGGTACTTGGTGAAATTGTGAATAATTCAGAACATCTGTGATGGAAAGTGAGGACAGGAGAAAAAAAAGTTTGGAATTTCTTTTGCTTCAGCCAGTGTTTGGGGAGTAGTTTATGCCTAAGAAAGAAAAACTGAGCTGGAGACTCAGTTTTCTGATCAACCGGTGAAAGGCAACCTGGTTTTATTCATAGACCTTACTAGGAAAATGGAAAAAACCAACACAAAGTACAAGAAAGGTGTTTATTTTCTGAATAACATTTTCATTTTCCTGATGATGCATGATGCAGTGAGAAAATTTCAGGCAAGTGTGTAGAATACAGCAGTCTTATTCTACCTTTGACAAGAGCATGGCTGTGTTGCAAAATTATTGAGAATGACAGGTTTCAAAGGGCAAAAATATTTTTCTAGCATTTTATTCTTATGATCAAATAAGAGGCAGTCTTGGACAACAATTCTACCTTTGTTGATTGGTTAATTACAAGTTTGAAACTCTAAACTCATTTGTGGGATGATACTCATCAAATTTCTTTTAACTGACATACAAAATTTCAAAAATATAACACATTGAGATGAGGACTAAAACCCTTCTGCTTTCTTACCCATCAAAAGATTTGAAAGCGTGTGGGTTGTAGAAGATGAAGGATATCTGAAGTCATTAGGGTTCCCTTCTATACTGAAATGATTTAGTAATAAGAGACTCAGTATGAATTAAGTTTTTTACTACAGCAGAAGGTGTCTGGGGCAGTTAATTTTCTTCTTTTGAGTTTCTGGCAGAACTACTTCTCTGGGGGTTTATAGGACTCATCTCTTCAAAGACAAGAAGTCTTTCAGTGTCCTTGATCTTGTATCCAGAAACTATTGTCCATCATGTCTGTGTGCCCCTCAGGAGAGTTTCAATAGCAGGGTATGATGATTGATTTTGATAGTATCTCTACAGATTCTTTAAAACTTTCATTCCTCATTTTTCAAGTTAAAGTGGTATGATGGAGGTAAAAGTATTGCTGTAGTCTTCTGGGACAGGAGAGGGTGAGAACTGGATTGAGAAAGAAGGGTTTCATTCCTGAGGCAGTGCAAGATTAAATATCATAGAGAGACAGTTACTGAACTCCACTTGTGTCACAATAATGTTTCCTATTTGCAGATAGACATGCCCTGCAGATACTTCAGGTGTGGTGTTCTTACTTTTTAAAACAAATAATACAAAATGTTTTATCTCTGGTGCTCCCCTTGGTACCTCCTTGGGATTGGTGTGGCTAGAGCTGCCTCTGTGCTGTGGAGCTGTGTGTCCTCCATGAGCAGCCCTGGGAGTGCAGTGTGGCTTTTGTGCAGGATGTCTTTCCTTTATGATGGGTGGGAGAGGGACTGCCCTATGTATTGGCATGTGGGAAGCAGAGAACTGGCTTTTGTACCAATGGAGAGTTGAAAAGAAGCCAGGCTACGTGGCAAAACTCAAATTTTGGAAGTTTTTCTTCATGTAAATATTAATATAGTAAAGGAAGTCAGCGTATCGACACTGTTACTCCATTTGCAGCGCTGAGCTGCTTGTGCTACGTGGTCTCACTTGTGTGAGTCACTGCTGCCCCTGCAGACAGTGCTTTCAGGGAAAAATAATTCCTGTGTGTGAGGGGGTACTGTGGGAAGCATCAAGATGTTGAACAAGATGATTCCAGGACATTGAATATCCAAATGGTAAACACAACATTGTAATGTGAATGAATCCCCATAATAAACATTCTGTAATTTCAGCCATTCACCACAGCTGCAGCGGTTCAAGGGCTTGCTATAAAACATTAGCAATTAGCAAAACATTAGCACTATTTTAATCCAACTGAGGAAATCCAAGGTAGATGCTTAAAAAGTTACTAATACATAAAGAGAAAGTAGGCATAGAATATTAATATTTCAAATTATTTATACTTAGGAAAATCATAGAGCTCCATATGGTTCCACATACAGAGATTTTAAACAATTATGAGGATTTTTGTCAGAGACTGTGGATCCTTTCAGTTTTTGATAGCCTGTGCTGTGAGCTAACAGATATTAAATAAAAGCAACACTGGGAGAAAATAAGGCAGAGGGAAAAAAAGCTAAGGGTTTTTTTTTGTAGATGTGTTGAGGGGGAGTTTTCAAGGGGAGCTGCTTTGATGGGAACATTTTGGAAGGCATGCCCCAACTGTATACTGAGTGTTGTGCCCCATTAGACATTAAATATGCTAAATACAATCGGGATATTCAATTTAACTGAGTGCTTTACCAAAGAACTCTCTGAAGAATGCAGTTCTACCATTTATTTTTGCTGCCATGTGACCATCTGTGAGGCCATGAAGTAAGCAGAGACGAATGTGAATGGAAAAAAAATTAGCTGCTAATTTTAAGGTGAAACAGTTTACTTTCATTGGCACAGGAGCAACTGTGATGTGAAGCAGGAGATGCTGGAAAATGGGAATGCTTTTGTGTCAGTGCCAGTTTATGCTGTTTTAAAATTACAGCCTGAGAGCTTAATTTCCACTAGTTCAGGGAAGAACTATATTTATAACAGAATTTACAGGCTTGAGCTATAGAGGTGGCACAGTTAAAAAATCTGTCAGGATTTCTATAGCAAAGACCTGTTGAGAGGAATCTCCAATTGCTGGTTAAAAGAAAACAATTTGGGGCAATATTACATACTTATTGTCTGTATGTATGTATTGTCTGTCAATTTTTTTAAATTGAATTTTTCAACCTATTTAAACATTTATTTTTTCCACGTTTGAAAGAAGAAATGGTATTGCTTTCTATGTTCATTATTAACGCTATCTGAACTGCTCTGGACATTAGAAAATTTTTATCTTTAATCTTTAAAAATTCAAACTGTTCTAGTTTTGATCTTTAAAAAAGAAGTGGATAATGCTAAAGATTTGCACTTCTTGTTAAGGCATGGTTTATGCTGAGTATGTTCTCCATATCACGTAAAGAGCATATCACTGGAACAGTGCAGGAGACTTTACATATGATCTCATGTTTCAGGTCATTACTCAAGCACAGGACAGAAAAAAAGCTGACCTGAAGATGTTTTCTGTGGCAGAGCTATTGCATTATCAGTCAGAATGTCCCTCCACAGGACACATTGATTCCTTACACAGTAATCACCACTTTGGTGATTTAATGAACTGATTGTTTAATGTCAAGGAATTCGGAGAGATCAGGTTTTATATTTCTGCAGTAGGAATAGCAAAAAGCAGGTTGAGGGATATTTTAGCTATTCTGCCTTTTTTTCAGACCCCTGCTGGCATGGTGCTGGCCTGGCTTTCCCAGTGAAGTTTGGCACCCAAGAGCTGTGCTCCTAAAGGCTCTCCAGCAGCCAGGCTCTCCATTGCCACGAGCAAGCAGGGAGGGTGATGGACAGCAGTGCCAGTGCTGCCTCTGCAGCCAGGCTTGCTCAAGTAGAAAGTGCATTTTCTTTGTCTTTTTGGCCTTTGTAAGTGCCATAAACCTTGGCAGCCTTGGTGTGCTCCTCCTTTGCCTGTGCAGGAAGGAAATGGCGAGTGGTGATCACTGACCTGAGGGATTTATCCAAGGTCACCAGCTTGGAGGTGGGATTTGGACTGGGATCTCCCAGGGCCTGATGATCTTCCTCACCACTAAGGCATCCTCTAGACTTAAAGATTACCAAGATGTCTTTGTTCTTCCCCCAGGTGAAATGTCTGACTTGCTTATCATTCCTGGCATTTATCTCCTCTTTGCCATCTTTTCCCCTTCATAGTGGCCACTGAAGAGAATTCTTGCAGACAAGCAGAATTATATTCAACAAGTGAAGGGAGGTGTAGAAAAAAATGCAGTTCACTTGCTCCTTTTTTCAGACTGTACAGACAGCTGAGAATCCTAGTCACCTCTGAGAGTAAAGACCTTGCTTTATTGTAATGATGTGAGTGTTTATTATTGAATTGCACAATAGCTGTAGGACAAATTATGTCTTTTTTCCCTCTGGAGCCACTGTGAATTTGCACACATCTAATGTAGGTGCATACAGTGTCTCAAGTGCCAATTTGTATCCCACTGATTTTATGAAAGTCTGGAGGAGTAGATCAGATGCAGACATATTTATAGTTAAGTAGGACAGTTATTACCTGTTATATATGATATGGTTCTGACACCATTAATGTTTTAAGGGCTCAAAGAAAGCTTTCAAGGGAATTAGATGCACCTTAAAATTCACTAATACTATAATCCTTTCAAAGATGAGCCTTTAATTTGAATGCAGAGAGTTACAATATTGATCATCATCACTGTCCTATGCTCCTACAAATTATCTGATAGTTTGATGTACTTTACTTGGGAATTTAAATGTCACTATATCCATTTAACAGATGGTGAAATTATAGCACAGGGTTTGTGAAACACATCTAATTAAAATGAAAACTGTTGAATGGATGGGTATCCATTTATACAGTGTTGATAAAAAAGGTTACATTCTAAAGTATTTAGTTAACTGCAGTGGTTAGGATTCCAAATACTCCAAAGTGTTGTTTGAAGTCTGTAGATGTAGTTAAGCTGACATTCTCACATTGTAGAATGGCTCCTGTCAAAGAAGGGAGGGCCCTTTCTTTGTCTCTCAAGCATATGGAGAAAAAGGAATGTTTAGGTTTAGCTTAACAAGAAACTGCATGAGAGGGTGTTGAAAGTGTATTGGATTTGTTCCTTGTATAACTGTTTCTAATCAATTCCTTGGAGTAGAAATGGACTCGTTGCATTTATCTGGGCTAGTGTAGGATATCTGACATTTATGTGTTTGATTAGCTTTGAAAAACTAATTTTTTTAAGGATTCTACCATTTTCAATATTAGATTTAAACCGTGCCTTATGGCAAATACCAGTGTTTGAATATGGTAACAGAAATGTTTTTCTACTCCTTGAAGATAGAGTACTTAATGTAATTGATAAACCAAATGATACCTAGCATTCCATTGTAATGCTCTACTTTACATGTAAATTGTATTTTGAAGCACCATTTTTTTTCTCAATTGTGATTAATCCTTGAAATGAAGGGGGAGGGTTGAGCAGCTAGTTTGTTTTTAATGATAAATTCTTCCTTTGGGAAAGATTAACTATGCACAACTTCATTGAATTTAGCAATTTACAATCACTTGTTGAGTTGTCTGTGGAGACCAATTCTGTTCCTTCAGAAGTGCTTGTCAGGTTATATTGTGCTCTGTTTCTCTAAAGAAAAGAATTTCTTATGCCTCTATCTGTGGCAAGGGGAAATAAATTCCTTGCTACTATTTGAATTTAAATAAATCTAGCACATAAAACCAAGCTGTAATATATTTGATGAGTGGAGAAAGACAAAAATGGGGAAGACAACTAATTCAAAACATGCTCTTATTTTGTGTAGTTTTGGTTTTCATGTCAAAATTTCAGATTGTATTCCATGTTGGGTGCTCATTCCTATTTGCCTGTCTGTCACATGCCCTTAGCTGGCCTTTAGCTTTTTTGGTTGCCCTTCCTCTTCTTCCTGCTCTTTCCCTTTTTCAGATTGCACAGATATTAATTTTGCTAAGAGACTTGTTGTCTTCTGAACCTCTTAGTCCCACAGGAGAAAGTGGGAATGTGCAGTAACTAGCTTAATGCCTGCCAGTGAGGGGAAAAGCATGTGTGCAAACATTGGGTATTCCCGTGGGAAACGATGGTGGATCCTTGCTAGCTGAATCTTCTTCTGTGTGGAGTCAGTACCTCAGAAAACATTTCAGATTACTGGGGAAACACTGTCACTTGGGAGTGCTGCTGGGCCCTTCTTTGGGAGTGGGAATACTAGCAGACAGTGCTGGAGCAGTGGGATAAAACACTGTGTGGGCTCAGAGATGCTGCAGCCTTTTAAAGGTTATTTGGTGGGAGAGCTTAATGGATAATGATCAAGTGCAAGGAGATTCACATATTCAGTCAATTTAGCATGTTACACAGCAGTGTCATGGCCTTCCCTCGTTCCAGCACAAGAAGCAATAAAATGGTTTGCTAACAGAGAGAAGGTTGGTGCTCCTTCTCGTCCAGGTGTTGCACTGTGTGTTTGATCTGCAGTGATGCAGTGGGTGGTTTGGTTTGATTTTGGTTTTTTTCCCTAAAACTGTGCTGAGAGCTGGCATTTGAACAAGGAATGGTGATGAATGAAAATGCTTCCTGTTCCTTGTATTAAAAAAGACTGAAAATTAGCACTGTGTATGTGGGAATGACGGAGAATGACAAATTCACCAACCAAAGGGCTGAACTCAGACTGTTAGAAATGACAGCCTATCTTTCTAGTGACTGAAAGAATATCATAAATGTAAATAGATTGGCTAACCTCCGTTCCTTGCCTGGGTTTTGACTCTGTATTTCACATCTATGGAAGTACTTTGATGTCAAGTGAATCATATGAAGTACAAGAGAGAAATAACTTATTTTTTCCCCCTCTCTTTTCCCTTCCACATTTTCCAAAACTGCAGCCACAGGAATAAATCTTCAGGCTGGCCTCACCCTTCAGGGACCTGGAGCTTGAACCAGGGGACACCTTATGGATGGGAGATGACGGCTAACAGAGATGGAAGAGATTACTTCATCAGGTAAGGGGCAGTGTGAGCTGTGCACTGTGGGGCACAGCACTGCAGCCCTGCTCTCAACTGTATACCCTTGGAATCCTAATTCCTGCTGCAGCCCAACACGGTTAACGTTCACTGCTTTGATTTATGGCACAGGGATAGCTCAGACTGTGCTTTCTGCTCTTTGCTTTGGTACTTGGTTATTTCATTTGCTCAAGAGAATGTTGGTAATACAAGGACCTGTAATTCTTTGAGAATTACAAGTAAGGTCATTAACAAAAGATGAATAAAAAATAAAAATGCCATGTTTAAAGAATGAGGCAGAAGGTCAGTTCTGACTGAGACTTCCAACTCTCCTACATGTTGATGCCTTAGGATTTAGCTTTTATATTTTTCAGATCCTGTACTGCTTCAGTTGTGTAACTCTAAAACTCCAAGCCTGTCAGCTACTGTTCTCCTCTTTTATTCAGACAAAGCAATTCCTCTCTAGGCCTGAAACTAAAGGACACTTTATTGTCCCAGGCCCAGAGAGATGTAAACAACAGTAAAGGGGCGGGGGCAAACTTGGAGTAAATTACTTCATTACCTGAAAGTGTAATTGAAGGATTAACGCCTGATATGGAAATAGACCAAACTTTTAACTTGTGACCATTGTCCATCTTGGGAAAAGCCGCCCGGAGGCTTTTGACTGCCCAAGGTGCACCTATTGAAGACCCTTAATGAAGACCCACTTTTATACTCTTAATTTTGTCTAGCCTCTGTTTTAGGTAGCCACTCCAAGGCATCAATATGAGGTCTTTTGGTTTGTCTAATATATTCATTATACTGGTAATAAGAAAGTGAATGTTTGGATTGTATATAGTAAATATGCTAGTTCTTGGCTTTCCCATAGTTTTCAGCTCTGGTTTAAAAAATAAATATCAGTATTTATGGTATAATTGTAAAGATAATTGGCTTTTCTTTTCCCATCGTAAGCTGTGCATACTTATTTTTTAAATCACTGAGGTGCCTTGGATAAAACACATTTTGCTGTTCTAGCAAATGTACTCTTAGGTGGCTTTGGAACTTCTTCACTAAAGTAGGATTGGCAGAACTATTGGCTGCTTGGCATTTTTTCTTTAGCTTACATTTCATTTTTAAGGTTAGCATTTTGATTCTGTTCTTGTGAAGTTTTGACTTTTAAAATTGTTATTTAATTTTTGTCTTTATCAACTATTTAAAAACTTGCAGGTGCTTGAAAAAGTCATGGATGAGAATTACAACTCTTTTAACACAGAGGAGAAGGATCAAACATATTTTTAATTGACTATTAAAAGTCTTTAATTCTCTCAAGATCCTTCAACTGCAAAAAAATAATTGTAAAGCATAAGGCTGAAGATCCCTGTAACTGTGCTTTTCTTCCCTAGCCCTTTTGCCCACGGCTATGCCTTGGCTTCCTAGGAGGCATTTGCTTTTGGAGCCAAAGCAAGATTTGTAGCAGCCTGGTGACCTGAAGGCTTTCAAGATTTAGAGCAATTTCAGACCTGTCCAAATTGGAACAAATTTTCTGGGTTAATGAGGGCTCAGAAGCTGACTTTGAAATGTTGTTTTCTTGCTTCAACAAGTATTTGTCATGCTTTGGATGTCTGAAGGATGGGCAGTGTGAAGCTGAATGCCAGGCACAATATCACTGTATTAGCATAGGCTTTCTGCCTGAGTTAATGAGGCTTTCCAAGAAGTATAGGTGAGCCTCTCTGAGACTCTTGTTTCTGTTACTCAAGTTCATGAAGATACCTGCACATCTCATTCTTATTTTCTGCAGACTGTTGGCATGTTTTCATCTGTGTGAATGAGATTCATTTGAAGGATTAATATCCTGATTATGAGGAGAGTGGCTACATTTGATTGCTCCTCTTTCCTCACTGGTCACATAATGAATGGGATGCTGCACTTGTTGTGTAGCTGTCAACAGCTTTAGCTTACAAAAAGCAGTGCTTTAGTACTCATTAATTTTGCAATTTGGGAATGTTTACTAATCCTCTGTAGCTAATGATTATTCGTTTGTTTTTTTAAAATGGCTTTTAGTACCTAAAAGTGCCGCATCCCTCTCTTAAACTGAGAAAACTCTATCTAGGAAAAAAAATCCATAACAGGGAGTGCCAAATTATGCCTTAAGAAACATGAGGCCCATGGTTGTTTTGTTGTTGGGGTGCTTGTTTTAGGTTTTTTTTCTCATGCTCTTACAAGGTGCTTGTTTTTTGTTCTCTTTTGGGCTCTGGTCTTCCATTTTTCTCTCGATAGCAGACTACGTGGAGAAAAATAGTCTGCTCTAAGAGGTAAAGGGCATGGTAGAAGCCTTTGATGTTTTGTGCCAGACTTTCCAACCCACTGGAAGCTCTGAGCAGTTTCAGGTGCAAGGTGAACAGTGCTACATACCTACACACTGTGTGGTTTATTGTACACATTCCTACAGGACATATTCCTACAGTATCAAATGCTTCACAGCAACAGCACTGGCTGTAGCATGTGCACTGATGTGCTTCCAGAGCAGCAATGCATCTTACATGAAATGATGTAAGGAGTGCACTAAAAACCAGTACTTTTGGAAACAGGATGAAATCAGGAAACCATTTGGAGCCATGTACTGCTAGCAGCCATCCACCATTAATAGGGAACATCAGCCCAGGTGGCTGCTGCAATGTGACTGGGTGGTTCCATTAGATAGATCTTGGTTTGAGAAGAATGACCCAAGACTAAATAGAGCCAGTGACTTGCCAGTGATTCCTCTGTGGAGGTGTGCATAGTGTTTGTCCCTACATTGACTGTTATTTGGCAGAGGAGCTCTCTCTGGCTTTCAAAACAACTGTTTTTGCAAATACTACATGAGACTATGTAAATTAAAACAGAATTTAATTTTCTTTCCTTCATTTTCACACCTAGATTTTGGGAATGATATAGTGAGATGATTATTGACTGTTATGCCAATAAAGACAGGAGGGAGATCAGTGAGATAGCATTTTATTGTCTCTAAGGCTTTTTATATCCATGCAAATTAACAAATTGCATCACACTGAAGGAGAAAAAGCAATTCAAATACTTTGGTTGGTTTTGATTAAAGATGCATAAACCAGGTATTATTACAATGAAATGTATGTGTGAGTTCTGTAAAAGGAAGTAACATAATTCATAGCGACATTAACTGCTTTTTAATTAAATAATTTACTTTGTGCCATATGTACATATCCATTCAACTGCAAGCAGACATATTGTAATTTTGAAATTGTGGGAGGAACAGAGAGTCCAGGAGAATCTTCTGGTGAAATGAAATGTAATTATAATGTGTCGGAGCAAATGCTTTAAAGCATGAATGGGAAGAGATGTTTATTCTTTCTGCTGAAGCAAATTTGATTTCTTTCAAATCTCTGAAAGCCCTTATGACATGAGCTAATCAGGGGCAGCTTCCATAACCAGGCAGTGCCTTTGTAAAAGTGTGAGAAGAATCTTTTATCAAAATATTTTCAGATGTTACTATCAATTCATTATCTCTTCTGTACAGATGGCACAGCCAGGGTCATTTTGCAAACCTCTAAAATATTTTTTCTTAAGTTTAGGCCATGGTACATAAAGGTTTCAGAACTTCACCCATTCCCTTTTAACTTGCCCCTTTTACTTGAAATAGCATTATAATATAAGTAATACATTTCAGTATGGGAGGATAGCAATCATCTAATATTCTCCCAGCATGTTTCTGTACTCCACAAGCTGTATTAAACTGGACTTTTAATATGAAATAATTTGAATATGTTATATTTACCCACTTTAAAATCCTAAGTGTTTTATTTGCATCTATTATATATGCTGTGTAGTATGATTATGAGAAATTCTGTAATGTTAATTTGAATACAAGCATGGCACATATTAAAAATGGTTTTGTGTGAGTATAGTATTTCAGAGAGCAGAAGGAGCAGAAGGTTTTGGCTGATTTTGTATACAAAAGCTTGAGACTCACAGCAATTTTAGGTCCTTATTTTTGCTACTGCTGTGATCTTACTGATTTTTGGGCCTGAACATTTTTGTCCTTTCCCTTGAGGAAATTTTACTGCTTGTCAGATCTAGAAGGAAGTTGATAGAGGGAAATAAACAGGCAAAAGCTAATAAAAAGTCAATCTTATGGAGAAAGCAATAATTTTTATGTTGGTTTTGCTCTAAGCCAGTCCTTTCCATGGTCTGATGAAGTTGCGGAATGGTTTAGCATGGAAGAATCCTCTGAAGGTCAGCCTGTCCAGCCTCCTGCTCAGACCATGGATATTGCCTGGTGGTGAGCATTGCTCTCACACTCAAACCATCTGAATGGTTTGAGAATAGAGTTGCAACAGATTTCTATTGTCTTAAGCTGCCCTGTAACTCCACTTTATGGTGCCAGTTGAAGCCTTCAAGTCAAACCTTTTTGATCCCTATTACTGTTTAATTCCTAAGGAATGGGATACTTCGGTATTTTCATGGATCTGGTTTCTGTCATTCAAATAAAGACCAGAGAATGTGAAATAAAATTAGCTGAAAGGAAGTCTAGCCCTCCTCATGTGAACTTAAAGTAACGCTGGTTCTACTAAGGTGTAGTTAGTTATTAGATTTTCAAGATAGAGGGGTCTTTTAGGTAAATTTGTTGCCATATCCTTGTTTGCAAGAGGTGCTATTGGTTGTGTTTACTTTATTTTGCTTTATTATTTTTATTGATTGTGTTTACTTATTCTTGCTATTGCCTGGGAGAGGATGATGGGGTCTGTCTGTGTTTCCACTTTGGCTTGCTCCCTATTTGACTCCAAGGACCCTGACTATCTGTACTTTGTGCATATTACCTTGCTTCTGTGCTCCAGTCTGAAACAAACTCAGCAAACAGCTGGGATCCCAGACAAGAAATTAAAGGAAGCACACCCAGAGCTCAAAGCCTGCAGCATTATTACTTGTTGGCTTGAACCCATGGGTAGTCTTCAGAGTGCACAGCAGAACTGGGAGAGTGCTACTTGTCAAAAATCTTTCTGAATTTTATGTTTATATGACATGGTTGCTAGGGCAGTTGAAATGACTAAGTGACCCACCTAGTGGATGAGGGAAACTCTGAGGATGTAGGCTACTTGGACTTTAACAAAGTCTTTGATATTGTCTCCCATGGCATTCTCATGGAAAAGCTGGCAGCCCACATCTTGGACAGGTGCTGTCTTGACTGCATTAAAAACTGGCTGTATGGCTGAGCCCAGAGAAGAGTAGTAAAAGATATCACATCCAGCTGGAGGCCAGACACTTGTGGGGCTGCTCAGAGCTCAGTACTGGACCAGTCCTGTTTAATGCCTTTATTAAGGGATGAAGGGCTCAAGGGCACCCTCAGTGTGGTCACAGACTGCACCAAGTGGGGATAGGAGTGCTGATCTGCTGGAGGGCTGGGAGACTCTGCAGGGGGATCTGGACAGGCTGGGTCAGTGGGTGAGGCTCTGTTGAGTAATACACTCAGTGCAGACAGCTCAGTGTGCAGCTGCAGTGGGGGCTGCAGGTTGAGCTCTGTGGGGTGGGAGCTGGCAGGTGGGACACTCAGGGACATGGTAGGAGCCAAGGATCCCAGCCTTCCCTGTGCTAAAACTGTAAGGATATAAAAGCCCAGGTTTCCTTTTTTCAGAGTCCCTCCTCAGAGGCATCCAACTCAAGCTGTTATTTTATTATTGCACCATGATTAAATTATTCTAAGCATCAAGACCTCTGAGACTCTGCTATGGGAAACTTGGGGTTGAGCTGGTAAGGAAACCTGGTCTGATGATGAGTGTGGGTGTGTAGCTGTGAAGGGGCCTTGGTCCCAGCTCTGGTGGTGTGAATGTGGCAGAGTGACTCCTGGATGGTCAGGCAGGGACAGTTGAACAAGTCCAAGTTGCTGGCTCCTGCACTTCAGTCACAACACTCCCTGCAGCACTACAGGCTTTGGGAGAGTGGTTGGAAAGCAGGCCAGTGGAAAAGGACCTGAGGGTGTTGGTTGACAGCAGGCTGAACATGAGCTGGTGTGTGCCCAGATGACTGAGACGGCCAACAGCATCCTGGATTGCATCAAAAATAGTGGCACCAACAGGACTGGGGAAGTAATTGCTCCCCTGCACTGGCCACTGGTGAGGCCACACCTCAAATCCTGTGGTCAGTTTTGGGCTCTTCACTTCTGGAAAGACACTGAGGTACTGGAGCATGTGCAGAGAAGGACAACAGAGCTGGTGAAGGGTCTAGAGAACTGAATCATATGAGGAGCTGTTGAGGGAGCTGGGGTGTTTAGCCTGGAGAAAAGGAGGCTGTGGGGAGACATTATTGCCCTTCTCAACTGCCTGAAAAAAGTTACAGCAAGATGAGGGTCGGCCTCTTCTCCCAGGCAACTGACAGAAAGAGAGGACAGAGCTTCAAGGTGCACTAGGGGAGGTTCAGCTTGGACATCAGGAAGAATTTCTGCATGGGAAGCGTTGTTAAACATGCCCAGATGGAGTCACCATCCCTGGAGGTGTTCAAGAAGTGACTCTAGGTGGCACTTAGTGCTATGGTCTAGTTGACAAGGTGGTACTCAGTCAAAGGTTGGATTTGGGGGTCTTTTCCAACCTAAATGATTCTGATACCTGCACATCATATTTTGATATCCTGAGCTCCTTGTTGTTCACTAGTGCTTTTGTATTTAGTATAAAAAAATAATTCTAGATTTCTTCCAGGTGTATCTGGCAAGCTTAATTCTTTTCTCTAAGGTATGTTTTCCTGTATATTTAATCTCCATGACTTTCAGCTTCTGAAATAATTACATTTCGGTTGTCCTTGTTTGGCTTAGTAGCTCTGCTATTCCTGAAACATGAAATTCTCAAATGTCAGCTTTGGCCCTGTACAGAAAATAGAGGTAATGTGTTTGTGTTCTTTGATAACTCTTGTAGCTCACAACATCCTAAATTCTCAAAGCATACATGGTACAATATTTCTTTGCAATAAAACAATGTTATGATATTCTTCTGTACTCAAATACTTACCTAAATTTTCTGTAGTAGTATTCATCTTATTCTTTTAGTGCCTGCTGTGCTTAGAAGAGGAACTCAGTTGTGTTTTATGAAAGTTCACCTCTGTGCCTGTTGATGCATCCTGTCTGGCCTGTGTGCTCCTGCTTGTACACCCACTTCTCATAGCTGGCCAGCAACGTGGAATAACACAACACAATCATTAATTATATTAAAGGCCTATCAATCTAACATCCTGCTTATTAAGGACCAATAATTTATACCAGATGCAAAACTGAGGCTCACAGCCTGCAAATCACTTTACTTCAAAATAAATAAGCACTGAAGATGATCAGACAATTCAGCAATTTTTTAAAATTATTATTTTCTTTTTTTTATGTCTAACCTACCCCAACCTTCTCGTATATGTGTTCTGTAGGTGTTTGCGTTGTTGGAAGGTTCTGAAAACCGTCAATGGTTGTAAGTAAAATACAGTGAAAGCCTTGATTGTTGTTACTGTGCTGCTCATCTTCCTGGATTTTGAAAAGGCTGTTGTTATTTCACCTTAAAATAACCATAGTACATAAGGCCATAATGAAAGTGTGGAGTCACAGGAGCCACTTTCTGCCCTGTAGGTATGATGTTACACAGCACTTTCTTGAGCACATTGCATTCTTTCATCTCTAAGTACAGAAACAATGTTGACTGGATTCACAGGGGGATTTATGTGATATTCACAAAAATGCAAGCAGCACAGCTGCTGCTTCGTTCACGAGGGCACTCATGCCTTGTGCAGGGCACCTTTCCTCAGGTGAGGGCTGTGAGCAGAGGCAGCCCGTGTGCTGGTTCAGTGCCCCAGCCAAAGGCTGACTGCCGTGCGCCTCTCCGGGCACCTCCGCTCCCAGGTGAGATGCCAAGGGGAAAAAAGGCAGTGGAATCACACTCTGGCCCACTTATTCCCGAGTCCCTAAAAGGGACATCCAATGAGATTGAATGGCAGGCAGTTTAACAGTGATAAAAATAGTACAACCTATATAATTAGCAAATAGAACTCTCAGCTACAGGTTACAGTAAAGCCTAAAATGCTTCATAGGATTGAAATGTACATTTGCAAAGTACATTTGTAATAAGACTTTCACTATTAAATTACATAGGATTAAAAAAAATTAGAGCAGATATAAAATCTTATGTTTCAGACAAGCGGGTGAGTCAGCTGCTGACTGCCTTGGGCTAGGACGAAACTTCCTGTATTAATCAGGTTATTCTATAATTACAAGGTTTCTTGCACCTTCCTCTGAAGCGGGTACTGAGTGCTGTCAGAGAAAGAATACTGGAGCAGGCGGACAACAGGTCTGATTGGTATGGCGATTCTTGGCTTTTTCTATCTCTTTTATGTTGTTTTTTTTAAATTCCCTTGTCACTAATATGGATGGTTGATATGAATAGTGTGCTATTAGAGAAAGAGTGCTACTCTGCTTCTTTCAGACTGAATACAAATTTGTTGCTAAGGATTTGACCTACTCAAGGACAGGATCATATGGTGGAAGGGGGAGTGGGTCTAGATGAGATGAGCAGCAGCAGGAATGCACAAATGGAAGGGACTGTTTAAAGCAAACCTGAATAATTAGAAAGGATGGGAAGGAAAATTGTATAGCAACCTGTTTATGTCAGTGGTTTGCCTAGAGACTACTTGGGTATGGTGAAAAAGAAAGTATTGCTAAATCAGCTCAACATCCTGAAAAGAGAGAATGATTTAACAATTGTCCTTCCTTCACAAAGAGATGTTGCTCTAGCCATAAATACAGCAGTCATAAATATGACAGACAAAGAGATGTTAATACTGGCTGGTGTTAAATCGTTGTTATAATGGAGGTTATGATAGCAAGGAGATGATGGTTTGTGGGGTTGTCTTATTTTAACTAGAGCGTGGAAAAATAGGGAGTTCATTTCATTGTAAGGCAGCTGTACCTAACCTGGTTAGTGTGCTGTAACTCAGGAGCTTGTCACAGCAGTGTGGCTCCCTCCCTCTCTACTGGCTTGCAGTTTTTGAGTCCCCTCTGCACACACATAGAACCCTCACTGACTGAACCAAGAGTATTTCTCACACTGGAAAGGTGAGGGGGGTTATACAAGAAGGTGTGAATGTGGGTGAGACGCCTCAGAATAGAAAAAGCTTTTGCTCATCCGTTTGCCTTGGGTTGCCTGGATGTAGTTATACCTAAGTGGAGTACAGGGAATTATACTGTGGGCCTCTGCTACAGCAAATTCGATGTTTCTGAGCTAGTCCTCTGTGTTTTCTCCAAACACAAACTGGATGAGGACACCATGAAAATCAGAGAATATTGCATCCTGAGCACTCTTACTCTTTGTGTTTGAAGATGGATTAGGAAGGAATGACACTTTGGGAGCAGAACCTGTATTAAAAAAATAAATAAAAATCAAAGTACTCTAACCCAGGATCACAGAGTACGTTAACATAGAGGTGCAATGATTAAATCCTCAGTATTGTTGGAGTACACAGTGTTCTAGGCAGGTGTTTCATGTGGAATTACAGCAGCTCATCTGTGAATTGAATTGCAGCATGTAAATGCTTTTGTAGAAGCATTGCTTTGGTACACCAAGATACCCTTCCTTGGAGTGTAAAACAAATTAATTCTTGTAAACAGTTTGTGTGAGAATGATAGTCCCCACTGGAGTCTGTTTTTTCAAGCACGGCTCTCCTAAAACAGTGTGGTCCCTGCAGAACTGATATTAAAGGTGTCGAGTTCTGGTTCTGTAAAGCCATGGAAGTGGTTGGAAGAGAGGTAGTGGTTTGTAAGAAGCTAAGTCTTATCTTGGGTCAAATGCTGGTATCCCAATTGATGCAAACACAGAGACTTTGGATATGAAATAAAACCAGGCTATGTAAAAATAAGGAGGGGAATACAGCCCTAGAAACATCTGAAAGGTGTTTTCTGCAGCTTGCACATGGGGCCTTAGTGGCCATGAGCTTTAAAAATTAAATAAAGCAAAGCTGTCTGATACCTGGTGATGGAACTGAGACCTTTCACAGCAGAGGCTGTGAAAATTTCCCCTAGAGCTGAAGTTACGACATTGAGAGAAAAATGTGCTGGAGCTGGGTGATAGAGCTGGGGAAAAAAAAAAGAAAGGGTATGAGAGTTAGCACACTCTATTCTGCTGTTTAAATAGTAGAGTTGAAGTTTACCAGTTCATCGTGGTGAATGTACAGAATTTAAAATGAGTTACTTAATGTGTTACGCCATGCCAGGAAATACTGTATTTCCAGCAGACACTCAGGTACTAAAGAACTGCATGCTGATGTATATGAAAGCCAGCACTCAGGAAGCCTAATTCATCCTGTGGGATTAATTTCTCTCATGTTAATATATTTACAGTTTTCTGTAAAGAACATCAAGTATAAGCCTTCTGTGAAAGGTTCTTGTCTAGACTGATATTGTAGAACAGGAAGATAACTTGTTTTAGAAAGACAAGATGAAACTACTAAAAGTCTACTGAATTTTACTTCTCATTTAGTTTTAAATTGCCCTTTTTATAATAAAATACTGCCTAATTATACTCAAAATTCTCAGCTCCCAAATATAATTCTAAGAATCCTCATATTTTGTATGTTGTCATATAAGATTCAGGTAAAGAAATAGTTCAACTGAACTCAAATTAATCTAGTCACTGACAACATTATGACTCACTGCAGTATTTTGAAAGCTGTTTATCTCAAGTTCACTGGAATCCTGGACCGTTCCACAGAAGAACTTCAATTTAAAATAAACCAATCAAACTCTGTCGCTGAGCAATTAAATATCTCCATGGTAACAGGGATTAAGCACATAAGGTAAAGACCTGCTGACAGTGCAGAGATTATTTCAAATTTCTGGCTCTTCCAGCAGTAGACAAATGAATTTACATTTTCTGTATCGAACATTGGGAGACATAAAATGAAAGCGATTGAGCTACTTCTGTGACATCTTGGGACTTCAGACAGTATTTTCTTGACAGGGGAAGTAATTAGATGGAATTACAAGAAGGAACTTAGCAGACAGATACAAATAAGCATTTGCTCATGGGATTTATTTAGCTCTTCGTAATTAAAACCTGGATAGGCATATTATTTAGGATACAAATAGCATGGAAAAATCTTGCCATAATTTAAAAAGTTAACAGCATAATAACACCATTTTTCTTCTAATTTTTAAGAGATCTTAGATTCACTTAGGAGAGAAGGTTATTTGCAGCTCTGCTATCAAGTAATATTTTTAATGAGAAATGTACTTCTAAAGTTATAGTGCAGATAGCCACACTGATATTCAGTGAAGACACAGGATGATGCTTTAATCAATCCTAACATCTTTCTGATTCTCTCTGACTCTATTCCTAGCTTTTTCATGTGTACTTATTAAAACTACTGGAAATGCCCATCTGCTGGCATGTGTAGTTTTCAGCTTTCAGTTATGCAGCTTAGGGTTGGTTTGTTTTACTTTTTTCAGATTGGCTTCTGGTTTGGTTCCTAGGGACATAGAAAGACATGGAAGGGACCTTAAAGATCAGTCAGTTCCAAGCACCTGGTGAGCACAGGGACACCTTTCACTGGACCAACCAGCGCAATTGCTCAGGGCTGCATCCAGCCTGGCCTTGAAAACTTCCAGCAATGGGGCATCCAAAGCTTCTTTGGGCAACCTGTGTCTTGCAGTTCCTCACTGCCCTCGAAGTAAAGAATTTCTTCCTAATCTAAATCTAGCCTCTTTCAGATTAAAACAATTGCTCCTTGTCCTGTCACTGAAAGCCCATGTAAAACATCTTTCTCCAGCTCTCCCATAGGGCCCCTTAAGGTACTGGAAAGCTGCTATAATGTCTCCCTGGAGCCATCTCTTCTCCAGACTGAACAATTCCATTTCTCCCAGCCTGTCTTGATAGAAGAGTTGCTTTTCTGTCAAAATGTGGGAAGTGGAAGTGAGCTGTAGGTATTCATCCTGTATTAGGCACTTCTAAACTCTGCAGTGCTTCTGCATTCTGAATATTCTTTCAGTATTTTGAGCTAAAAATATATTGAGATGAAAGGTGTATTATGCTTACTAGTTTGAGGTTGGTCTTGGAGTCATGCTGTTCTCATTCTTTGTGGCAGGAGGGGATTCCTATCCTTGCAGATAAGACACTTGGAAAAACATTTTATGAGACCAAGTTGTAGATGGGACCCACAAATGAACCTCTTCAGTTGGAATTAGAGTTTACCTACCCTGTCCAGCTACATTTTGTCTGCTTTTGACTGTGGGAGTCCATGTAGTCTTGGATGTCTTTGTTCCCTGTTCATTTCAAGCATAAACTTAGGTCTCTGTGTGTAAAGCAACAGGCTTTTTAGCTGTGCTCTTATGAAGAGACATTGCTTTGATTGTCCTAGTTGTCTGACACTCAGCTTTATGTCAGAATGTCCTTCCTTGCATATTGAGGTGCAATTTTTTCTCTTTCCATCTTGGGATGAAAAAGTTTTGTTAAAAATTCATAATAAATATGGCAGATATATCTAAAAGCCATGGTACCTGGTACGTTCCTAAAGGAAGAGATTAACTCTAAGCACATTTGGTAGGAATGCGTGTAGAGTGTCTGTTTATGGCTGTACTCTTTTACCATCCAAAAAAAGCAGAAGCCCATGGTAAAGTTAGCTCCTGGCATAAGCATCCAGCAAATGCAGAAGGAGGGAGTACTGAACCATTGATGAAAGTTCAGGTAAACCAGAAAGTCAGGGCTCTATGGAGGAGGTGTCTCAAGGAACAACTTCAAAGATAGAGTTTCTGAGGACTGCTGTTTTAGATAATGCAGTTTCTGGGCTTGAACAGGTGGGAACAACAGTTTTACCTGGGGTCTAAAGAGATAGTTCATATTTCCGTTCCTGCTTATAATCCCTTTTGTGCAGTGTTTTCTTCTTGCTGCTGTGTTTTATTTGTTTTGTTTAATCCAGTCAGTGCCTTGAGCTGGACAGAGGAGACTTGGCAAAAAGCCACACTGATAAAAGATATTTTGGGTTGGGCCATGAGGGGCTGATTTTGGCAGCTCACAGTAATGACATTTAGAGGTTTTGTTGCATAATTCCTGTTGCCAGCATCCAAAGAAGATGCAGTTCCACCCTTTAACAGGGTCTTATGGAAGTATGAGCTAGTGATCTATCTCTGAGAAGGAAACTGTAAGCACAGCAATGGTGTTGCACACTGACAAGTTGTAACTTTACAATAAGGAATCTTTTTATTTAAAATATACATATAAAGAAATAAGGGTTTCAATGCCTTCAAACACAGGCCAAAATTGTGGCTATGTCTTGAAAAAGATTTGGTTCCCCAGAGTGTCACTCTATGACTAGCCAGAAGTTTCCAAAAGGCTTTGAACAGTGCCTGGTAAGAGAAATCCCAACATCAGGGTACTCGAGCTCCATCTGAGCCAGCCCTGTTAGTTTCCCTGACTAGAATTAATTAACGCAAGTGCAAGCTAATGGGCAGATCATAGGAACAGCTGCTTTCATGGCATGAGCCTTCAGGAACACTGCTCCTGAAGGAGGAACCCTATCACCTGAACATAATGTGTAATAGATGCACAGCTGGTTTCCCAGCCCTGCCTCTGTGACTTGCATAGGCAATCGAGCCCCGTGCTGAAAGCCTGGGTGCTGTTAGGGAGAGTGACAGGACAGGGCTTCATGGAGAGTTGCTTGGAGGGGGAAGTTTAGTTGTTGGCTTGATATTTTCCATAAGCTTATTTTCCAGCAAGCTGTACTCAGAGTGGGCTGGCATATCCCAGCCAGCCTTAGAGAAAAAGGATGGCATGACTGCCCATGCTCAGGATTTGTCAACGTGAAACAGCCAGGTAGCAGTTAGCTTAATGGTGCTGTTGTTTGACCTTGAACTCATATTTAAAGAATCGATCGGCGGAACCTCCAGAGAAACTTGCTCGAAAACTTATGGGTTTTGGTCACTGGAGTTCTTTTTTTTTATTGTTTTGTTGGGGGTTTTTTTGTTTGTTTGGTGGGGGTTGTTTTGTTTGTTTGTTTTTGAGGTTTTTAATTTGGTTGGTTTGGGGGTTTTTTTTGTTTGTTTATACTACAGGAGCACAGGAAATCTGCCACATAAAATTGGGATCCTCATGTACTAAGTGGTTACATTTTAATTAGCAGATGCTAGAAAGACACTGACTTTATTCTCATTATGGGTTGCAAATCTGAAGCATGAAAAGATTAAGTGAATTTTTTAAGGAGGGATTTACCGTCACCCTCTCCTCCCCAAATTTCTGTTAAGCTTAAGAACTGAATGTGCATTTTTTCATAAGTACCATTCAGTGACAAAATAAAAAGCTACGTTATCCACATGTTGCCAGACTAAGTATTGTGCCATACCGTAAAGTCATAATGATATTTTAACGTAAATATTAAAGATAAAAAAGTGATTTTCAGCTGTTTGGCTAAATTTTTATAGAATACAGCACAAATGCTGAATGCTTCTGCTACGTGGAAGAGTAAAACTTGTTTGCTCTAACCAATCAGTGTTGTATTCCCTAATGAGCTTTTAAGTTCTTTGGATTGTCTGATATTCCTAGGCTACCATAAAGTTTAGCATGGACAATCTAAAAATTTATTTGGTTTCTCAAGCAGGGTTTATAACTCAGACTGATCTTTCTGCTACAACAGCTACGCTGCTACTGGCATCTGACTTTTCTACTCTAAAGTTATTTTGGGATAGCTTTGCAAGACAGTAGTTGCAAGGAGTCTATTGGCTGCATTATAGAATGGCTGCTGCTTTCAATAAATCTGAAGAGCATTGTTTTTACTGGAGAGCTAAATGTGGATCTGTATGAGGCTGAGGGGGATTCTCAGGCTAAAAACTTGAAGGTAGAGGACAGAGAGGCAGCAGAAGCCAGGAGTGGTTTATTCCAGTCGCAGTTTCAAGATTCAGCATGATGGCACAGAGTGGTGTGTGAGCATGGAGACAGGTATGTGTGTATATACACACATAGATACATCTCCAGCACTTGTACCATGCTGATGCTAAGGATTGCAAAAAGTGTGTTACATATTTAAGGAAGACATTTTTAATCATCTGGATTTATAGTCTAGTTTATAAAGTCTCACATCTTTCAGTGATATGCATGCACCTGAAATCTGTTGTGAGGCATAGCTAGCTGAATAACCACTTCCATAAATACATTGCCAAAAAAAGCAAGAGATGTGTAAGGAAAGGTTAAAAGGACTGACCAACATTGAGAACTTCATAAAAAGCAGAAACTAGAGGGCTGTAGTGAGGTTTGCAGAAATGTGGCATGAATTAGCTCTTACAGTGGCTCTTTATCCATACATAAAAGAAACGAGAGACCTCTGAATTTTACTGTGTTTGTCTGTGTTCTTTACACTAAGACATGATTAAGGATTAATAACAAAATCTTTCCAATGATCTAAAGGTAATTGTTCAAACAACTGTGGAGAGGAATCTTGATTTATTAGCTGATTTGCTGAGAGAAATCCAAGTATTATCATTTGAGTATGTCACTGGAAAATGCTGTTGTAGAAATAGGGAAGTATTATTTATAACAGCTAGACATGTTTGAGAGGGGGAATTCAAACTGTAACAAATGCAGAAACTACTGTTAGAATGGTTTTGATGAGGGAGATAATCAGGGGAGACAAGAACACATAAATTTGTCTAATACAGCAAAAGATAAAGAGGGAATAAACACCAGGAAGAAGCAAGAAATATTTAAAACAAAAAGCAGTTTGTGGCAAAAAAACCCAAAAGGTGCTATATATTCAAATTGCAAGAGAAGACCCTTAAAGATTAGAGCAATGGAGTTAATTTCCAAGTTTGCAGCCAGAGCACTGGATTGAGTAATCCAAAATGTATTTACCAGAATGATTATTGGTAAATATTTAATGGAGGCTATTGGACACAGTTTATATGATAGATTGTAAAATAGCATGGGATTGGAGATGGTGGCAAACCAGATCATTCCCATTCCTGTTTTCCTGTAAAACAAGTGACAGTTTACCTCTTTCTTTAGCATGTAGAACATGAAATCTAAGCAACACATTTGCAAAACAGACTTAATCCACTATATGCCCTTAGAACCTTTTGCAAATATTAATGAAACATATCTAATTATCTCTGTTAGACAGATTACTCAAGGCAATTTAGATTGCCATATAAAAGCAGAATAAAAATCAGTGGTTTTAGTTACCATATGGGTAATAAAAATACTTAAATGGGATGATATTCAAGGCGATGATATCATTTGACCAGGCCTTTGGAAAACTGGATAAATGCTCTTTTCTAAATTCTGTCAGAGAATGATGAATAATCTCATTTCAAAAAATGCTTTCGTTGAAAGATAGGAGAGGAAATATTTTTTTCTGAAGTGTTTATATGTAGTATCAGCAAAATGGTTTTCTTTCTCTGGATAACGGGGATCATCATCAATCTTATTAAAGGACAAAATATTGAAGTAATCTGCAAATGTAAGGACAAGTTAAAGGACAATTTCTTTCTGGAAGTTCTGATTTTTATACTGTTTTCTGGTAACAACCAGCATCAGTTATTAATTTCATCAGGATATGCTGGTTGTCCTCTTCTGCCCACTTATCTAAAAAAGCAATTGCTATTAGCTGATATAATTTTTTTGAAACAACATTTAGGGAATCTTTTTGCTTATGTGAACTTCTGCATAATTGTGGTAATATATGTGGTATTTTTGAGTGAGAAGACTTTTGTTGCCAATAATATAAATGGTGGTGCTTTAGAAGTGTGTTAGTTAGACAGCCCTTCAGAGAAACAAAACCCAACAATTTGAATGCATTTGGCATGCATATGGTACAAGTTGCCAAAGCCTCCATAGTTCAGGCAACCTGTGTAATAATCAGCTTCCGTAGTCTAATGCTACAAGTTACCTTCACACAGTGTGTAAGTTTTGGGCTTTAATGGTTTTATTAGTTTATTTAAAAGACTGGCTTTTATTTTCACTGTTCAGTATCAACAGCACACTTTTCCTGGCATGTGGAGACAACAGTTTCCTTGAACAGGCTATCCACAATTTGCAGTGTTGCAGCACAGACCCTATACTACCTACCACAACTACCCAATACAAGGAAATAGATACAAAATAGTGTCAAACAAGTGTTGGCACTGGAGCAAAGCAACTGGCTGCCAGAATGTCCTGGTGGATATGTCACATCTACATCAGACCTCCTTTCTGACTGGCCCAATGTCTCCTTCCCTTCTTATCCTAATGTATAGAATGCTAACACTCATTATAATGAGTTCTCAGACATATAGCTATTGTTTCAATTAAAGTAGAAAAAGTGAAGTAATGCTGGTCAAATGTAGCAAATGTTTTAAGAGAGTACAGGTTGGTGACCTTCTACATCAGAAGGGATTCTCCCATGCTGCTGTGATGGCACCAGGCTGCTGCAGTCCCCTGTCCCCTGGTCCAGCTCCCCATTAGGCTGAGCATGCAGCCCCCCTGACTGCATGCAAACATGCTCCAGACTGGCAGAGATGACCACCAGATCATGCATGCAGGCAAACAGTGCCCTGCAGGCACCACATCAGCACAAATAGCCCACCCATGAACAAGACCAGTGCAAACAGCCTGATCCTGTTCTTACCCATCAGCAACTGGATCTTGCTGTTGGGTCATGTATACCCATGCACACTCAAACTCCCCATATCTGTGCAGAATTTGTGTCACCAGTAGTTGATCCATACCTGTGGTCTTCCCCACAGCAGACCCTTGCCTCTGGCCTCTCCAGTGCCATGCTCCACATTACTTTTCCTCATTGGTTTCACTTCCATAACATCTGCACCTGAACTTGGTGTTTGTGAACCATCACCTAGATGCCATTACCCTTACTCAGTAGGACCAGTACAGTTCCCTTGGCACTGTTGGCCTTGGAAGTTCAGTTCCCCAAGGGTTGGTTGGGGTCCTGTCAAACGTGGTGATCTTCCACATGGTTCCCCCTCACCTGCCCATGATACCCAGCCAGCTCTCCCTGTCACTTGTGGCACTTCTCACTCTTCTGTGTGTTACACCCAGCTGTTTCTCTCAATGTGCTTTCCAGTTTTTTTTGGTTGATCAGCTGCACCTTAATCTCTGTATGCATTAAAAAAAAAAAAAAATCCTTTATGAAAACAGAATAATGTGTGTTCGCTACATAGTGCCAAGAGTGGTCAATTCCAAATTCTGTCAAAATCAACCTCTGTGAAAGAAAAGGAAGCACAATATATCACAAGTTAGAACAAGGCTTCTGCTCTCCATTTTTCAGTGAAGTTTGGATTCTAATTATGACTATTGCATTTTAATTCGTTCTAACAGTACTTCAGGAACTGAACATTTTTATTTATATATGTTTTCTCTGCAGTAAATGAGGATGGTTGTCTAAGCCAGATATTGTAGATTTATAAAAAGCTATACTGCTCTATTGGTGTTCCAAAGTCTTGGAAAAACTTGAATGAAATTATCAAGCTCTTCATGATCTCATTCTTTTTACAAGGGCTGCTGAATACCTTTCATCAGCAGACCCTTTCCAGCTATTTGTAACCTTACATGCTTTCCTTGACTGAGGTGAAAAGTTTTGTTCCCATCTCTTTTCTGAGACCTAATTGGTAAATTGAAAAGTATCTTCCCTTTCCTGGAGAAACAGAAGATGTTTTGCCCAAGTGCATTGCAAACTTGGTTCCCAGTGTTTGGGACATATTTGAAACGTGACCCACGCATTCCCTTGCAACCAGGGATGTACTTTCTGTTGTTGTTGTGAAGTTCTCCCATTTTAAGAGCCTTCTGAAAATTTGGAAATTGCCAGGAACACAGAAGGAGCAGTAGCACCCATGCAATATGTCCAAAAATCACACAGCTAAAAAGAAGTATGCTGATAGTGACTGCTGGGCATCAGAATGGAGAGCTGAGGGGGAAGCTAGGTAAAAATGTGGACAGCACAATTCGAGGAGGAACTAGTGTGAGTGGCAGGACTTGGTTTAACTGAGTTTAACAGGATAGTCATAAGGAACCATGAGAGGAGAAGGATTAGGTGGAGAAGAATTGGTCTCACAAGGAGATGGGAGCAGGAAAGTTGGAGGACAGGGGAAGTAACAAATGACATCTGTAAGTTTTTTGCAACACAGTGGCACTGACTCATGAGCTGGTTATGACCTGTAATAAGTTTTGCTATTGCTCTGCCTATTTTATTATAAATTTTTTGCATATGAATTCTCTGTATTTATGACCATCAAAAAAATAGGAGCATTAAGTCTGCAACATGAATGTTAATATTTTGTTTTGTCAAATGCCCAAAACACTTAGTCATGTGTTATATGCATATTTACATTATTAAAACATTGTTAGAGTTCAGGAGTGACATGAGTTAAGTGTTAAAACATTTTAGTGTTTAGGAGTGGCACAAATTAAGTATTGCAGTTCTTGCTAACTGAATCAAAATTTGTCTTACAAAATTATAACATTTAGTTGTCCTGAAATGTGACTGCTAGTAGTTCTGAGGTATTCATTTCATGCTGTGGTGCTGCCTTTCACAGAGGTGTTATTAGTATTTTAATTATGTGTATCATTGCCACTGTCAATGTGAGACCACAAGATGAATACAATCCAGCTCTCCTGCACAGTCTACATTTGTGTTCTGTGTTATTGTAGATCTTCAATAATACATTTCTACAAAATCTGCTGTTGAATTTAGACATTAGCTGTCATCACAGGAAATAAAGAGACAGTCTCTACCATAAGTTGGATTGGCTTCATTAATGTCAGCAGAGCCCCACTGATTTACACCAACAGAAATGACACAAAAGCACATTCTATATTTTACTGCTTCTTCCATGAGTTACTCTATTGCAGTGTTTCAAGAGTCCTAGAATAACAGCTCTTTTTCTCTTTTTTCCCCATCTTTTTTTCTGTGTGCTTTCATTGTTTTTTCAGCCACTTCAGCTCAAAAATATCCTTACCTAGTTTGAATAAGTGTAGAAAAAGGTTTAGTTTTTGTGTTTGTCCATAATGTTTGTCCATAGCTACCATGGAGGCATTTCAATATTTACTTTTTCATTAGAGATATTAGTCAAGTGTACTTTGGGCTTTTGTGAACGAGAAGCTGGCTGCCTGTAACATTTCTGGCCTTGCTCTGCAATCATCATCCACACATAAATGTTTATGGATGTGAATGTGTGTCCTGTCAGCCCCATAGTAGAACCCAAATTGCAAATGATTGAGTTTAATTAGGCCTACTGCATTCATTATGGGGACCTTGACGCATTTCTCTTAGATAAGTGCATTATGGGGTCATTTTTCTGGATCAGGGTCTGAGTTGTGACTCAGGAAGCAAACAGGCCTAGTCAAACCCAGGGTTCTCCTGCCCTGCAGTCAGTGATGGTTGCTGTGAATGCTGCGATCAGTGCACCCCAGTGAGCCCTGACTGAGCTGGCCCAGGTGCCAGCACAGCTCCTGCCATGGCAGCCTCAAGCTTTGGCTGGTGTGAAGAGGAGCAGGGTAAACTTGTGCTGTGCTCTGCAGTGCAGCAGCTGGGCTTCCCGTGGCACCCAAGCACTCTGGCTGAAAGCTGTATAGATTTCAGTCTTCTCACAGCTCACTACTCAAGTATTGCCTTTTATAGATAGTTGTCCTTAGTGATGGACTTGGATTTTCAGCCTGACCTATCTTCTAATGGAAACACTCTCTAGGGATGTCGTGGTCTTTTCTGCATGGCAGAATCTCTCGTATTTTGTTGCAGTTAGCAGCCTCCACCTTGCACTCCTGATTTGTATCAGCAATAGCATGGCCAGCAGGACTAGGGCAGTGATCATCCCACTGTACTTGGCACTGGTGAGGCCACATCCTGAATCTTGTGCTCAGTTTTAGGTCCATCCCCAGAGGAAAGATTTTGAGGTGCCAAAGCAAGTCCAGAGAAGGGCAATGGAGGTGCTGAAAGGTCAGGAACACAAGACTCATGATAACCATCTGAGTGAGCTGGGTTGTTTAGCTCGGAAAAGAGGAAGTTGAGGCGGGACCTTATTGCTCTCTACAAGCGCCTGAAAGGAGGCTGTACCCAGGTGGGGTCAGTCACTTCTGCCAGGTGACAGGGTGGGAGGAAGTGGCCTCAAAGTTGCACTAGGGAAAGCTTAGAGTGGATGTTAGGAAAACTTCTGTGGATGCCATGGGATGGAGAGAGAGAAATGGCAAGCGTTTCTCACAGCGGCTTGTGAGAAGTTTTAGGGAGCTGGAAAGATGTGATAACCTGTTGACTATAAACAATTTGCAGGTGCTGTTTTTCTACTTTATTTTTCTGTTCCTCTCAAGGACAGTGTGTGAGAAAGAGGTTTCTCTTAGTCAGGCAATAGAAGAGAATCTATCGTACCACTCTATAAAAACCGTGTGGTTCTTTTGAATAAAGCCTTCTTTGCCTTTTCTACAATCCTGCCTCTCTCCTGTTCCTGCCCCAACCCCGGCAGACAACTGACAAACTTCCTTCGTGGAAAGCATTGTCAAGCTCTGAAACAGGCTGCCCAGGGAAGTGATTTCATAACCAACCCTGGAAGTATTCAAAAGACATGTAGATGTGGCACTTAGGGACATGGCTTAGTGTTGGACTTGGCAGTACTTGGTTAATGATTTGGCTCAGTGACTTTAAAGGCCTTTTTCAACCTAAATGATTTTGTGATTCTATGAGAACTTGCAGCTTTATTCTGTGAATAATTGGTTTTTTCAGCTTGGTTGCTATTTCAGATCAAATCAAATGTAATGTGTGTGACTGTTTCTCCTCTTCAGAGTTGTTCCCTGACTAGAACAAAAAGTACTCCACTTCTTCAGTAATTCATGCTTTTCTACACAAAATGACCTATTCATAGATAGATTCACAAAACTGCCTGAATATTATAAACTGCTTTTCAAAGTGATTCATGACTTTGTGTTCTTCAGTTTCATCATCTACCATGAGATAAGCTCATGATTCCTGTTCCCTGCACAAGATTATCCAGCAGTCAGCATTCCTGGCCACAATGGTGCAGCTTCATGTTGCATAAATGTGAATTAAATGCTCACTGAAGCAGAGCAGGGACCAAGTATGACACTTGTCAGATGACTCATTTGGCCTTGCTTCAGCTTGCCTGTGGGTAATGTTTTGATGAGATTTAACTGATGGACTTTACAATGCAGCCTTATGCTGGGTGGGTAGCAGTCACTCTCCAGTGCCATGGGAGCTTGCTGGATGCCTAGACCCTGGGAAGCTGATGGAAAAAGCTGGAGTTTTTTCCAGTTCCAGAGACTGCTTCTCCTGAGAAGGAGTGACCCCAGTTTGAGTCCCAGATACTTCACTCTTCTGATGATTTTGAGATTTTTACTTCAGCAAGTAAAAAGCCTGTATGAGACCTTACAGCAGTTAAAGCAGGACTGACTCACTGCTTTCCAGGACTTTGGCTTTATGGGGGAGCTGAGGGATTGCATCCCAGATGTCCTCTCTTTTATACTCACTTACTGGGAATATTAGAAGGCAGAGAGCAGCTGTGCAGCTTTCTTTATGGATACTAAAAAAATCAGCAAAAATTGGTGCTGTACATATGCAGCTTAAGTGATCTGTTCTAACCTTTAGAGAAACCTGCTCTGCCACAGAATGATCACTTGATCTTCAACATATTTCTTTGAAAGCTGTCTTTGGAGATGAAAATAATTATTTTTGCATTCAGTGGAGTGGAACAACCCCCCACCTTGTAAACTGAAGGAAAGAAAGGAGTCTGAAATAGTTAACAAAGTTAGAAAAATTAACTGCCTTGCAACAGATCCTACTTTATTTTAGTAAACCTTCAATTAGGTTGCATTAAAATATCTCATTTTTAATTTCTTTTGCAAAATCACTTAAAAATTGATGATTTATTCTACATATATTCTCAAAATATTTTTCCAAAATTGATGTAATAGCATTCTCTTTTACCCCACTCCAGTATTTCTTTTTTTTCCACATTTGAAAAATATTTTTTTAAAGTAGACACTAAATTTGCATGTGTGCTGTAAGCCTTAAAAAGGGTGATTCAGAGGCTGTGAAAATTTGAAGTGTTTAGCGTTTATCCTTAGAAAAGAAGCACTCATTCCTAGACTCTGAAAAATCTTGATCTATGGTCAAGCACAGCTTAAATTGTGAACATGAATAGTAGCAATAATTGTTGGTTTTTTGGTATGTTGGGGTTTATTTGTTTGTTTGTTTTTGTTTTGTTTTGATTTGTTTTTATTTTGGGCCAAATTATATAGTTAATGGCTAATGGACATCATTACTTTTTGTTGCCATTATCATGTATTTCCTTAGGGGATGTAATGTTTGGGAAATAAGTCATACATCCCCCTTGTGATTTATGTTCATATACATACCTGTATGTATACAGAAAGCATAGCCTTTCTTTGAGGTACTTAACTATAAAACAAATTTGCTACATTTCCTTGTTTCTATAACAAGCAGTAGTGCTTTACTCATACACTGCTGTGTATATTACCTGTACTATGTAATTTGTTCTATTCTGTTTGGTTTATTTTCTAAAACTACTTTAGCCTGTGTTATTTGGTGAATACGGAGTAATGGAAGTAATTTTAAAAATGTTTATCTAAGATTAGAAATGAAAATGTTATTAGATACTATAATGTTTTGCAGTAAGATTGCAGTACTATAATGATTTGCCGTAAGGTTGTATTTAGAAATTGTGTGTTACTGGCTCTTTGGGAAGGCCATGCTGGAAGGCAGGGAAGAGACTTCATCTTTTATGTGAAACAGCAGCTGGGAAGCAAAGAACTCTGCTGTGGGGATGGGAGATGACCAGATCAGTGTGTACAGGTCAGGACTGGCAGGTAAACCAGCATGGGTGATGCTCTAGGACATCTGCTCTAGGCCACTGTTATGGTTTAGCCCCAGCCAGCAGCCAGGCCCCAGGCCAACGCTTGCTCATTGCCCCAGCATCAGGATCAGGGAGAGAATTGGAAGGGTAAAAGCAGAAGCTGTGAGTTGAGATAAACAGAGTTTAATAGGGAAAGCAAAAGCAACACACACAAGCAAAGTAAAACAAGGCATTGATTCAGTGCTTCCCACGGGCAGGCAGGTGTTCAGCCATCTCCAGGAGAGTAGGGCCCTAGCATGTATAACAGTGACTTAGGAAGGCAAGCACCATCACCCCAAATGTTCCTCCCTCCTTTCTCTTTCTTCCCCCCCCTTCTATGTACTGAGCATGATATCAGATGGTCTGGAACATCCCTTTGGTCAGTTGGGGTCACCTGTCCCATCTGTTTGTCCTCCCAATCTCCCTTGCCTCCAACTTCCTCCACAGCATGGCAGTAGGAAATGCAGAAAAGCCCTTGGTTCTGTGTAAGCCCTGCTCAGCAATAAAAAAACATTTCTATATTATCAACTCTGTGCTCAGCATAAATCCAAAACAACCCCATACCAGCCACTGTGAAGGAAATTATCTCTACTCCAGCTGAAAGCAGCACAGCATTCTGGGCTGCATTAGGAAGTCCATTGCTAGCAGGTCAAGGAAGGTGAATTCGTACCCTGCTCAGCACTGGTGTGGCTGCATCTGGAATCCAGTTCCCCACAGAAGCTTGCCAAAGGTGCTCAGTATCCATCTGGACACATTTCTGGAAAACCAGCTCGAAGTTGCCCTGCTTGAGAAGGGTCTGGACTAGATGATCTTAAAAGGTCATTTCTGGCTTCAGTTGCTCAGTGACTCCATAGCTCCCCTGAAACACTTTCTCATCTTCCAGCAATTTGTTAGTAGATTCTTGGTGCTTCCCATACAGAAGTTGTGCTTAAAGAATGTTTGCCTTTTGACCAGAAGCTGGGTGATTTTTGTTAGGTGTATTTAAAGGGCCATGGTTATGAATCTTTCTAGACACGATACTTCTATTAATGTCAGTAGAATGAGACACAAGATACTGATACAATTAACACCCCAAAACATCTATTTTTATAGTATTTATTGCTGTTATAAATTTGCACTAAAGCAGCAAGATACTTTCTGAAAAAGATATTATTGTTTTAGACATCATTGACATAGAAGCCTTTGTAAATTAAGCAGTACTGTATGATTTTTTCAGGGACAAGAATTTGATAATTCTAATTTGAATTTTTAGAATGGTCCTTGACATGCTCATGCATGTGCCATTGAAGACTTTCTGAATAAACTGTGATGATAGATTGGGATTTAGCATAGGCTGTAGGGGTCTTGTAATCCCCACAAGATTTTTGGACATCATACCTTCTGTTCTGGAGTTTAAGAGAATAACTATAATGAGAAGTACAGTGCAGTAATAACGTTGGCACAGGCTGCTCTGTGCCATTTGCTCTCAGAGCCAGTGAACAGCTTCTGGCATAATTAATTTATTGGTACTACTAGGGAGACAGAAATGTTCTAGGCCACTAGTGCTTGTATATTACTAGGAAATACATAATAGGGAGGTTGGGGATACTGGGAATCTTCTAGTCCATTTGCAGAATAAAATCAGTTATCTGTTGAGAAGTACCGGGGAAATGATAAATGAGGATGTGCTTGGAGAACACGTCTATCTTAGTAAAGCTCCATTTTTATTTTTCCCTGTACATGAATATCCATTTTTGTCAGTTATCCAGCTGGCAGAAGTTATTTTTTGCCAAAGGAGAATTTCTTTTTCCTAGAGAACCCATGCTAAAGGAATTATTTCTCTTTGAGGCTTGGTAAAGGATACTTTAAAGGCATGCTGTGTAAACTTGAAAAGGTGCACTGTGTTGTCATTGAATCTTACAAATGTTTTGTTATATTATTACCAAGCTGCTATAGGCTTTGCACTGGTTAAAAATTTCGTGGCAGCCCACAGCCACTGTGGGCATCAGCCAAGGCAATGCCAGCCAATGGCAGGCTTGGCAGGTAAGAGCTGCAGTGCTGACAGGGGCAGGGATGCTTTGAGGAGAGATTGATCATCTCAAAGCCACAGAGAGTCAGTGGATGAGTTTGTTCCCAAGCTTGATTTATGTGCCACTGTATCTTGTTTGGCACCTTATTGTTATAATGAATTATTCCTTTATGGAAGCTCCTAGAGTTCCTCTGAGATATGCAAGCACATGTTGACTCTGTATTTAGCCTCACTATTAGTTAGTTATACCATATTTTTGATAAACAAGAAAAATAGCAGGACTTTTCCATGGAAGTTAATCCTTGTCATTGAGGCAGAAAATGCCTTCTGGTTACCTCTGTTTTTTTAAGGAGATGCAAAATGTGTCTGGCTGGTTTTGATTATTGTGAGCAAGGTTGTGGCATTTTAGGCTTTTTATATGTGATGTCACCAAAGCATTGATAGCACCCGAGGCTGCAAAGAAAAAAGATGCAGAAACTGCATCTATCTGGAAGCTTCAGAGGTGGGCATAGGAACCTTCATCTACTTTCCATGTGTGATTTATCATGATCTGTAGCTGACTTAGTGGGTAGAGCAGTAAGCAGTATTTTCAAACTGATATTTTCTGATATATATGGTTGAATTTAATCTGATCTAAGATAAGGTATGGTAAATAAGCCTATACCCAGTATATTATCCACTGTGAAGTACATTAAAAACAGAGTCAGAAAAACCCTCCCTGAGAACAGTGAATAAATTTGTGCTGGTAGTGTTTTTGTAAGTGTGATAGATCTAGAAATAGAACTGAGGCAGTGCTTGTTAGCAGAGATAGTACCTTCTACTGGGATGACAAAGATAGTTTGGGAAAAAACCCAAACCAATAAAAATCAAACCCATGCTTTTGGGCAACAAGATCTGGTTAAAAGCTTACTCATTTTCTCAGCTACATAAGCTACTCTAATAACTTGCTATTAGGCAAACTGGGACTCAAAGTAATTTTTTTATTCCTATAAGCTTTCCTTTACTGCTGTTCTTACAAAAATACAATTGCTACCTAAATAAATAGCCATTGCCCATGCAGCCTTGCTGAAAAGCAGCATGCCTTCCAGTATGCACGAACCTGTTATGTCATCCTTTATACAGCATCTGTTAAGATCCTAAGGATGTGAGTCCTGCCCAGAAGTGCTCCCCAGGCAGCTGCTGTTGTTGGGGTCTGGGTTCCTGTGCAGCTGCTCAGGGGTCAGGCACATGCTGGGGACTGTGTTTCTGGAGTTACCACTGATGCTGAGCTGAGCTTTGCTTCTGCAGCTGGCTGGACTAGGTGCCTGATTTGCTGGAATATATCCAGATAGACACAGAAATAATTTTAGAAGTTTCCACTAGTAGAAGACACAGGCTAATCAAAAATGCTTGACTTACAGTGTCTCCTTAGTGTATGTGCTTTCCCACAACTTGGGGTTCTCACTCCCAGTCTGTAAGATCTCAGCCCTAATTTGAAAAGACTCTGAGAGCTTGCTGCTAGAGCCAAGGACACCAATTCCCTGGCATATCAAACTTGCTGCTCAGGTTTGGAAAACATTGTGCAATGTGAACTGAGACTTGAGTCTGAATGCAATGTGTGCCTAACCTAGGCTGGTAGAGGCAGCTGCCTGCCTCATCATCCCCTGCACAGCTGAATTGAAACACTGGAATGGTGCTCTGAGCTCATCAGCATGAGTTCATTCCTTCCTGCAGGACCACTGTCCCTCTGCTCACGGCACAGTGGAGGGGTGTGAAAGTTTGAATGGAGCGGGTGAGGATGACAGCAGCATGTTGGGTCTTTATTTGCTGTTTATGGCCTTTGTTGATAGCATGAAGTAAGTCTTCTCTATAAATAGCTAGGGATGGAGGTAATTTTCTTTCCTGAAATCAGGTCATTTGTCCATGATTTCATTTTTTTGGCACAGAAACATATACTGCACTGCTTAGCATACTTGTACCAAAGCTGAGCTTTTAGAGGCTAGTCCAAAATTAGGAAGGACAAAGTACTGCATCCAGCCTTGTTGCCTTCTGATCCAAGCACATAATGTACTTATAAAAGATTATTAGCATGCAAAACCCCTTAAATATACTATTTTTTAAAAAGAGTTCTATTGAATGTAGGACAGCACTTTACCATATTTAGTAAACACTGTCCATGTTGCTTTGTGCCAGCAGCATCATTCATAGGATACAATTATACAAGATAAGCTTTATTAATGAATTAAGATTTTTATGATAGATCTCCCTGCTTTGTAGACCCATCTGCTTTGATGTTTCTTCCGATCAATCATTAGCATATATATACCTACTGAAGAATTCTCTTTTTTATCTTTTAGAGGACATGTCTTTCTGGCTAAAAACATAGACATTTCATTTCTCTAGTTTCAGTTTTTATAGCACAGTCTCCCATCCAATTTAATATTTATCAGTAGTAATAACTGACTGCCAGGGTATTTTCAACATTAATTCCGGGTGTCTGTGCAATGGAAAGTCCTGCATTCAGAATTACTAAGCAGACTATGCAGGCAGACACTTTGGCTGTAACTTGTTTGCTCATTTATATACAGAAGAATGGAGATGAATAGCTAATTTTGCTGCAGAGAGTTGTCTGCTTTGAATCCCAAATGCTCCATATTTTATAACTCCAGGAGCCTGGTCAAACTATTGTAATAGTCTTCCAATTGGTAGAAGGGATTAATTATTCCAAGCTTCTTTCTTTTTTTTCCTCTCCCTGCCCCTGCAACTTTCACTAAAAGAGAATCTGAATAATTATTTAGGGAGCAAATTAAATACTTCCAGTATGACTGATTTAAATTTCTCCTAAGGATTACACTGCAAGTGTAGTCTTGACTGAAGATCCATAAAGGAAAGCACATATAAAGGCAAAGGAAGACACACTGCAGCAGAGGAACTGGATATTTTCTGGAGATTTTTCCAGCAAGATTGTGCCATATTGTTTCAGTCTAAGGGATTGATTTGACCCTAACAGCACATAAATGCAGGTTTATTCCCAGCTGTTCAATGTGGGAATTGAACATTGCAGCCTCAAGTTTACAAGAGCTATGCAAAACTCAGATGAAAATCCAGTCTTCTGTTTGCCCTTAGTTACAGCTACAAGGAGATCTAAGAGGAAGAGACAGGTTTTGTTCTTGTAGAAAACATTCAGTTCATGCTCATGTTTTATTTCATCTGGCAATATGTACACAGCTTCAGGGCTGGATTAGTGATGGTTTTTCCTCCAAGGAGCTAAGCTCCACTATAGAAGATTTCCCAAGCAGCACAGTCACTGAAGCTGTGAGAAAAGAGGATACTGGTGATCACCCTGTGATCCCTACAAAGTGGCTTTAACTGAGTTTCTATGTGCTGGAGTAATTATACCCCTTTAAAATAAAAGTTGCTTTTGTCTCATCACTGTGAATTAACAGTGTCTCACCTAGATTTTACAGGGAAATGTCCTTTCAGTATGGCCAGAAGAACTGGGAATGCAGGCTGATGGAGCAGACTGAGAATGGCAGTGCAGAATTTGATGGATGGTGAGATTATAATGTTGCCAAGGCTTCCCAATATTTTTCTATTTCCCATAAAGACTGCTTTTGTCTTCCCTGACCTGAGTTTTACCTGGATGTTACTATAAGTCAGGCTGCCTGTGGATTCAGGAAGGAATGAAATACTGATTGATGTATGAGTTAATCTGTAAGAAAGGATCCTGGTAGGAAAAACACAAGTTTGGTTTCTTTTTCAGTCTTTGGAAGGAAGCTGGAAGTAAGATATGGAAGTTATGGAGGCTTCTAAACAGTTTTCCTTGTAATTTTTTCCTGCATTGATAATGTCACAGGTATAATATTGAGTGTTCCCAGCAGACCAGAAGTTTAACTGTGAATTTTGTGTTTGCAGTAGCAACTCTTTCCCCACACTATATACAATTAAGAGGAATAGAGAAGTTGCTGATGAGTAGTTTCTCCTCCGATATCACCTCTACCCCTTCCCATTTCTCCTCTGTTTCATGGTTTAACTATGAAAGAAGTCACCCTGGATTTGGTGTGCTCATGTTCCTTGGGCTTTTTTCCTCTCCTATCTCCACTCTTGCAAGAACGTATATGTGGCCAGGCGTTTAGCTGGATTTTGGCTGCTGGGTTTTTTTCCCCCAAGATGGTGCTAGTGAGGATGGGATTCTTCTTTCATACCTGAGTGTTCTAAATTCTTGCTATGCATTAGCTATTTTATATAGAAAAAACTTCAGGTTTATTTTTAAAGTGGTTTTATTTTCCTATCCTTCTGTCTTAGGAAAAGAGAAGAAAAGCTTCATTGAAGTGGTGTAACAGAAATATTTATTGCAAAACATTTTCTATTTTTTCTGTAGCTGCAAGTTTTTTTCTGGTTTGTTTTGGGGTTTGTTTTTTTTTAAAAGCTTCATGTATTTGGATCAGGCCATAACTGGGAGGTAGAAATACAGGACCTAAAACTGGCAAAAGAGTAATCTGCATAACTCTACAGATTATGGATGGAGAAGCTTAAATGAGACTTCTTCTAAACACATTATTTTGTTCCTACTATTTCATTTATAGCAAAACTATAATGGACAGACAAAAGATCCCCTAAATTGCTCATGCTTTAGTTGATCTCATTCTTTACACAAAATAAAATAAGTACCTGTGTTCTACAAGGATATGAATTTGATTTAAAATGTTAAAACATTTCCAAATCTATTCCTTATGTTTATGAACATAAGTAGTAGAGCAGTTGAGGTTGTCAGAACAGTGAGTAGGTTAATTATCCATCGCTGAAGAAGACTTGCTGTTTTCTCTTGCCAGATGTTTGAATTAATTTTTGAAAATAGTAGAGCTTTGCTTTGTTTTTATTCCAGCTGTTTTAAATCAATTGTGAGAATGTATGACTCATATTTCAAAACAGAATTCAGAGTAATTTAATTTCCTGATATGACAGATTTTTTCTGTCCTATCCCCAAATCTGAATTATGTCATTTTTGAAGTTAAACTGCTTGTCAGAAATAAGTAAAACTTCTCTAATTAATCTTTCTGAGTTCTTGATTTGTAAAATAACAATTTCATTTGCATATGTTTGCTATATTATTAAATTATGAAAATGTATTCCATTTATAGACTAGACTCTCTGTGGTTTTAAAATATAAATGTTGGTTTGTTGAGTAATTAATGATGGGAAGGGCTGGTTTGCTTTTGAAGAATTTGTGCTTCCTACATAGACTGGCTTCTTATTCTATTAAAAATCAGTCTACTAAGTGTCCAGAAATTTATTTCCTAGTTGTAGGAAATAAATTGTAGGCTGTGATGTGACCAAGATATGCATAATTCCTGGATCTGTCAGCAAAAATATTGTATGTAGAAGGGAATCATAGAAGTTTGGAAAAAACCTTTAAGATCATAAAGTCCAACCATTAACCCAGCGCTGCCAAGTTCACCGCTAAACCATGTCCTCAGTTTTACACATCTTATAAATACCTCTGGAGTTGGTTCCCTGTTCCAATCCTTGACAAACAGTTTCTTTAAGAAATTTTTCAAATATCCAACCTAGACCTCCTCTGACACACCTTGATGCCATTTCCTCTTGTTCTGTTGCTTGTTACTGGGAAGGGACCGATCCCCAAGTCACCAAAAGCTCCTCTCAGGTGATTGTAGGGAGTGACAAGGTCTCCTCTGAGTCTTCTCCAGTCTGAACACTCCCAGGTCCCTCAGCCACTCCTCATAAGGTTTGTGTTCCAGACCCTTGGTGAGCTCCACTAACCCTCTCTGAAATCAGACTGTTTGGTTTGGCTTGGCTTTCCATTTCTTGGTGGAAATGTTCTTTACTTTAATGGCAGACATTTAAAACCAGAGTTCAGCATGCTTTGTATGGACACTAAAATGAGGCCACAGTATATTTTATAGAGAGTTGAGGTTTCACTGGTATAATTAGGCAGATGTTTCCCACTTTTTTTTTTTTTTTTCTTCCCATGTGCTGGGCCATGCAGTTTAAATTCTACCCTGTGTTTTGCAGGCCACTGTGGTTTAATAATGCTCTGTGCAAATTAAGGGGTTTTGGGCCAGGAAGTGTTATCTAACTAGAAAAACACTCTTTTATAGAATGCCCTCTGTAGTGGAAGTAATTTACATAGAAAATTGTGAACTTCATCACTGGAATGTTTCCTACAAAATTGATTTTATCCTTATGGCGTGGACTAAGCTTCATAGGGGATAGTATTGGTCTAAATTTGGCTACAGCTAGATAATCAGATCATACAAGAATGATATTTAAATAAGTGTCTAGTTCAGCACTTATTTTAGTTTTGTGGTGGTTTTGCTAAAAAAAAAAAAAAAAAAAAAAAAAAACCCAAACCAAAAACCTTGGTTTTGTATGGCTGCCAACTGCCACTCTTTCCATATAGTCCTGAACCCCAGATCAGCCCAATCCTAAGCAGATCTACACTTACAAGATAAAGTGATATACCTTTACTGCCAATGGCTCAGATCTATCCTTGCTCTTAAGTTTCAGAAGATAAGGAAGAAATTAATATATTTCAGAATGTTAGTTATGGCTTATTTTCTTCAAGTTTGGCCTGTTCTGTCAGTCTGATCTGTCTATGTACAAAAAGAGACATGACAGTTTCCAGGCTGAAAATGTGTACTGCAGGCGTGCAGTATCAATGACCAAGATTTTGTTTTAATTGTATTTGTTTTTCTGAAAGTCCAAGCCTTTAAAGTCATTTTTTCATCATTGTATTTAATGTCAGAATTGCACTAGTGTTGTTTTTCCTTAAAAAAACCCCAACATTCCAAAGTGCTTTATGTACTTTCTCAGTTAAGAAACCTTGAAGGCCTTTATTATAATGTTTTTCATGAGATGGGGCTTTGCAGAGTTTATCAGCTCTAGATTTCAGAGGAGAGTGACATGTCTGTGGCTTAAACAGAAAGAAAACCATCTGTAGAATTGTTCTGAACTCCAAAGTGAAGATTGTCATAGTTTGGAATTAACTGCTTGCATTACTGAGAGCTTTCACTGTTTACAGAGAATTGGGACTTCTTGAGATAAACAGGGAGAGCTGATGTGCTGATCAGCCTGGCTGCAACTTCCATCGTAATTTATTTTTTTGTGTCAAGGTTACTGTACACGACACTTTTGTTTGACCTTTTTCTTCACCTGTAAGTAAGGGGTTTCTATCTGATAGGCTTCCCTAAAGCAGCTGTCACTCCAGTTTAACTCCAATGCACCTGTTTTGAAATGTTGTATATTACTTTATTTCTCCTTCACCACTTGAGGAAGCTTGCTGGCAGTTACAAATTGAAGGAGGTAATGATTCCTGTGCATTGTTACCACACATAGTGTCTTGAATAATATTTACATAGATACTATTAAACACAATGGATTGGAAGTGGGCAGCTTCTTGCATAGGTAAGTAGGTAAATAGAAATTACTTACAGGCTTTAGCAAAGGCTTCTTTGATATAATGAAGCTGCACTATGATCTGCAGCACCCCTATTTCTAAGATATATGAAATAGCCTAGGGTTACTAGAAGTGTTCTCACTTAGAAAGGTTAGCTGCTTACTTTGGAATGTAAAAGTAAGTCCAGAAAAATAATTCAGCCATTTGTGCTGAAGTATAGAGAGTAATGTATCAGGAAAAAAATCCAAAGATCAAACACACCTAATTTTTTTCTCCCTTAATATCCTATGCTTAATTTTTGCATGACAGCTCTATCTGGCAGCCTCACATCCCATCAGTGCAATCTGTCATTCTAACTTATTTCAATTAAGTTCTCTTTTTCATTTTGCATTTGCTGAGGAGTCATAATGGCATGCTCCCAAATCAGCAGTCAAGAAGAGTAATTCTTTCTATTTGTAGTTGTTGAAAGAAAGGAGAAAGGAAGAGTTGGTTTCTTTGTTTCCTCTCTGTCCTGAAGGCCTTCTCCAGAATTACAGGACTAGGAGATTTGCTTTGAAGACTAATTGTGAAGACTTTGTTACAGATCATGAAGGTTTGAATTTGGGACTTTTGTGAGCTATTATGAAAATCTTTTAAATTCATTCTATTCCCCTTGGTTGCTTGCAGATCCCTTTCTGTCTCGAAGCTGGAGAATGAAAGGTTTTCCTTGAAGTCATTTTATCAGTTCAGGAGTTGGACATCTTTATAAAAGTAACTTCGTGATATTTCCTGTGCTGGAATTTCCAGTGAAGAGAATTCATACCCATCAAGGGAAACTGGAGACAGCTGGTTGTACTGATGTATAGGCTGCTCCTCTGTGTTACTCTGAACTTGGACAAACTCAATGTTTTTAACTGGGTTGTTGTGTTGCCCTTTCCTAAAGTGAACATACAGAACAGGCACAGTCTGCTTCTGAGTGCAGAGAGCTGTACTGGCCAGAGTGAGGTAAACTCAGGGTTTATATCATACATGAGCATTTAAATACTTGGTTGTCGATAAACTAAGCAGGTGCAGTACTGAGTACCCACTGTTTATCAACTCACCCATATGCTGGTGTTTCACCTGTTTTGACACTGGCAGCTAATGTTCAGCGTTCCCTGAGAAAGGTTGCACTTTGCCCAAGAGGCAGTTGGCTGAATGCTGGAGTGACACGGTGCCATCAGAAGGCCTCGTATTGTTCAAGAGCCCTCCACTGTAACTGGAAAGGAAGGAAATGAGTAGATTATTCAAAGCCCTTTCTGTAACCTGCTCCTCCATTCAGTTGCTGAAGGAATGAGGAAGATTAAGTTCAAAGGATTAACAAATGGGTTTTGCTTCTTCTGTAATTGCTTATCTCCACATGCTCATAACAGCACTGAGTTCCCAGGAGTTAGGCAGGTACAGAACAGTCAAAGCAGGGGCTTCAGTGTTTCATCTATTTGGTCATGCCAAGCCCAGCTCTGCCAGGGGGTTACAATGGGCACATGAAATTTGCATTCCAACTTCTTACCCTGTCATCAGGTTACCCACACTCAGTATTCACAGAGAGTGACGTGTGATTGTTGGAGCAAGCTTCCAGCATTGCACCAGATGAGATTTTTTTTAGTTAGTAGCTTTCCTAATCTAATCAGCACCTTAAAAGCAATTTCTATGCTGCTTCTCCTCCCTTGTTCTTTTTATAACATTTCAGTTGGACAAATTGTCCATGTTGAGTTGGAGATGGCAGCTCCTTTTACTTGCTGGATGGGAAATGCTGGCAGCCCTTAGCACAGGTCTGTGCTTTTGGTTGCAGACTTGGGCCAGGCAGGGCTGACAGATTGCTCTTGATGGGGTTAGTGTGAAATCTCCAAAGCAGGATGAATAGGAGTTGTTTGTTCTGTTTTCCAGAGGACACTTTCAGCCCAAATGGATTTATTGTGTATTTGCAGGTTGGGTATTTTTTTTTCCTTTTCTATGTCTGTAGTTGCAACAGGGTTTATTGATGCATGTGCAGAGGATAATGAAAAGCTACATTTCAGATCATCCTTAAGGGCCTTAAAGTAGTTCACTTTTCTAAACAGAGTAGCTAAGATCACTTTAAGAAAAATGCTTTATCTCGGGATAAAACCTGGGTATACTTCAAATCCTAACTTTGTAAGAAATTCCTGCTGTGCAGGAAAGCCAGTAATTCTGATTTCTAGCAGAAACATCTTGCACAGTTTCCTTCTTGAAGGAGCTGGGCCAGGCAAGTGGTCAAATATCCTGCCTCCCTGTGCTATACTGCTGCCCTTGCTGCTTATGAAAGAGTTGACCTGTGAAAAAGCTTCTTTCAGGAAGGAAATACCAGTGATTTTGTGGCATTGTAAATCTGCAAATCTTTTTTCCAGGAAAAGGCAAGGACCAATTGGTGGTTAAACCAGCCAATGTTTGCCATTTGCCATTTCTGCTGGCTTGCTCTCTCCCACATTTTGGATTACCCTGTGTCTGCACAGCTCCAGCCCAGGGCTTGCCCTGGAATTTCTTGTGGAAGGCAGTTCATCCATAGCTTCATCCGTCCAGTCTTGTACATATGAGAATTTTGTGAGCTTCCTTTAGCTGTGAAAACCTGCTCAAGAATGGGCCCCTGGATCTCTGTCAATGACAGGCTTGGAAACCAAGAGTATTTCTGCTGAACCTGGTGTCCCCCAGGGGGGAGAAGTTTGCTGGGACAGAAACTGAGTGCAGGGTGCCATTCAGCAGTGTGCAGGAGCATAACTGCATGTTAGGGGGTGGGCTGTCCATGTGCATTACTGCCACATGTCCATGGCTGCAGTTCAGACTTAGTTGTCATGGCACACCCCTGTTGGCTGTGCATTTTGGGCAGTGAGTCAGAGGCTGGCATCATGCTCAGCTTCCAGGGGAGGCAGTTCCAGCATTTGGGTGGTCCTTTCTCCACCAATTTTCACTGAGATGTTTCTGTGCAATTTCTGCTATTTGGCATGTGCCTGTAAAGTCCTGTCCTAATACAAAAGGCAGGAAATCCAACCTTCATCATGAACAGAGCCTTTGATATGTTTGTGGCTACCCTGAGAGAAGAATAATTTAAAAAGATAATTTCTCTAGCAATCTGTAGATACAATACTCAAAGCAAGCAACTGCTAGTTGGCAGCTGGGGCTTGAGGCTTATTTCCATGTCTTTGTGGGATTCAACTATAGAAGTTTGGGTTTTTTTCTTCCCTATATATGACATTCCTATATAGAATAAGGCAGAATGCAGAAGTATTCACATTTTACACATGTAATAACATGAGTCCTAATTGTCATTGTGAATTATATTTTCAGTGTGTTTTCCCCAATGCCTGACTAAAGTTGAGCATAAATCTTTGTAGCTCTCTGAATTTGTATTCATGTCAGTTTTATTCAGTGCAATTTTGGTTGACTTTGCCTTGCTTTAGATTGCAGATCATGCCCAACAGTGGAAGAGTGGATTTTGAAATTTTTTTACGTGTCAGATTTCCCTATATCCAATTTTATCAAAAAAGCTGTCACCCACTTCTTCTGAAACCAGCAAACCTTTTTCTTTCTAATTACATTTTTACCATATGTTCATCCAGATGGCATATGCCAAACATTTTCTAGGGTGTTATAAAATGACCTGACTTTGGAGGATTTAACTGTTGAAGAAGCTTTAAAAAAAAAAAATTTGACACTGGGGCCAAAAAAAAGTAGTCCTAGAAAGAAACAAAAACATCTGATAAATAGCCCCAGTTGCATTTTGTGGCTGTGATACTGAATTCTTGGTATATACACCTGCACAAAAAATCCAGTAAAAATAGAGGAAATGTTTTTTTGAAGTGTTAAAAGTTGACTCTTTTTTAAACACCGAAAAGAAAATTTTTGTCTGTTGAATATCTCTAAAAAAATTCTAGCGCTTTGAGTGATTTTCTGGTTTCCTGCAAAATGGAGCAAAAAAGAGTTTGTCAAGGCACCAGATTCTCTGTAGGAGCAGCAGTTCTACTGAGCAATGTAATAACTACTTGTGCACTTTTTTCTTGAAATATCATTTTCAAGTAAAAGGCAGTTGATGCATGGTTTTGACACTTGTGTCCTAGTTCTTAATAATTCTTGGGGGATTGCTTAGAGAAAATAAATTAACTTGGGATATACTGAGAGGTTCCAGGAAGAAAGGAAGGAAGGAAATTATTTTTCATATTTAGCTACTAGTTAAGCTAAATTAACGAAGATGAGTTTTTCATTTTCTGGAGGGTTTGCATATTTCTTCATCTCTATGACAGTTCTCTTTTAACTGTCATTGTTATTTTGGTAGTCTTTCCAAATTATCAAGCAGGAAAATACAGAATACGCTCATGTTATCAGTTTCCATGAATCTGTCTCAAGTCTCAAGCCATTTCACTTAGTGCTAATTCCTGAAGAACAGTGATTGAATGAGAATTAAATCTACTTCCTTGTTCCTTCCTTGCTACAATAGCTTTTCCCACTCCCAGGAAATTTTGAGTGCAGAGCCCAAGACTCTGAGTATCACAGAGTTCATAGAATATCAAGAGGTTATTTTGGGGCAGGATGGGCAGAGACTCATGGCAGGGACTCAGATAATTGCAAATGAAAGTTTGTTCAGTGTCCTTAACTTGCACAGATCTTGTTGAAAATGACAACTGCAATCAACAAAGCAGATCCTCCACCTCCTCCAAATTAATGAGACAGGATTTTAATGGTGCTCAACAATTTGAAGTGGTTTTGTTATTTCTGAATTCAACCTTTGGTAAAAAGTCCTTATCTCCATCCTCCTTGCCCACTTCCACTCATTAGTCTCTGAGTGATTTGACATTTCCACAGACTCTTCTCTGTCATTGACCAAGTTTACACCTGCTGTGTCTCAAGTGAAAAAGAGTCTATTTTTTAGGTAAATCGATCTGTATAGCAGAAATACCGTAACTATTTAAAAGCAAAGGATTAAACACCCCCAAATTGCAAGCTGGTGTTAAGCAGCATGTCTCCACCCTGTCCAAATATGATGCAACAGCTGATTGATTACAGTTGTTTTAGAGTTTGTGGGTGTGCAGCTGTATTCAACTCAGTTTGAGGTATTGCTTTCTCTGCTTTCTTTTTGGAAGTCTTTGCAGAATGGAGATAAAGTTGTTCTGGTTGTTACTTATTTCTAAAATAATGTTTATCATATTAGGATTGCTGGTTCATACCATAGTTTTCAGTTTCTTAGAAGAGTTAAAGCTCTAAGCATTTTTCTGTGGAAATGAAAACTCCATTTTTTGTCAAAAAAACCTTCTGACATGTCAGGGAATGACATATCAAAATGCAAAGGCTAAAAAGCATCGTACTCAGACACTTTGCTTTTAATTACTATTAAGCATTATTAAATCAAGCTCTGGATTGCAGTCTTTGTTTATATATTTCTTGGATTATTCAGCCTGTAATTTACATAAGGACAATGCTAGGAAGGTTTCCATGGAAAATATTACCAAGTTAATAACTTTGAAGCTAATTATGTGAAGATTCAAAGTGTCAATCTTAAACTACACCTCTGACTAAGCCAAGCATGAATTTGGATATGCAAATGTTAAATTAGGCTCCTCATAATGTCCTGAGCTTCTGAATTGTGTTTGCAGGTGCTAGCTGCCTGATGCAGCTGATCAGTGCTCCACAGGGTGTTTGTCTTTCCTAATTTTCTTCCTCCTTTGCTCACTGTAGGCCCTTTTGGGGGCAAGTGTGTGCATGAATTTTATGCCACCCTGCAATGTCTCTATTCTGCTCTGTGTTGGTGCATGCTCGCTCAGATGCCTCCTCTCTCATTTCCCCTGTTACCTTCTATATTGGCTGGAGCAGTTTCCACAGAGGGTTTTTGAGAGTAAGTGCTTATGATTGCACTTCTGCTATGATTTTCCATAGCTGGTAGTTTATCTCTCAGAAGGGTCTGGTATATAAAATCTCTGTTCAAGAAATTCCCAAAGAATTTTTGTCCTTTATCTGGCAGCAGTCTCCCACTGCTGACAACATGAGTGCCTCAGAGAAGATGGCCTTTTGCAAAGCAGGGACTAATCTCAGCTTGAAAATGGGAGGAAAGAAGTGTCTTTCTTTGAAAAGACAATTTAAGGACAGCTTGACTTTGTGTACATGGAAAGAACAGTTCATATTTAAAATCTTAGGCTTTTTCTTTTCTCCCATTTTTCCTTGAGAAAAGTAAATCTTTAGCTATGATGTAAGAACTGTATCTAAATGTATATAAATAAATTTTTTAAGATGTTTGAAGCAAATAGCAAGTTTGTAGTGTTGCAGTTATTCTTCTGAGATCTTGCACAGTATAAGGGACATTCTAGGTAGGGTTCTCCATAGTGGCTTTTTTGAGTCCAAGCTTATTAGATTCTGGTTTAGAACTCGTAGCATAGTTATTTGCAGAAGTTAATATTTTTCATAGCTGAGACAGAGATCAAATACCTCCAATTAATGCAAAATTCAAATTAGTCCTGAACTGTGGTATCACAACTGGCATCTCAATAATGAACTAACCACAGGAGGAAGCAGGTTTGTCAATGTACCATCACAAAAAGCTTTGAGCATTCATCTGATCTCTTCTGGGATCATATTTATACATCTTGCTACTCTCTTGAAGTACACCCCCAACATACTGAATGGCACAAGAATATCTGATGCAGCAAGCTGTGGAAGTGTGAGCTGCAGTCTTTTTAGTTGATGTATTCCAAGGTGGATAACCTTAAAAATCAATAGTGTCTGCTGTGCCTCTCAGAATCATGATGGACTGCTCCTGGCTGATCCTCTTGCTTAGGCTTTGAATAACTGATGCTGTGCTGCTGCAGATCCTCAGCACCAGCCAAGGCAAGGGCTGGAGCTTCCAGGAGCAGGGCTGCTCTCTTAAGCAAATCTCTGCCTGCTCTTAGAATTTGTTATGTGAAGTGCTGCTGTTTGTTGGGGGCTTTTGAGGCTGTTTTGAGGCTTTTCCTTTTTAAAACAGATTGCAAAAGTGTTAGAAGACAGAGGAAGTACAATGTAGTAGTACAATGGAAGTAGTTTTCAAAGGCTCAAGCAGTATTTTCACATTGCTTGTAAATATGGTATTTTCTCTTTGGGACAGAAGGCACTTTCTGTTTGGGCTTGTAGTGCCCCAAAAATGGAAACAGCTATTAGGAAAAAATTATTAAATAGATTATCTTAACTTTGTGGAAAGTGGGGCTGTCGTCAAAGAGAGGTAAAAAATGCAGAGTTTTGTCTTCTCTACCAAAACAAAGCTCTCAAGTTGAGATAGATAGTTTTTTAGACACCAGTGACACCTCAGAAATTGTCTCATTAGAAAGAAAAAGTGTTTGAATATCTAGATGCACAAACCACAAATACGAATTTATGGAGAGGAGATACGTGGGACGTCTTGAAGATAGATTTCTTAAAGGGTCTGTGTATAATTATCTAGGTTTTCTAACAGTTCATTGGAAAAAGAAAATAGAATGTTATCTAAAATAAACTGACAAAAGCTGGAGGAGCAGGAGGAGGAAGATAATGAAGTATCAGATGTGATGCTCTAGCTGGTAAAAAACAAGTACTTTCTTTGCTGACCTCACCTTATGCATATATAAAGAGAGCACAGAGATATTCTCTTGCTCTCTTATTTTTGTAAGGAAGTAGTTTCTGCTGCCTCTGATCATATGCATAAAAAGACAGCATGTTACTCTTAGGCAGACTGAATCTAGTCATAGGGATAGAAAGCTTCTTTGAAGAAAAGCCCTAGAAAAATCCAGTAACAGAAATAGACTCCCACTGAGAGTTTATTGAGATTTTGCTGCTCTTCTGTGTATCAGTAATGAAGCAGACCATGGAGAGAAAGTAAATTGATGTCATGCCCAAGGTGTATCTGTTGGGGAAAGATCAGAGAAGTTTTTGCATGTCATTGATGCTGAAAACAGATCTCTGAATAGTACCTTTCTCCTTATGGACTGCCAGTTTGGAGTTCTTCAGGGTGTTGTGTTCACAGATGGAAAAGGGACAGGTGGTGAGAGCAACAATGCTGGTTGCACAGTATGTCCCTTAACTCTCAGTTTATGTTATATGTAAAATTATCCAATACTTGACTTTAAATATTGTTAATTACTCATGAGGACACCAATGGATGATACTGCCTAGTGCTGTAGGGATATCTGCCTCTCTGATGGGCATTTCAGAGTTCTCAGGCTGGGCACATGGTCAGTTACCTTTCTCAGAGCCTGTGCCCTCTCTGCAGATGGGGCTGGAACTTGGCTTCCCCCATTTGTCTATTTACCATGAGCTAGAGTCATTCAGCACTTGCAGACTTACAGTCTCTTGAAGGCAAAAAAAGAGTTAACTCTTGGCCAGGCAACTTAAAACAAATATTATCTGAGGTCTCTCAGGACTGCAACGAGTTGATGCCATGACCTGAAATCTTTATACTGTGCTGACCAGATATTGCTTGTTGCCTGCAGTGGTGGTTTGGTATCCTGAAGCACATGAGTTCAATGGATGGTGTTTGGGGTATGACACTGGAGTGGTCTCTTTGTCTGTCTGATTGGCACTGGGAGTTGGTAGCTGTGATTCAGTGTGGACTCCAACCACTGGGTGGAAAATGCAAAGTATGTTTTGGTTCTGACTGTGTACAGCATCAGCCATGTTTCAGTGTTTATTAATGTTAATTTAGTATCTTTATGCTTTTAAGCTGTTACCTATTTCATGGATATGGGATGTTGGATAGGTTTCATCCTTTCTATTTTCTACTTGAAAACTCAAGATCTTTCCCTCCAGCCATGAGAATTTTTTCTTCTAGGTACAATAAATAGGCTTTGTCATAACATGTAGAAGAAAGCAAAGTAAAACTTTCAGAAATTCCACATAAATATATTTTCTTGATTTTTTTTTTGTTTGTTTGTGCCCTGAAACATTTTCAAGTGATTTCAGATAGTTTATCCAAATAGCAAATATTGAGCTGTTATGGATGCCACAGGAAGGGAGAGGATTCAGTTCAGAAACTTGCTTAACATGATAGATCCCCAAATAAAAATGTGTGTTCTCTTTTTAAAAAGTCTGACAGATTATAATGGTTGGGTTTTATGTTATGAGCTGGTCACTACTATTATTTTCCCCTTCTAAAAACTGAAGGGTGAAAAATTCAAGCGCAGATGACAAAGGCTTTATTATCAGGTTGTTTTTCTTTCATATATGGGATATGATTAAATGCATGCTGTCAAAAAGAGACCTCTTTAAAGCCTGATACTATTGATTATTATTTGAGACCTGCCAGCAGCATTATTACTTAATGCATAAGAAAATCTAATAAAAAGTTATTAAGTTGGTGCTTTAGTTCCTCTAGTGAGAACGTTTCAGATATTCATCTCATATCGTTGCACAAATTGCTTGGCTCAAGTAGATACCACAAAACCATGTTTTAATGATTTTTTTCCTTTTTCCATCTTTTATTTTTTTCACAGTCACATGACACAATCAGCCACATTTGAAGACCCTCGAATAGAGAGCTGCCAAATAACCCCTCCAGCCCCTCGGAAAGTGGAAATGAGGAGGGATCCTGTGCTAGGATTTGGGTTTGTGGCTGGTAGTGAAAAGCCAGTTGTTGTACGCTCAGTAACACCAGGTATGTTTTCCCCAACTGACCCCAGAAGAAAACTTTGATTTAGGCTACTAAGATGAAATGCAACTACAAATTTGAGAACTGTTGAAATATTCAGGCAGGCAAAGTAATCACAAATACTAGATATGATTTTTAGCCTTGTTTTACCCAGTGGTTTCCTTCTTCGCACTCATTTTTGAACATCACATAAATGTATTGGCAAAAAGCCAGTTTGGAGTTATTGCTCAGAGCCATTACTATTGTTTGCTTTAAAAAAGTTAACCCATTTCATTCAAGGAAAGAAGGTCTTCTCCCTGCTATCTTTACATTGGTTTGCTGTCATCTTCATTACCATTGAATCAGCATTTTCAAGAGGTATGTTGAGTTCTGAGATTAAAACTTGCATATTTTTCATTCTCACCATCGCCTTCCCAAAGAAAGCTAGTTTTCTAAAAACAATATCTCTTTCTGAAAAAGAGGATGTTACTACTGGATTTTTTTTCTTTAATGAATGCATCTGTATAACTATATGGTTAAAAGCCAGGTCAAAAGATATCCCCAAACATCTTACCTGCAGTGAAAATTAGTGAGGATTGTGATCTCTTTGAAGTTATAAGAAACCAGCCCTGGGATAATCTGTTTCCCAAATCACAGGCTCCTGCTCTCTATGCTCAAAAGTCCAGCTGTTATGTAAAATTGCAGCCAAGGGCAGGGATTTGACTTTGCTCCTGTTCAATATGTTCTCCAGAACCCCCACAGAGAGCAGAGCAGAGAGAGGCAAAATCGACTCTGTGAAGTTCTGATGTCATTTACCAACGTGTGTGCATTGATTACATTTGTATTGCTTTCACATGAAGTGAGCAGTGTAACTAATATTTGAACCAGATCCAGACAGCTCATTTCTCTCAGCTTGGCATTATTAATGTAGTTTTATGTTAAAATTTGGAAATAGTGTTTACTATGTTCTGTTCCGAGTGAATAGGAGGAAATATGAGCTCAGGACAACATTCTCATACATGGATTTGTATCCATTTATGTGGGATATGGAAGTGGAGTAAAGTTTTCAAAGCAAACAGGAAAGGATCAGCATTAGCTCAGTTGTTCAATGAATTGGTTTTGATGCTGAAGCATTTTATTTTTAGACTTTATCTTCATAATGGTAATATTATTTGGTTTTTTATGTATCATCACTGCAGAGTGTAAAGACAAAGACTAGAGAGGATATATCTCTACAATAGGAACTGTGATGTTACATCAACTTCTGGGCATGTAAATGTGCTGAGAAACAAAGTAATGTGTGCATTTTATAAAATACAATGCACTCAATGTGCATTTCAGTAGTGCCAGAATCCAAACCACATAGACATATAAATGACTGATTGTCTATTCAGACTAATGCTAAATATTCATGTCTAACGGAAAGCGTCAATGCTTTTGGATGTACCCGTGTTCATCAAGTGGTAGGAATCCAGCAGAAAAGAGATTCAAGCAGCTGGAGTATAAAAACTTTCTGTCTCCAACTAAAGAAAACAGGTCTGCTGTGCCTAGAACAGTAAAATCATAGGATAGACCTGTGAATGACATTCAAATACGTGAGTGATTTTTCATAGGAGAGAGGAATAAGATGTTCTCTGGCGTTCTTTGCCTGGGACAGGAAACAATGTATTGCAACCAGGAAGATCTGGTATATTTACCATGGGAAAAGACTTCCTGTTCTTAAGAGTAGATAAACAGGATCATTTTTTTACAAGAAAAGAAATCCTTCTCAAGGTGGTCTTACAAAATATCAGACAAACATTGATCAAGGATGATTAAAATACGGTTGATCACACCTTAACGGGTGCATAAGTCCACGGCTTATGGGTCCTTCTGGCCCTTCAGAAAACTAAGCCCTTAGTTTAGGTGGTTAGATACAGGTTTAGAACTTGAGGAACTTCAGTAGATGCTTCTAAACCACTAGCTTGCAAGATTTTCCTGGTGAGGGAGTACTGGTAACGTCAGAAATAGTGTAAAAATGTCATTAGCTGAAGAAAAAACACACTTGTAGTATATGAACAACAGTATCTGTGTGTTTACAATGGTCTGCTAACCTGTGCTCTTTTTTTTCTTTCTTCATTTGTCTGCAGGCGGCCCCTCTGAAGGAAAGCTTATACCAGGGGACCAGATCATAATGATTAATGATGAGCCAGTCAGCACTGCTCCAAGGGAGAGAGTCATCGACCTTGTCAGGTAGTGGATGTCCTGTCACTTAAACTACAAACCCAGTGACTTATTGCCTTGTGCAGTCATTCAGTAGTACAGCAAGTCTTGCCTTCCAATGGCTGAGAAAAGAGAAAATAATTTTGCTTTAGTTATAATGAAGAATGATGAATTATTTCAATGTTTAAATGAAGTGTCCTCTTAAAATGTCATCTGATTAGCTGAAAAGGTATAAAACCATCCAGGAGTAGCTCCAAAGTACATAAGTATCAAAAGAGGAATAGTATTTTCCTGGTATTCTTTTTTTTTTTTTATGGATTGTTGAAAAGATGGTTCCTGAAGCATGGAAGTTCCACTCACTGTTGCATTACTGTTCATTTTTCACATGAAGAAAGTCAAGTCAGGTTTGTCTTATGTGAAGAATAAAGAAAATGTGGTAGGGTGATTCTTGAGAGTGAATGAATGCATGTAAGTATATAGGGAAGCTCAAAAAATGTTTAAGTGGAATGCAGGTAGGTGAGTTTGTGTGAAAGAAGCAGGCAGGAAAGAGAAGAAGAGAAGAAGACAAAAAAAAGTGGCTGGGGATAATACAGGAAAGGAGAAATGTCAGTATTTGTAATGGGATGTAGAAGGAAAGGAAGGACAGTGACTGATAAATGCTAAGGATATAGAAAAAATTCATTGCAATTCATATAACAAATTTTGCTTTTGGAGTAACAAGAAATGTTAATGCATTGCACAGAAAAATGGCAAGTAACTAAAAAAATAAACTCAAGCATTAATAAGTTAAATTCCAGTAGCCTAGTTGCTGTACCTGTGCTGGAAATAGCTCAGGAGAACAAAATATGGTGCAAAAGCCATTGAACAGCACCCAGCTTTGTTTCTGTATTCTTCCCATTGGTGTAAACTCTGAATTGTGGGTCTTGTTGATTCCTGAGAGATGCTCAGGTTTTAATGGTACAGGTGCCTCTTCTCAAAACTTAAAGCTATCAGTGTTTTCACTGTAACCTGTGTAATTTTGAGAAGTCACATTTGTTTACAGAAATTTGGCCAGGAAGTGCCACAGCAGTTGTACTCTTCCTGCAAATGACTGCTCGTTTACTGGGGATTTAGCTGAAAGAAAACTTCCAAAGATGGCGCAGAAATGGTATAAAAATGTCAGCAATGCTGACAACCTTCATCTGTGTTAGGTGGGATTAAACTATATTTTGAGATTTTCTTCAAAAAGGTGTTAATCTGCAAGTCAACTAACAAACAAAACTTGCTAAGAGCTTCTTATGATGAGTAGACTCCTCAAACTGAAAGAACTGTCCTGCTCCTAATAAACTTCTGTCTTGTGCTCTGTGTAGACTGCTGGTATAAGCCTCAAAAATAGTCTTGTACTCATTTCTGAGGTCTTTGTTTCTCAGTAAAGCAGTAATATTGTCTTCTTCATTCTTTCCCTGATTCTTTGATATTAAGCAAAGTTAGGTTCTCTGTCTCATTTTCTGCTTCTAGCAATATGTAGTAATAACAGCAAGGAAAATAGACTGATTAGACCTGAGACAAACTTAATTTATTGTATAGTTGATTCTCTGTCTGCGCTCAAATGAGATACTCAATTAGAATGTCACCCTTCCCAATTACATTGACTACATAAGTAATGTCAAATTAAGTGTTGTTTTGTTCCAGGGAAAGCTTTAGGTGATTCTTTTCTTATACTGTAATTCTACCTCTGCTCTCAAAACCTGTCCGCTGTTGGGATTTTGACAGAAATTCATTCTTTGATGAAATTTGGGAGTGAAATATACTGGGGTTGTATGTTACAGCATTTGAAAAAACAGCTTTCTTTTCATGCTGGTGGACATGCCTGGAATGACTACACACTGTCAATGAGCAGTCCTGACACCACAGCAGAGGCAATTCTTTACACCAATAAAATAGTGAATCTCTTCTGTATAACTGAAGGTTTTCATATGGACTAGATACATTTACAACTTTTCAATGCATCTGTATTTTTCAATATGCATGGGAGAAGTTTTGAAATCTTGTTTTCCTGCAGGTAGCAGTGATCAGTATTGAAGGTGTTTTAAATGCATGGGTTACACAATGGGCATAATCACAAAAGCACAGAAGAACTGAGAGGAGACTTCTGGAGGTTATCCAGTCTAATCTCTTGCTCCAGGCCAGGTAGTGTCAAAGTTAGATGTGGCTGCTCAGCACTTGCCTAATCAAGTCTTTAATATCTCAAAATACGGCGATTTCACAACCACACTGGGTAGATGTTTCAGTTCCTAACCAGTGGCCTTTCAAAAAAACATTGGCCAACTTCTTTATCAGCTTTAGATGCATCCCATCTTGGCCCATGGACTTGTGAATGTCACTTTTACCTAAGCAATCCCTAATTCAGCCTTTGTCTGCCTCCGTTCCCTAAATTCTGTCACTGAGCTCAGGGACCAGGATAGCAGACCTTGACACTAAAGGCCAAAGCCAAGAAAGCATCAAGCATCTGAGCTTGTTCAGTATCCTTCATCAGGATACCCACTCAATTTAGCAGTAAGTTTGTACTTCCCTTGGCTTTCACTGCTATTGTGGTTGTAGAGACCCTTTTTTTTATCCTTCATCCATCCTGGATAAGTTTCAGTGCTCACTGAGCTTTGCAAACCCCATCCCTGCCTGACCAGGTACAGCTTCTCGGTTTCTCTTGGGTTTCTCTTCAAACTTCACCAGGATTACGGAAGCCAAAACTTCCAAGCAAAATACACATAAATGTTAGATGTTAAGTCAACCTTGAATGTTAAACTGAGTTTTTAATGAAACACGACATTTGTTTTCCAACAAAACATTGTCAGAAAATTAACTTGTGAAAAGAGTTATGAGCTTGAAGAAAAAGAAAAGGATGAGGCAATTTCTGCTTTCTTTAAAAAAGTCTATCTTTTAAAAAAAATTCAAAACTTTCAAAAAAATATTAAAAAATTAAAAATTCCACCAAAAAGGGTAACTGAAAAATGTCAATAAAATCTTTTTTTTTTGTTGTTAGGAAAACGCATATCCCTAACCAATAAATTAGCTTTATTTCTAAACTGCCCACAAAATAAATGAGAGTAATTTCTTTTAGATAATTTTTTTTTCTTCAGCCCTTTTCCTATCAGCTCCAAATTCATTGTCTAACTGTTACTCCTACTGGATAAGAAACAGATAGACTAGTTTTTCAAGAAAGTCCCTTTTTTTTAATGGTTTTACTACAGCAAATTCAAGAAGTTAAAGGCAATGCATAATACAGAAATTTTCCTATTGGCTTTTTATAACATTATAATATTTTAATTATGTGGGTTTTTTAAGCATTCATTACTGAAAATAATCTTCCTTAAGTAGAAAACTGTTATAGCTACTTCTGCTGACTCCAGGGGGTGCTGAGCAGGAACCTGGTGAGAGATTTTGTTTTTTAAGAATGAGTGACACTCTTGTATCCTAGGAAGTCTTAGGTCTGAAGATTATCAGGGACATTCATTATAAATATCCCCTGTAGGTCATTCTGATCCATTGAGTTCTTTAGGCTCTGCTTTACTGGCAACACTTAATTAGTGTTCAAGTTGTCCTTTGAAAGCCAGGGTTGCAGAAATATGAATCAGGTTTGGTTTGCAGACAAAATGCATTTGGACTCATTATTTCTGGGTGCTGTTCAATGGCTTTTGCACCATATTTTGTTCTCCTGAGCTATTTCCAACGCAAACTCAGAAGTCATGTTTATAGTTTCTCTTGCAAAGAGAGGTCAGTTTTATGGAAGTCACTTGAGGTTGTGGTCAAGATGAATTCCATTCAAGACAGACAGTTACAGAACTTCAAAAAAGAGGAAGAAACAAGATCACTTTTCTAAATGTAAGCTTCAAGTCAAGGCAAGTAGCAAGCGAACAGAATACAAAGGATGTATTTGAAGTGCAGTCAGTTCAAAATTTATCAGGAGCTATTTATGTTGGATTTATTTTGCTGCTGATATGGATTCTGTGAGTTATAGCTTTTCACACATACTTAACAGTAAGTATTTTGAGATACCATTGAGGTCATAGCACAATGGAGCAATTTTTCCTTATATGACGGTGAGCAACAATGCAATGCTGACATATTAGAAGGTATATGAGTGTATGATATCAATTAATTGGTTGCTCAGAAGTTCATGTATCTCATTATCATTGGTTAATGTTACATTTTTATCTGTTTAAGAATCAGCTTAACCAACCTTTTTTTTTTTTAAACAAACATCTAACAAGTAATTTGCCTTATTAGCTGTTCATAGGCAACTCCTATATCATGAATAACTTGTTTTTCTTAGATTGCACCGAGTAGGCATTAGTCTACAAGGATCCCAACATATGTAAACTGTCTTTTCATTTAGAAAGGTATTTTAAGTGACACACAAGTGTACTGATTACTCCATAAACCAGTGAGTAGTGGCATGGCAGTGGTACTTTGTTCACACTTTAATTAAAATACTTATCCAGGCTGCCATCCAGGAGAAATTGGCATCTGAGGAGTGTAATCCATCTGAAATACTTGTTTTGGAAAAGCTAGCCTGTTGCAGAAAGCTTTATTGACTAAAGAAGAAGAACAAAGAAGTATTTTTAAGTAGAAACCTGACTTCTAGGTTGCTAAATTAGGTTAGGTAGTCCATTCCTTGCAACTATAACAGCATAAATCAGTATTTGATATCCTCTGGAATTCCACTAAAAATACCTATATTGCAAAGCAAGAAATGAGAAAGGTGAAATTCATTAAGGGATTTTATTTCTTGTTGGCTCTATTTTCTGTTTAAGAGAAATGACTCAAAAACATCTCTGAAATAACTCTTTCTTTGGCATGTTAATGTCACAGCAAGTTTTCATCAAGAGGATCTAGAGGATTCTTTCAATTCTGCCGTAGAATTTATGGTTTAATAGTGTATTGCCACAAGACTGGAGAGAAGGAACCCTCCAGGATTTTAGGCTGCATGTTGCATTTTAAGTGCTAACATGAATTTAATCAATACTGACCTTCCTCACCATCATTGTGAAATGAATGAGGATTCTGTCACTCCCATTTGACTCTGTGTATGTCATGGAACCACTTTTCCTACTCTGCATTCTCAGAGCTAAATGCAAGTGTAAAAGGGAGCTCAGTGACAGTGCCTGTCATCATAATCATCTTACAGCAGCTGAAAAGGACTCTTTTCAAATGTTCCTGGATGTAGTTTAGACATTTTCTTATACTGAAGTAATTTTGGCGGACTTAGTATTAAAGATATTCTTTCTTCATCAGCATCATAGAGAAAAAAATCAAGCATATTAAGCTATTGTCTATGATACTGCTTAGCAACCATGAACCTTGAAAACTGCTTTTTCTGAAAAACCAGTCATGCAGACATTTTAATTTGAAGGTACTCCCAGTTCAGTAAATGAATCTGGAGGCTGTACCCACTTTGTGTCAGGCCTTGATTAATGAATTGCTAGTGTTTTAGGTTTTAAACACAAAATGGTGAACAAAGGGACAAAATGCTGGACCAAGTGATCTGTCAGAGTTTTACAAGTGCCATCAATGGAGATAAGCTTTCTGCCAGGGCATTTAATTAGCTACATCTGATCAGCTAGCCCATGCAGGGAGCTCAGTCAGGATACTAGAAGTCAGTTCCCCTCCGTCCTGAGGGGTATTGTTAGATATATATCTTCTATCTTTTGAGATGTTTCTGCAACATAATGCTGAGATAACTGGATCATACTTCAAATTTACTCTGAATCTGTGAGAGCACATGTTTAATATTATCTCATTTATCTTCTTTTCTGGGCTGTTGTGGTGCTTCTTGTTCTTGAGCTAATATATTGAAGGCTAATTCAGGTTTCTCCAGATTTTAATTACTAATCTGCAATAACATTTCAGAAATGCCCACCCACCTTTTCAAAGGCGTGTAAGAGCTGAAAGCTGTACAGAGTTATTACTTGTTATTGTTAAAATCAATGCCAACTGTGGACATTGTTCTCTTTTAAATCCATCCTATCTCTCAAATCATGCAGTGTCATATCCTTGCTGATTCTTGGGAGAAAGTTGACTGACATGGTTTAGAAAGGTTTGGCCTTGATAATTCAGATGTTCTGAGATCTTAATTTGTTGTGTAAACTTCATTTTCTTTTTGTGTTAACCATGCTGAATGGCCCTCAGAGTCAGCAAGTGTAGGCCCTTTTTTGAAAATTCAAGGCTAATGTGTCATCTGTTTGAAATGTTGTGTTATCATCTCACTCTGTTCTCTAGAAAAAGGAGTCAGCTGTGATGAATTTCAGGTCAGCTGTTTCTTAACAAGTTGCTTTATGGAACGCGAGGGCATGAATGGAGATGTGGAACAGCTGTGCCCAAAACACAAGTAACTGTACTGATTGGTTCTTCAGATGTGAACCAGCAAATGTTGCTCTCATTAGCTTGTTCTGATGAGCTTATTGCTTCTCATCCAACTAAACAAAAGTGTCAGCCTGTCCAAATGGAAGATTTGCTCTAAAGCCAAATGCACTGATGAGAATGTTTCAGAGTAGTTGTTTCCATGTAAAGTCAGTCAAATGAATACCCAGATTTGAGTTTATTATGAATCAATGCTTCCATGTGATGAATTACCTTTATATTGCATGCTCTGCAATAGATGTTTATCCTTCTTTGTACTGTTTATGCAAGCTTTGTGCATCAAAGGATGCATCCAGTTGGAATATGGAGCAGGAGGTAGCTAAAATCTCCCACCCTGTGTTTGGCGTAGGGAGGGTTGGAGAGTAGGTGTCAAACTACTGCAATTGCAAGGTTTCTCTTTCCCAGCTGCATTATATGTCTCTTTTGGAGTGACATTTCCAAATCCTCAAAGACAATGTTGGGCAAGCCAGCCCTTTACACTGTGCTGTTTGTACTTGAATGTTCTGTGGATGCCGTGAAGACATTACAACAGGACAGCGACACTTACACAGGTTTATTCACTATGAAATGTAATCAGCAGAAAAGTAGAAGTCAGGGAGAAACACAAGCCAGAGACAGTTTCAGGAGCTGTTTGGGAAACACCAGACTCTGCAGAACAGTTTCTGGGACTGGGGAAGCACTATAGGCTGACAGGAGAGGATTGTGCCATGCACCTGGGGCTGCCAGCATGGTGTGCTGTGAAGTATGAAGATGACAGAGATGCCTTCACCACTGCATGCACAGAACTCACAAAGTAACTCTGTCCTTACAGAAGTGTCTGTCTGCCCTCACTGGAAAGTTGACAACTCCCTTATCCTGCCAGTCAGTTGCTGACTAATTCAGCACATACACATCAGCTAATGAAGCTACTGTAAGGGCAAAACATAGCCGTTTCTGAGAAGAAATGATGGTTGTGGGCCTGTCATGCTTTGGGAAGGCTTTCACAATGTGACTTTTCCCAGTGATGGCATCAGCATTCCCTTTTATCCTGAGCCAGTGCCGGCTGTATGAATCACAGAAATTAACTGGTTTTCATCTGCTGTCTAAATAGCTTCAGGATGACAGAGAAGTAGTTCTTTAAAACACTGATATGTAGGTTGCCTTGTCAATAAAGTGGCTTGTAGTTTCTCTGAATTATACTAAAATGCTGTATTTTGATAGAAAGATGGCAAAGGTGATGTCAAGAGCTGAGAGGCAAACATGACATTTTTATGGTTATGTAAGTTGACCCTTGGAGACTTCTGTCAGCTACAGGTACATAGTATGAGAGAAAGGCATTTCCATTGCCTCCTTGTAAGGAATGCTGTTTTGAAGGTGGCAGTTTTACATGCACCAGTGTTCATAGGAGGTAAAAGGCAATTTAAACTGCTGAGAGAGAAGGGTGAAAGGACTGTGACCAATTTGCAATGTCTTGTATATTTCCACTAATTTGAAGATTTGAAGTATCTTTAGTTTTCAGGCTTTTTCCCCTGTCAAGGTGGAAGCAGCACTGCCTGGGGTGGGAAGGACATAAGGAGAGTGACTGTAAATGAGTAAAACTCTACTCAGAGAAAAATGTCATGGAGAGGTGTTGGTACTCCATGACCCACAGCTATAACAGTTTAATTTTAATGAATTGCATAGTGGAAGCTGAATCAGGCGTCCCTGAAGATGACAAGATCTTTCTCTAGCTTTGTGGTAGGCTGATCCTGTCTTCCTTCCTTCCAGAGTTAGTTTTTATTTTCACAATTCTATTTATTTTCCAGATGACATTTAGTCTATAAAGTAAAATAAAATGAAGAATGGTGCTTCCTGAAGCGGGGTGTGTCTGTAAGGTGGCTGTCCCTCAGAACATTAGGGTCCACTTTCACTTCCATTTCATATTCCTTCTCTCATGGCAATGTTGCCTTTCAGTCTGCCAGAAACGTCTTAGGGATGTCAGTGTTTGAAACCTATAACCTGTAGTTTGTCTAAGGAGGTGGAAAAGCACAAAAAATAGTAGAGATGAGAAAGTACCTAAGTGAATACATAATAGTTGAACTAGATTGGAAGGGGCAAAGAGAAAAAAACAGGCTTGACGTTGTGCCAGAGGAGGTTGAGATTCAACATAAGAATAAAGTTCTTCACCCAAAGAGTGACTGGGCACTGGAACAGGCTCCCCAGGGAAAGGCCACAGCATTGACCCTGACAGAGTTCAAGAAGTGTTTGGACAACACTTCCTGGCACATGGTGTGATTCTTAGGGTGGTCCTGTGCAGGGCCAGGAGCTGGACTTCAGTGCTCCTTGCGGATCATTTCCAACTCAGGAAATTCTATGTTTATATGATTCTCTGAATCCTAGTCTGATAAAACTCTCTGCGACTCCTTTTTGATTGAGAGATGTCTAGATTTAATTGTGTTGTAAAATAATTGGATCTGGCTTTCAGTGCAATTGACTTTGATTTTTTTTCTGACTTCTTTTTTTGTGTGTTTGCAAGGCCTGATTTTTAGGATTTTTGAAGCTTTTTTAAAAATCTGATCAAAAGGCTTAAGACTCTCACTAGCAAGTCCTTTCTCTTTCCTGTTTCCCTCCAATAAGAATAATTTTGTGATTTACAGTCTCTCTTAGCTGGTGACACATTAATGTAGTTGGAATAGAAATGTTGTGGGGACTTCTGTGTTGGTTGATGGACTAGAAAAGTTTGAACACAGAATTAGATAATATTTTTATTTTAGCGGTAGTGCAGCCAACAAGGACTGCCCAAATTGCCAAGAGACTGAGTATCTACTTCTAACTCTACCTGATATGCCCAATCAGGGGGTTAGTTAAAGGGGGAAGAGAACAGTTTTACATATTCTGACTCATTAGTCCCCAAAGTGAGATTCTTCAGTTAAATATTACCACTGATTGGGATGACTGGGTCACAGTGGGACGTCAAAGAAGATAAACAGTTTCTCATTAATCTGAAACAAAAACTAGTAGAAGCTAGTAGAAAATAAATATAGCTAAAAATAAATTAATTTTTAAAACACTGAATGCTTCAAAAGGCAGTTCAATGTGATAGATTTCTCTGGGATTTATTAGTCAGCTTTTCCTGTATTTCTGATGTGACAAGTGATCATCTGTAATTTATTACAGGCAACACATAACAAGCAGTGTAAGAAAAGTATTTTAGCTACTACTTTAGCTTTTCTAGGCTTTTTTTCCCATAGACATAATTTTCTGTTTGACTTTTTGCTTGACTTTTAACAACTGAATCTTTACAAACCTCCTGAAGGTAGCAACAGGAAGAGAGGGAAGACAAATGGTGTATTTCAAAGCAGGTGACTTACAAATTATGTTGGTATTGCTCTTGCTTTGGCTTTGTTTGAGAAACAAAGAAGCTGGTTCTGAGAAACCAAGAAGTTAGAATATTGAACTAGAGGCTGCAAATACCAAAGGAGAGACTGCAGAAATAAAACCAGATTGCCATCAGCCTACGTTTCCCAAAGGCATATTTCTTACACATTATGTGCTGAAATGTTAATTGTTCTTTTAGCTCCTATTCCTCCTCATGCCAACTAAAGCTTCATATATTTTACTTACTGCACAAGGGAAAAGAAAATCCCCATAGTCCACTGTCTATATTGTTGAATAAAGTAATTCAGTTTGATTGGAGGTTTAGTTAAAACCACATTTGTTCAGCTTATGAATCAAACAAGACTCCAGGAGAGGCAAAGGTCTTGTCATTTTGTATCATGGAGCTTACACATTTTATGATCGCTTCAGCTTTTCAGCAGGACTGTTACTCAGAAAGCACTCTGCGAAAAAGGCAGTTCTTTTGTAGAAGAAATTGGTTGCTACAGCAATCGAAAATCCTTTAGGTCATCTGTATTTTATAAAAACCATAGGAAGCATCAGGTTTAGTCATTACACTGAAATCTTCATTCCACACTTCATCTTTTCTTCTCAATATTATTTTCTGTGTGTCATTTAAGTGTGCCAGAGACTTAAAAGGAAAATATCATCTGCCCGAGTTTATCAAGAGAAATAGCAAAACCTCTCCATGTTGGAAGACAGCAAAAAATTAAAACAATTAATTGAGTTCGTAATCAATATTCTTTTTAATTTTTTATCTTGTGTCATTCTCCTTACTGCTCAATTTTACATGGAAATTATACTTTTGTGACCAGAAATACTCTTTTGTTCTGCATTTCATCTGACATTCTATTTGTATTCAAAGTCTTTAATTAAATATTAGGACAACTGCGTTAGTAAAGATACTGCTTCCTTTTCCCCTTAAAAAGTATTGAATCAATTTCTTAGTGTTCTACACCAATTACAGTCATGTTGCAGTGTCCAGCAGATGGCTTGAGTTCATCAATAATTCATTCCAACTGCCATGGGTTTAAGGAAGGAACTGTACCACACTGACATATGAGAGAGGAAGAAAATTCAGCACATACTTTAGCAACCATGTTTTTTTGGGCAAAGAGGAAATTCCATAATTTATGGTCCCAGATATACAGACTGAGGATATAGTTTGCTAATGTAAGACTTAGGATTGTTTATTGGACAAATAACATGCCATAAGCATGCAGTGTATATTCTACATTTGTATGCAGGCATTTGCACATGTTTGTGTGTGGAGAGAGAGGAATATGATTCATAAAGCTCTATTATAATGGATTTGGGATTTATGAGTTACTTAGAAACAAGATCCTGAGGTTCTGCAGCTCATGTTACACAAAATCTTGTCTTGACATTTAACATGGTTTGTCATGACCATTTTACATGGTTTGTACAGCCAAGCTGTTATAAAGGAGAATTGCTTAGACAGTTTTAAAATATTTCTTTGAAACATTTTCTTTATCTCAACCTAAAAGTGATAA